>NC_091447.1:59165589-59533089 GCF_964237555.1 Oryctolagus cuniculus | reverse complement strand
AGGCCTGGGTGGGGGCTCCGGGGGGCTGGGCCGTGCTGGGGCTGTTGGGGAGTGGGCTGGGTGGGGTCGCAGGACAGCTGGGTCATGCGGGCCATCGGGGAGCAGGCCGGGTGGGGTCTGTCGGGCAGAGTGGGGGTCTCCGGGGGGCTGGGCTGTGCGGGGGCCGTCGGGGAGCGGGCTGAGCGGGGTCTCCAGGCCTGGGCGGGGTCTACGGGGCCCGGGTGGGGTCTCTGGCCCGGGCGGGGTCTCCAGGGATCTGGGCCGGGCGGGGGGTCGTCGGGGAGCTGGCGGACGGGGTGGCCAGGGCCCGGGTGGGGTCTCTGGCCCGAGTGGGGTCCGTCGGGCCGGGCGTGGCCTCCAGGGGGCTGGGCCGGGCGGGGGGGCCGTCGGGGAGCGGGCTGCGCGGGGTCTGTCGGGCCGGGCGGGGGTCTCCGGGCCGGGCGGGTCTCGGCCCGGCCCCGCTGACCCCGCTGTCCCCGCAGGATGAGTTCCACCCGTTCATCGAGGCGCTGCTGCCGCACGTGCGCGCCTTCGCCTACACCTGGTTCAACCTGCAGGCGCGCAAGCGCAAGTACTTCAAGAAGCACGAGAAGCGGATGTCGCGGGACGAGGAGCGCGCCGTGAAGGACGAGCTGCTGGGCGAGAAGCCCGAGGTCAAGCAGAAGTGGGCGTCGCGCCTGCTGGCCAAGCTGCGCAAGGACATCCGGCCCGAGTGCCGCGAGGACTTCGTGCTGGCCGTCACGGGCAAGAAGCCGCCGGGCTGCGTGCTGTCCAACCCCGACCAGAAGGGCAAGATGCGCCGTATCGACTGCCTGCGCCAGGCTGACAAGGTGTGGCGGCTGGACCTGGTCATGGTCATCCTGTTCAAGGGCATCCCGCTGGAGAGCACGGACGGCGAGCGGCTGGTCAAGGCGGCGCAGTGCGGCCACCCCGTGCTGTGCGTGCAGCCGCACCACATCGGCGTGGCGGTCAAGGAGCTGGACCTATACCTGGCCTACTTCGTGCGGGAGCCGGGTGAGTCCGCGCCGGGGGCGGGGCCTCGCCGGGGCCAATGAGGACGCGCCGGGTGGGGGCGGGGCCTCGCCGGGGCCAATGAGAACCCCGAGGGGGCGGGGCGCAAGCTGGGGCAGGGCGGGGGCGGGGCTGCTCCGGGCCCAATGAGGACGCGCCGGACGGGGGTGGGGCCGCCACAGGCCCAATGAGAACGTGAGGGGGCGGGGCGCAGGCTGGGGGCGCGGCCGCGCTGAGCCCAGAGCGCCTGCAGGTGCGCTTTGGAGGTGGGGCAGGGGGTGGGCCTGCCGGATGGCGGACGGGTGGCGCCAGAAGTCTGACGGGGGAGGCAGATTGTGGTGGAGGTCTGAGGGTGGAGGCAGACTTAGGAGGGCATCTTATGTATTTATTTTTATTTATTTGAAAAGCAGATTTAGAGAAAGGAGAGAGAGAGAGAGACAGACAGAGACAGAGAGAGACAGGTCTTGCATCCTCTGGGTCACTCCACAAAAGGCTGCAATGGCCGGGGCTGGGCCAGGCTGGAGCCAAGAGCTCCATCCGGGTCTCCCACACGAGTGCAAGGACCTAAGGACTTGGTCCATCGTCCACTGCTCTCCCAGGCCACAGCAGGGAGCTGGATGGGAAGTGGAGCCGCCGGGACTCGAACCGGCGCCAAATGGGATGCGGGTACTGCAGGCGGTGGCTTAGCCCACTGTGCCACAGCGCCAGCCCCAGGCTGTCAGATCCTGTGAGGAGAGTCAGAGGAAGGAGGCGGCTCTCAAAGGCTGAGTGCAGAGGGTGGAGGCGGGTTTCGCTGGGTGACCGAGGGGCAGGGGTGACCTGGTCCAGCCTGGGGAGGACTGAGCTCGGCTGAGTCCTGGGGCACCCAGGGCCTGCGGGTGCTGCTGGCCGGGTCCCAGAGCCTGGCCAGTTCCAGCCAGGTCGGTGCAGCGTGGAGGAATCCTGGCTGGCTTCCTGGAGTAGGGGCTGTGGCTGGGCCAGGTATCCCTGCGTCTTCCCCCTGGGCCTGCGTCCCCCTCGTGGGCCCAGCACCCACCCTGAGGTTGTGGGTGTAGCAGGTGGAATGGGGGCCTGGCTCGGTGGGCGCCTCCCTGGGCTGCGGATGTCACAGGCCCCGCCTGCCCCGGGCACACAGGTCGAGGGGCCGCACCTGTCAGGCACGAGGGGCGCAGACCCTGGCGACGGCAGCCTCAGCGCCCCTGGAAATGGGTTTGCACCACCCGAGGGGAGGGGGCGGCCGGGCGCAGGCTGGGGTCTGGGGCGGGAACAAGGGGACCCTGGGGGCTCCGGGTGCAGCCCCCACCCCCCCCGGAGCAACCTGGCTGCCCTCCGTGCTGGAGACCAGGCCGGGCCTCCCGGACTGCCCTGCCCTGACCGTGGCCCCTCGGGTGAGCCACAGATGGGCTGGGGCTGGGGGCTCAGGGGGCTGGGCTGGGGGCTCGCAGGGGCTGGGCTGGGGCTGGGGCTAGCATGGGGCTGGGGGCTCTGGGGGCGGGGCCGGGGGCCGGGGGCTCTGGGGGCTGCAGTGGCTGTGCCGGGCAGCCCAGCTGCCCCCACCCCACGCTGATGATAAAATTCCGAGGCATTTTCTGCGCAGTCAGCAGTACGGGTGCCGCCCCTCCCCCGCCCACACAGGCTCCGTGGGCTCAGGTGCATCCCGGGCCTGGCAGGAGCGTGGGGGGGGGGGGCTGCACCCACCCCGGGGGCCCCCGGGGATCCCTGCTGGACCCCCCCGCCGCTGACACCCCCGCCCCCATGGTCCCCTCTGCCCCTGGTCATTGTCAGCCGCATTCCAGCCAGAGGGCCTGGGTTCGAGTCCCGGCTCCTCCACTCCCATGAGCCGCCTGTGCACGCGCCCCCGGGGGGCAGCAGCGATGGCTCGGGAGCCCGGCCTGGGGGAGCCGAGCAAACCGCCAGCAGGTGCAGGTGCGCGCGCGCTCGGGCTCCGCCGCACCCCCTCCCCAGCCCCCGCGGGCGGCCCCCCGGCTCCGGGCCCCCAGTCCCCGCCGGCGCCGCTGCTCTGAGGCCCCGCGGTTCTCGCAGCGGGAGTCGTGGCTGCGCCCATTTTACAGACGAGAAGTCAGGGTGCAGAGGCGGGGTCTGAGCCCGCCCGGGATCCCCACTGGGGAGAGGGCGGAGGCGGGGACACCTCTTCTGCCCCGCCCTAGACGCAGAGCGGGGCGGGGCATCAGCCGTGCCTTGGGCCACCCCCAACCCCTCATCCAACGCTCCAGGGACCCCAAGCTGTGCCCCAGCTCCTGACCTCCGTCCTGGGCCCCCCACCCCGGGCTCTAAGTCCTGAAGGCCAGCGGTGACCCGGGGGGGGGGCAGGTCAAGCTCCAACCCGGGTCGAGATTCATGGGGCGGGGAGGGGGGCACCTGCCAATCAGTGGAAGGCGGCCCCCTGCCCCCAGCACCCCGGCACAGCCGCCATCAGAGCTGGGGCCTCACGGCCGAGAGAGAGAGACAGGGACAGGACAGAGATGGGGGGAGAGGGACACAGGGAGAGATGGGGACGGAGATGTGGGGGCAGGGACGTGGGGACAGACTCAGCCTCCCTCTCCTTGGCCGTCCCTGTGGTCAGCCTAGCCTCCCCCCCCGCCCCCGTCCCTGGCAGGTGCCCCCGGGGCCGCTCCCCACCCGGGAATCTGAGGCCTCCTTGTGCTGGGCGGGACCAAGGACGGGCAGCTCCAGGGCAGGATCCGGCCGCCCTGGCGTCCACCTGGGGATGCCCAGGCCCGGGGAGGGCGCCAGGGGACCAGAGGCAGAGAGGGGACCTGATGGAGCCAGGCAAAGGCCCTGGGGCAGCGACACAGCCGGGCAGGGCGGGGCTCGCGTGCAGCCAGGGCCGCGGTGGGGCTGGCGTGGGGCCTGGCTCTCCCGGCTGCCCGCCTGCCCGGGGCCGCAGCCCAGCCGGGCCTCCCCACCCCCTCTTGGCGCGGGCGGGCACCGCGCCAGCTGGGCGGGGGAGGGGCTGCCAGGCCCGCCCCGGCAGCTGCCAGCCCGCCCGCGCCGCCGGCCCAGATGGTGGCCATCTGCTGACGCCGCCGCGGGCCAGCCCCGTTCCCGCCTCGAGCCGGGCCAGCGTCCCTGGGCCAGTGCCCGGAGCGGCAGTGTGGGCGGGGGTCTGCCCGGGGTGCCGGGCCGGGGGGCGGGGGTCCCCGGGTGGCACTGGGGAGCAGCAGGTGACCGCGTGATGGGCTCAGGGCGGCTCTTACCAGCGCCAGAGCCAGGAGGCCTCTGGCCTGAGTCCGGCCGGCCACAAGCCCAGGGTCACACAGCTCCCAGGGGGCCGGGGCCGGGGGAGAACCCAGGAGCCCTTAAAAAAATATAAAGGAAGAAAAAGCCAAACTCCATAAAAACAGAAACTAAAACTTGCTACGGGCACTGCATGACAGCGGGCAGCCCGGAGGCGGCGGCCGCGGAACGAGGACTGGGCCTGGGTTGGCCCCAGCTCTGCCCTCCCTGGGCCGGCTTCGGGGGGCCTGGGGTCTGTCCTGCGGAGCTCCCGTGAGGCTGTGCAGCGGGGGAGGGGCCCTCTGCTCGGCCAGCCTTGCTTTGCCCACCTGTAAGATGGGTGACTGAGATGGGCCCACTGGTTTCTCAAAAGCATGCAGGAAGCGCTCAATCAATGCGCATTCCCTTCAGGGACCCTCTCCCCGGCCCCCGACCCCAGAGGGGAGCAGGCAGGGTCAGTTCTTGGCCGAGACGTGAGTGTCGGGGCTCCCGCAGGCGGCAGAGAGGCGAGGGGCGGGGGCCGGGGGCTGCATTCCCAGGGCCGGGCGGCCAGCTGGACCAGCGGTCTGTCTGTCCGTCCCTCCATCCATCCGTGCACCCAGACGCACGTGGCCCCTGGAGGCACAGAGCAGGCGGTGGTCCCGACGTCCACCCCCTGCCCTCGCCGGCCACGCGGCCTTGGCGAAGACGCGGCCCGGCCCTCGGCCACTCGAGGCCGGTGATGGCTGCACGGCCGGGTATACAGCAGGCACTCAGCCAGGCAGGGGCAGCGGGCGACCGGAAGTGGCGGGGTGGCAGGGGGCGTTTCCCGCTCCAACGGCGGATTTTGAATTTGCCGCAGTTGTCGGGGCAGCGAGCCTGGGTGTAGCGGCGCCGTGGGCACGGGCGCTGGCTGGGGGGGCCTGGGGACCTCACGGAGCCGCAGAGGAGTGGGGGGGGGAGCGCCCCCTTCCTGCCCGTGCATCCCTCTGCTTTGTGCAAGAGTCATTCATTTATCAGAGAGAGACAGGGAGAGGGAGGGAGAGAGAGAGGGAGAGGGAGAGAGAGAAGGAGAGGGAGAGAGAGGGTGAGGGAGAGAGACAGGGAGAGGGAGAGAGAGAGGGAGAGGGAGAGAGAGAGAGAGAGAGAGGGAGAGAGAGAGAGACAGGGAGAGGGAGGGAGAGGGAGGGAGAGGGAGAGAGAGAGGGAGAGAGAGAGAGACAGGGAGAGAGAGGGAGAGAGACAGGGAGAGGGAGAGAGAGAGAGACAGGGAGAGAGAGGGAGAGAGAGAGGGAGAGGGAGAGAGAGAAGGAGAGGGAGAGAGAGGGTGAGGGAGAGAGACAGGGAGAGGGAGAGAGAGAGGGAGAGGGAGAGGGGGAGAGGGGGGGAGAGAGGGAGAGAGAGGGAGGGAGAGAGATGGCCGGCGCCGCGGCTCACTAGGCTAATCCTCCGCCTGCGGCGCCGGCACACTGGGTTCTAGTCCTGGTCGGGGCGCCGGATTCTGTCCCTGTTGCCCCTCTTCCAGGCCAGCTCTCTGCTGTGGCCAGGGAGTGCAGTGGAGGATGGCCCAGGTGCTTGGGTCCTGCACCCCATGGGAGACCAGGAGAAGCACCTGGCTCCTGGCTTCGGATCAGCACGGTGCGCCGGCCGTGGTGGCCATTGGAGGGTGAACCAACGGCAGAGGAAGACCTTTCTCTCTGTCTCTCTCACTGTCCACTCTGCCTTTCAAAATAAATAAATAAAAATAGGGGAGAGGGGACAGGGGAGAGGGGAGAGGGAGGTCTACCATCTGCTGGGTCACTCCCCAGATGGCCGCAACGGCCGGAGCTGAGCTGATCCGGAGCCAGGAGCCAGGAGCTCCATCTGGTCCCCCCACGCGGGTGCAGGGCCCCCAGCACCTGGGCCATCGTCCACTGCTCTCCCAGGCCACAGCAGGGAGCTGGATGGGAAGTGGAGCAGTCGGGACTCGAACCTGCGCCCCTGGGGGATGCGGGCCCTGCAGGCTGGGGCGTTAACCCCCTGGGCCACAGCGCCAGCCCCCACAGGGAACATAAACGTTAGGTTAGAAAGGAGGGGCCACCTCGAGGAGCAGAGGCCCCGCCCAGACCCCCGTCCACTCGGCCAGGCCGGTGTGGGGACTGCGCACCTGTGGCTGCCCCGACCCAGCAGCTGCCACACTGGCCCCGCGCCCGGGAGCCCGGGGCAGCCGAGGGCACCGGGGACGCCCAGCGGCCAGCCCAGCCCCCTTGTCCAGCTGGGCAGGGGCCGGAGCGGGCACTGGGGACGCAGCTGCCCTGAGGACGGGAAACTGAGGCAGGACGGCTCCCGGGGTTAGGCGACGGGGAGGAACGTTCTAGAATCTGCCCCCCCCCCCGCTGTCCAGACGCTTTGGATGGTGCTGGGTGGGCTCGCGTGGAGCCGGGACCCCCCCCAGGGCCGAAGCCTTGGCAGCCGGCAGGGCGGGTGGGGGAGGGGCTCGTGGCCCCCCGCGGAGCCCCCAGCGCCCTCCACCCTGGGTGACTCTGGTCCCGAGGACCGGCCCAGAGATTTCGGGCTGGGTTCTAGAACATTCCAGGGCTCAGGCGCTAGAATTTCCCGCCTCCGGTCCAGAAAGCTCAGGTGAGCGCTGGCTGGCGCAGGGAGGCTGGGCCCAGGCACCTGGCCCAGAACATTCCAGAAGATGCCCGCAGAGGGGGGGGCAGTGGCCACATCACGCATGCGCGTGAGCCGCGGTGCCCGGGCACAGCACGGAGGGTCCCGGGCGGGGGTCTGTGAGCCCGGGGAACCCCCCCCCCCGGCCCCGGGAGCCCCCCACCCCCATCCCCGGCCCTGGGAGCCCCCCTCGGCCCCGAGAGTCCCCCACCCCCAAACCCCGGCCCCCAAACCCCCGGCCCCGGGAGCCCCCACCCCCCAAACCCCCGGCCCCGGGAGCCCCCACCCCCCAAACCCCCGGCCCCGGGAGCCCCCCAGCCCCCATCCCCGGCCCTGGGAGACCCCCCCCGGCCCCGGGAGTCCCCCACCCCCCAAACCCCCGGCCTGGGAGCCCCCCCCACAGGGGCTGCAGGGAGGCGTCATGACCCCCTTGGGTCTGGGGGTGCAGCTGGACCAGGGAGGCCTGGGGGCGCTCTCCTGCCCCCCCTGCCCCCCCTTCCCGCCTCCCTCCGCCCCGTGGGCTGCCCGGAGGCAGCTGAATGGGCTCCTTGTTCCCGGCCACACCCGCCCCTTGGGGTCACCCGGGGACAAGCCCGGGCAGCGGCTCCCTTAAAGGGCCAGCGCCCAGAGGCCAGGCGGGCAGAGGGCGCCGCCTCCACCGTCAAGCCCCGCCCCCGCGTGCAGCCCCGCCCCCTCCCTGGTAATCTGAGACCTGACCCAGGCTGGGGGCCGCCTGGGGGCGGGAGGGGGCGTGGCTTTGACCTTGGGGAAGCCCCTCCCCGCCTCGATTTCCCCTCCAGACCAGCGCTCCCGGTGCCTGCCCCGTGGGCTGCTGGGCGGGTCTTGGGTATGCAGTCGGCGCCCAATGGCGTCCAGGACTAAGGCCCTGAAGCCTCCGTGCACGCATGGAGCGCCGGCTGCACACCTGGCCGTGCCCGGGAAGCCCCTTGTGACCGAGGGCCTCAGTTTCACCGTCGGAGCAATGGGGGCAGCGCTGCCCGGGCCCAGGCCGGAGCCGGGCGAGGGGCCGCGGCCGCGTGGACCCGAGCTCGGCCGCGTGGACCCAGCTCCGAGCTTATGTAACCGGGTTGTGTAAGGCGCTGACGTCAGCAGGCCGGGCGGCGCCGGCCGGCGGGGGCAGCTCTTAAAGGGGCAGTGCTCCGGGGTCCCCTGCTGTCCACGCTGGCACTCGGGGTCAGCCCGGCCCCCACGGCACCTGCGCCCTCTCGGCCGGTGTTTAGTAAGCGCCTACTGTATGCCAGGCAGTGACAGGAGCAGCAGGGGAGGGGGCTCCGGGGACGGGGCTGGAGGCCTCTGGCGCAGCCATGCAAGGGCCCTGGGGCAGGACGGAGCCTCGCTGGGGGCCGGGCAGTGTCCTGGGAGACCTGGGCTTGACCCCGAGGGAGGTGGGAGCCACGGAGGGCTGAGGGCAGGGGGCTGGGCCAGGAGGGGCGACGGGGTGGGGGCGGGGCCTGCAGGGCCGGGACTGGCGCCCCGACCTCCCGGGAGCCCTGAGTGCCCCGCCCCTCAACCCCACGGTACAGCCGTGGACACTGGGGGGTCCCGGCCGCCTTGCTGTACCCCATTTATTGTGCACTTACTGCATGCAGGCTTGGGAGCCCCAGCTGTGTCCCTGCCATGGGCTGGGGGGGGGGGTGAGCGGGGGGAGAGCGGCTCCCTCCCCACCCCTCTCCTCCCCACCGGCCCCCTGGCCTCAGTTTCCCCGAGGCCGGGCTGGGGAGGGGGCGCTGGGGGCTGGCAGGGGCGCGGCCCTTCTAGGGGCGCAGTCCAGAGCCAGGGAGGGGGCCGGGGGAGGGGCCGGGGGAGGGGCCGGGGGAGGGGCGCCCCGCCCCGCGTCCACGCGCATTTCCGGGCCGCCAGGAGGGTGGGCGAGGCCCCGCTGGCGAAGCCAAGAATCCGCGCGGTGTAAACAGCGGGTTATTCTAAGCCGCTCCTCCCCCACGGAGCTGCCGCGCTCAGCTGGGGGGGGGCCGCGGGGCTGGGACTCCCCCTCCGGGTGGGCTCGGCGTTCAAGGCCCCGGCCACGCGCTGCCCCTGAGCGCACAAAATGGCCGCGGCCCAGAGAAGAATCTGGAAGGGGGGGAGGCGAGAAGATGGCCGCCTGGCCGTGACGTCAGCGGGCAGTGGCCGGGCCTCGCGTGGGCCGCGTGGACGCGGGGGCCGCGGCGCCCCGGGCTCGGTCGGCCGCCCCCCGCCCCAGGGTCCCGGGTGGCCGCGGCGCTGGGGCCTCGCTGGCCGCGGCCTGGGCCCGGCTGGGGCGGCCGCGGTGTCCGGCGGGCGGGGCGGACTTGGAAGCGACCCCGGGCCTGGCCCGGGCCCAGCGCGGGCGGGGAGCTGCAAACCGCGGCCCAGACTCCAGCGGCCGGGAGGCCCTGCCTGGGGCGGGGGCTGGGCCGGGGTCTAGCGGGGGCGCGCGGGGCTGGGGCGCGGCGGCCGGCCGGGCCGGGGGCGGCCCCGGGGTTGGGACCCCCTCAGGCCTGGGGGCAGCAAGTGGCCCGCGACTGGACCGTCCAGGAGCTCTGGCGAGGGGGGGCTGTGCACACGCGGACGGGCCGTGCAAAGGCCCTAGGGCCCGGGTGGACTCTGGGTGTTTGCTGTCTATTTATAGACCCAGGGCCGCCCCCGGGGGGTGGGCGCAGGGGGACCAGGCTGGGGCTTCCCCGAGAGGAGCCCAGAGGCCAAGGTCGGAGCGCCCAGCCTTCCAGAGGGAGGGGCAGGTCCCTCGCTGGACAGGTGGCTGGGGGCAGGGCTGTGGCTCCCGCAGCGTCGCCCGTGAGCGTGGGTTCAAATCCCAGCTGCTCCACTTACCGCAGGCCGGCAGATCCAGGACTGCCTGTCCCCCCAGGGACGCCCCCTGCCCAGCCCCTGGGCCCCGCGGCCTGCAGAGGGCACCCGTGTGTGTGGCCATGCACGGTGGTCAGCGGGGTCGAGCGCACCCTCTGCGTTTGGCTTTTTAAAATTTTTAACTTTTTTGTGTTGGGGGGGAGACAGGGCCCGGGCCAGGCAGAAGCCAGCAGCTCCATCCAGGGCTCCCGCGTGTGTGCAGGGGCCCGGAGCTGGGGCCATCGCCAGTGCTCCCGGGCGCATGCGTGGGCGGGAGCGAATCCAGGTCCTCGGATGGGGGTGCAGGGGTCCCCAGCGGGGCTCCCGGGAGGAGGTGAGGCCCCTCCCAGCCCCGGTCCGTCCCTCTCTTCCCTGTGGGCCGGCTGTCGGGCCTCTGCTCCCCACATGCGGCCCCAGGGCCTTTGCATTGGACGTGAGAGCTGTCGGGGACCCTTCCCTCCGCCAGGGCCGCGCCACAGAGCCCCTGGCTGCTCCCTGCCCCGCCCCCCTCCAAAGCTTGGTCCTGAGCTGGGTGGGCCCAGGTTGGGGCTCGGGGCTGGGACGGCCGGGGGCCCCATCCGCGGGGCTGGCGAGGCTCGGGGTGCAGTTGAGGAGGGAGGGGCTGGGCAGGGCGCGTGGGGCCCGTGGGCTGTGGGGGGGACTTGAGTTCCTTTGCTTGAGGGGGGCGGCAGCCTTGGCGGGCTGTAGGCAGAGGCGGCACCGGCTCTCCCACCCAGGGCAGCTGTCAGTCAGCGCTCAGTCTGCGGCTGGCCCCTCCCTCTCTGAGCTCCCCAGCCCGGAGGCCCACTTCACAGATGGGGAAAACCGAGGCTCGAGTGGGGCGGCGACTCCTGCAGGGCCACAGGGCCGGGGGTCCCTGAGGTCCCCCACGGGCTGAGGTGTTGGGGTCCCGCCTTCCTGGCACTGGGCCCCCCGGTGTGTCTGCAAGGCTCTCAAAGGGCCCGCAGCCGCCCGGGAAGGCCGTGCTGGCCGTGGAGCCGCCCACGGGGTCCCCGGGGCTCTGGCCTGCAGCACACGCGGGGCTGCTCCGGCTCGGCTGTCGGGGCCGTGGCCTCGAAGGCCCACGAGGCCGGGACGGAGCCGCCAGGAGCTCCGACCACGTCTCCGGCGTGGGTGCAGGAGCCGAGCCCCCCCGCCCCCCACAGTGTGCATTTCCCGGGACCGGAATCGGGCGCTCAGAGCCAGACGTGGGCATCCCGAGGGCTACTCCACGGCCACCGCCCAGGCCCGGTTTGTTGGGCTCCCCCATCGCCACGGCTACAGTGTAGCGCTGTGACTGTTACAATGTTGCAGCCCTGGCCAAGGTTGTTACAGTGTGGCCCTGGCCAAGGTCACGGTCACGGTCAGGGCTGCCTCCTGGCCCCCAGCAGCCTAGCGGCAGGTGCAGGGGCTGTGCCCACTTCACAGATGGCAACAGTGAGCCCGCGGCCCCGCCTGGCCTGCCTGCGCTCAGAGCCACGGGCGCCAGCTGGGCACGGCCGCTTTCGGAAGAGGGTCCCGTGCCCGAGGCCTGGAGCCCGGCGGCCGGCTGCCCGGGCTGGGCCCTTCCCAGCGGAGCGGCCGTCCAAGCAGGGCTTGGGGCCGAGCGGGCACCCTCCCCAGTGTGCCCCAGCCCAGTCGGCCAGGGCCGTGTCCAGCAGCAGCGCCCGGCCCCCCAGCCCCTCCCGGCACGGTTGGGACTCAGCTGGCAGCGCAGGGTCTCTGAGCGCCGCCACCTCCACCGTCCCCCCCGTCCCCCGCGCAGCCCATTTTCCTGATGAGAGGACTGAGGCCCAAGACATCGTCACCAAGAAAGTTCAGGAAACGGAGGCGGGACTTCCGGGAGGTCTTTGTCCCCTGGGAACAGACCCCGGGGTGGGCAGGAGGGGAGAACGCCTGGCGGGGCTGCCCCACCCCACGCCTGCGCCTGGGTCCTACCCCTGCTGGCCCTGCCCTGGGCCCAGGCCGAGCCCCCGTGGGACAGCTGAGCCACCAGGTGGGGGCGCACTGGGGCGCCCTCCTCTCCCGCTCTCCCTCCATCCCTCCCCCTCTCTCCCTGTCTCTCTCTCTCTCCCTCTCCCTCTCTTTCTCTCCCTTTAAAATAAATGGACGCCGGCGTTACTGAGACTTGGGCTGTGTCCCCGAGACCCCCCTGGGTGGCCCCTTGCTGGCCTGCAGGGGTGGCCAGGGTCTGGCAGGTGCACGGACGGTGATGGATTGTCACCTTGGGCCCGGGAGACGCGCGGGCGGGGCCGGGGGTCCGCGCGGCCTTGTGCCCCACCCCCAGCCTCCGTCCTGGCCGGGAGGGGGCCGGAGCCGGCGCTGGAGCCGATAGCGCTGAGCCAGCGTCTGCCTGCCCGGCGCGTCTGCCAAGGAGCCTGATATTTTTAGATAACACGCAGGGGAGGGCGCGGCGGGCACTGCAGCCAGCCGCCCAGAGCCCCCGGGGACCCCGCGTCTGCGGCGGGCCAGGGGCGCCCCCCGGCCAGAAGGGGTCCCCGGCCGCGTCACCACCGCCTCCTCCCTCTCCCGCAGACACGGAGCAGAGCGGCAGCCCCCGGGCAGGCATGGGCTCCGAGCAGGAGGACAGCAAGCCCATCACGCTGGGTGAGTCGGGCGGGCGTGGGCACCACGGGTGGGGGGGACCCAGCCTCGCCCCTGCCTGCAGCCCCCAGGGGACCCCGCAGCCCATGGGACGGGGCCTGAACCGTTATGCTAGAAGAATGGACCATCAGTCACCCCCTGCTGGCCTCCCCACGGCGGCCACCAGAGAGCGCCAGTGAGCCCGGGGCCAGGCCGCGCCCCTGCCTGCCCACCGCTCCCCTCTGGTCAGAGCCTGCAGGGTCCCCACCTGCCCTCCCCAGTCCGAGCTCGGACACCCCCTTCCCAGTCCTTCCTGCGCCCCTAAAGCACGGCAGTCACAGCCCTTTGTTTTCCTGGCTCCCCGGGGATTGGTGGTTGCATAGGGGTTTGTCCAGCTGGCTCCTGCCGGGGTCACCGGGGTGCCCCCAGGGGAGCAGGGCAGCCCCCGGCCCTGGTGACTCATCCATCCCGCCGTGACCCGCAGGAGCCTCCCTGAAGGCCACATGTCCTGGTCCCGGGGGTGCTGCACAAACAGGAAACCCCGGCCAGGGCGGGCAGAGGGGCGTGGACGGCAGCTGGGCGGCTGGCGGCTGGTCAGCAGGAAGCGGCCACCACCACTTCCCCTGCTCGGTCAGCCGGGCCGGGCCACCGCCCTGCCTTGCTCGGGGCCAGGCGCGCTGACCAGGGCCCTGGGATGGAGCCCCTCGGCCTGCTGCGGCAGTGCTGCCCCCTGGTGGCCGGGGGAGGAACAGCGCCTTTACCGCTGCTGTCCTGGCGGCGGGGGCGGCACCAGGTCCACTGCGCCGGCCCTGGCCAGGCCCTGGCGCACGCAGCGCAGACAGGAGGCTCTGCCGCTGGACATTCCATGGCCCCCAAGGCAGGCGTGTCCCCAGGAGCGGTCACCCCCGGTCCCCACGTGTCCCCTCCTGTCCCCGTAGAGCCCCATCCTGGCCGTGTCCTGTCGGTGGAGCACATGCGTGGCCTCTGTGTCCGCATCTCCCCCGTGCGCTGGACCCTGCCGGGTGCCGCTCTGTGGGTGGACACTGCGCACTGGGTGTAGGGGGCTTTCCATTCTCTGAACGCTGCTGGCCTAGGGGGTCGCAGGCCCGGCTCAGGCCCCCTCCCCGAAGCCAGCCTCTGTCTCCAGGCCCACGAAATGGGTCCAAACCAGCAGGGCAGGGGTGCAGGGGCGGCCCGTCACCCCCCGCACTGACCCCGCCCCCGTTACAGACACAACCGACTTCCAGGAGAGCTTCGTCACCTCGGGCGTGTTCAGCGTCACCGAGCTCATCCAAGTGTCGCGGAGTGAGTGCCCGGCCAGCCCGGGGGAGGGGGAGGGGCTCCCGAGGGCAGCCAAGGTCAAGGTCATACCCCTCCCCAGGAGACCCCAGGGCAGCCTTCCTGGCCCGGGCCCCTGCCTTCCCTGGGGGCCCAACGGCCCTGATGTCCACTCATGGCCCCCAATGTCCCCTGATGTCCACCCACTGGCCCATGTCCACACACATGGCCCCGATGTCCCCCAGTGTCCACGCACGGCCCCGATGGCCCCCGTCCAGGAGCTGTGTCTAAACCTCCTCGCTGGGCAGCCTTGGCCCCGGCACTGCCGGGGTCCCCAGGGGCTCCCCACGCGGGGGCATCTGCGCCCCACGCCCCCCACCCCTCCCCACGCCCCGCCACCCCCTCCCCCTCACGGCCCCGCCCCCTGCAGCGCCCGTGGTGACCGGAACCGGACCCAGCTTCTCCCTGGGGGAGCTGCAGGGGCACCTGGCCTACGACCTGAACCCGGCCGGCACCGGCGTGAGACGGACGCTGCCCAGCACCTCGTCCAGCGGGTAGGTGCCCCGGCCGCCCACGCCCCCATCCCCGGCCTCGGGGACCCACATCCCAGCGGGCCGCGCGGTCGGCCTCGGCCCCTCCCCGCCCCGGCTCCGGGACCCCCGGCCCCCAGCCCCGGCTCTGGGACCCCCCGGAGCCCCCACCCGCCTCGGCTCCGGGACCCCCGGCCCCCTCCCCGCCCTGGCTCTGGGACCCCCCGGAGCCCCCACCCGCCCCGGCTCCGGGACCCCCGACCCCCTCCCCGCCCTGGCTCTGGGACCCCCCGGAGCCCCCACCCGCCTCGGCTCCGGGATCCCCGACCCCCTCCCCGCCCTGGCTCTGGGACCCCTAGCCCCTCCCTGCCCTGGCCCCGGGACCCCCCGGCGCCCCCACCCACCCCGGCTCCGGGACCCCCCGGCCCCCAGCCCCGGCTCTGGGACTTCCCCTCCCCCCGCCCCGCCCCGGCTCTGGGACCCCCCCGGCCTTCCCCCCCGCCCGGCTCCGGGACCCCCCCCCCGCCCCGGCCTCTCCCGGCCCCAGCTCCGGAACCCAGGCCCCCTCCCCAGCTCGCGGGCCGAAGTCTCGCGATAGCGTCACACTGCCACCCCGCCCCGCCCCCGGAACCGGAAGTCGGTCGGCCGCGTCTCCTTGGCAACCAGCTGCTCCTTCCCCGACTTTAGGAGCAAGCGGCACAAGTCCGGCTCGATGGAGGAGGACGTGGACACGAGCCCCGGCGGCGACTACTACACCTCGCCCAGCTCCCCCACGAGTAGCAGCCGCAACTGGACAGAGGACATGGAGGGAGGTAGGGCCGCCGAGGCCGGGACTACATATCCCGACAGCCACTGCGCGGGAGGCGGGCGCGGGGAGCCGGCCTGGGGCCGCATGGCCTCTTGGGAGTTGTAGTTCCGTCGGCTGCGCGCGCATTCGTGGGGCTCCGCGGGTGGGCTGGGGCCAGGGACGCCGCGGAGGCCGGGGGTTCGTTCTCACTGCGTTTTCCCGCCCCCGTCGCTGCGGGGCGCCTGAGCCGCGGGGTCGGTGGGGGGCGCTGTCCGTGCCCGGGGCGTCGTCCGGTTGCTCCTGGGGTCAGCGCTCTATCTCTTTTTTTTTTTTTTTTTTTTAAAGAGGGATTTTATTTATTTGAGAGGCAGGGTTACAGACGGGGGTTGGAAGTGGGGGGGATGGGAGTGGTCTCCCACCCGCTGGTTCACTCCCCAGATGGCCACAGCTGTGCCGATTCGGAGCCAGGAGCTTCCCCTGGGTCTCCCACGCGGGTGCAGGGCCCCAAGGACTCGGGCCATCGTCCACTGCACTCCCAGGCAGGGAGCAGGATGGCAAGTGGAGCAGCCGGGACTCGAACCGGCGCCCATGGGAGACGCGGGTGCTGCAGGCAGGGGATTAGCCCACTATGCCCTGGCGCGGACCCCAGGGATTTCCTTCTTTGGGGTCCTTGCCTTGCGGCCGGCGTCTGTAACTGTCGGGAAGTCGGGTGCAGAGTGGCCCGTGGGCCTTTGGGCCTTGGCCGCCCGTGTGGCCAGCGGGGACTCCTGGTTCATGGCCCGGGTGGGGGTGCTCATGCCTGGGGCGGCTGAGGGGCTCCCAGCACCCCCTACCCGGGGCCTGCAGGCTCCGTGGCAGGGCCTGGGTTCAAGTCCCGCCAGTTCCTCCCGCGTCTGTGGGTTCCTGGCGTTGCGGCTGCCAGGGTCCATGCTCGCCGCCACCGGGGCGCCCTCAGCAGGTGCACCCCGGGCTCTGTGGGTTCCCCGCGGGAAGATGGGCACGGGGGGAGGGGCCCATCCTGCCTGTGGTTTAAGGCGGCCTCCGGAGCTCCAGCCATCGAGCCTGTGTTCCAGCTGGTAGGGAGGGAGGCTCAGGGCCGGACGCTGGTGCCAGTCTCTGCCCAGAGGCCGTGGTGTGGCCAGACTGGGCAGCCGGGGACGCTGGGGGACGTGCTCGGCTCTGGGCGGTTGGTGTCTGTCTCAGAAGCACTGGTGTTTTTTTTTGTTTTTTTTTTTTTTTTTTTTTTTAATGAGTTAGAGAGAGAGGGGTCTTCCATCCACTGGTCACTCCCCAGATGGCCGCCATGGCCGGGGCTGGGCCAGGCTGGTCCCAGGAGCTCTTCGGGGCTCCCACGCGGGCGCAGGGCCCAGGCGAGCAGAGCCAGGGACGCAGGCGAAGCCGTGCTGAGAGAAGTCGTAGCCGGCGGCCTGGTCACTGGGGAGGGGGAACTGGGAATGGAGGCGCAGGGAGGGGGCGTTGGGCTCACCCGGACAGCGGGGAAGCCCTTCCCCGCCCCGCTCCCCCGGCCCCCGCCCCATCCTCCCCGTCCTGACCCCTCCCAGCTCCCCTGGCCCGTGCCCCACCCCCGCCCCGCCCCAGCTCCCCCTGCCCCGCCCCGCGGGTTCGTGGCGTTGCTTCCACCCCGGGGAGCTCTGCTGGGAGATCCCGTGAGCCAGTGTCTGCACACGCGCACATGGACGCACACAGGTGCACACGCATGCGCACGCGCACATGGTTGCACACAGGTGCACACGCGCAGCCTGCAGGGCCCCCGCCCGCTCCCCCCAGGGAACCCCAGAGCCCTGGGCAGTGGCACCAGGTGGCCCCGGGGTGGGTGCGGTGTGGGGGGCGGGGCCGACGGGCAGGCCCCTGCCTGGGGAGAGGGGCAGGCGGCCGAGGCGTGCGGCTCAGACCCTGGGACCATGCAGGGGACGGTGCTGGCCGTCAGAGCTGGGCGGGGCCCAGAGCGGACGCCTGTCCCCGAGGGGGCCCTGGGGCAGGGACACCCACAGCACACAGCCCAGAGGACGCGGGGTCGAGTCCCGGCGGCCGCCTGCCCTGGGAGACAGCTCCGTGCTGGGGTCGCCGCGCCCTCGGGGAGACTCGGGGGGAACGAGCGAGCGGTGGACGCGGAGGGCGCGTTCACGCGGGGCCGGGCCTGGGGCTCCTCGCGGCTCAGCGGCGCCCCCTCCCGCGCAGGCATCTCGTCGCCCGTGAAGAAGACGGAGATGGACAAGTCGCCATTCAACAGCCCCTCGCCCCAGGACTCGCCCCGCCTCTCCAGCTTCACGCAGCACCACCGGCCGGTGATCGCGGTGCACGGCGGTGAGTGGGGGCGGGGCCCGCGGGCGCGGGGCGGGGCCGGGGCGGGGCCGGCGGTGGAGGTCGGTGCACCGCGGTGAGCGGGGGCGGGGCCGGGGCGGGGCCGGCGGCGGAGCCGGTCGCCCGCCCCGCACTGAGCGCCCCGCCGCGCAGGCATCGCCCGGAGCCCGCACCCGTCCTCCGCCCTGCACTTCCCCACCACGTCCATCCTGCCGCAGACGGCGTCCACCTACTTCCCGCACACGGCCATCCGCTACCCGCCGCATCTCAACCCTCAGGACCCGCTCAAAGATCTCGTGTCGCTGGCCTGCGACCCGGCCAGCCAGCAGCCCGGACCGGTGAGTGCGGGGTGGCCGCGGGCAGGGGCGCGCGCATGGCCGAGGGGGCGCGGCGCCGCGGGCAGGGGTCTGGGGGCGGCCCCAGATTCCTCCTCCTTGGCTCCTGCCGGCTCCCGCGGCGACGTGCGTCCAGCCCTCTGGGGTTCGCATTTGGGAGCCACGGGCAAAGGGGCACCTTGCGGACAGACAGGGAGGCGGGGCCCGGGGTTGCCAGCCCCCTGGACCTCCAGCCGGTCTCGGGCCTGCCCACACCCTCCGTGGCCCTGCCGGCGCCTTGGTCCCTCCGCGGCCGCCGCCCCGCTCGGCCGGGGCACCCAGCGCTCCGCCCTTCCCCGCAGTCTCTGGCCCCAGTCCAGCGGAAGGGGCGGCGGGTCCACTCCTCCCGGCCCCCCGACTCCGCACCGACCGGGCGCCTCCCCCGGCCTCCCCCGCAGCGCCGAGGGGGAGCCGCCTCCCCGGAAACCGGGGGCAATCGCGGCTCTCCGGCAGGACCCGCCGTTTGCTCGCCAGAGCCGGGGGTCACGTGGTCAGGGCCAGCAGGGTCGCCGGCAGCACCAGGGGCCCAGGGGTCTCAGGCCCCAGGCGGGCACGGGCGGCAGGGACCAGGATCCGGGCGTCACAGCTCTGCAGGCTCAGGGGGACGGAGCCCGGGCTGGCCCGCGCCATCCTGGGTGTTTTTTAGGATACATTTATGATTTATCTGAAAGGCAGAATGAAGGGGGGGGGGTCCGTCCACTGGGTAACTCGCAGAATGGCTGGACCAGGGCCGGGCCGGAGCCCGGAGCGGGTGCAGGGCCCCAGGCACCTGGGCCGTCAGCCGGGGACCCGGATGGGAAGTGGAGCGGCCGGGACTGGAACCAGCGCTCCGTGGTTGCTGGCACTGTGCACAGCCCGCCGTGGGCCACATCTCGCCTTGCGAGGGTCCCCCCTGGCCCTGGCAGCCCCCCACCCCCTTCTAGACTTTTCCGGCTGGGAACCCGGATCGCAGCTTGGTGGCCTCTCCCCGCCCTGCCCGCCCCCTCTCACACCCAGGCCAGGAACCAGTCTCCCCTGAACTCCCAGGAAGCCGGCCCCAGGTTCAAGTCCCGCCTTAGGCAGCTCGCAGGCCCCGCCCTGCTCGCCCCGTCCGCTCACCTGTGAGGTGGGGGAGGGCACCTGTGTCCTGTGAAAACTCCCCTGGGGGTGAACGGGGCCGCGCCCAGGGCCTGGCATACAGTAGGCACTTAATAGATGTGGACCGCACATAGACGCCTCCCTGGAAGCGGCACGGGGCTCTGGCCGCAAACCCAAGCTCCCGCCCCCGGGCCTGGCCACGCCCCTGCTCCCCTCCCTGTCCGTGGTCCCAGTCCAAGTGCCCTGGGCGAGATTAGAGCGAGCGAGCAAGGCCTGCAGACCTGCGGCCCCCTGACCGCGGGGTGCCATGGGGGTGCGTGCAAAGGGCCGGCTGTGTGACCCCGGGCAGCGGACGCCCTCTCTGGGCCTGGCCGGCCCTCGCTAACGGGCTCTCGGTCTCTCTCCCGCAGCCTACTCTGCGCCCGACACGTCCCCTGCAAACAGTCCCTTTGTGGGATTAGGACCAAGGGATCCTGTGGGCACCTTTCAGGCACAGGTAGGGGCCGAGAGGCCGGCCGGTGGGGGGCGGGGGGCCGGGCAGAGGGGCCAGCCTGGGGGGCACAGGGAGAGGAGAGGCGAGCCCGCCCGCTGCCGCCGGCCACAGCCTGGGCTCGGGGGCCTCGACCCCCCCGCTGGCTTCTCCTGGGCTCCCCCTCCCGCCTCCTGCCCGACATCCATCCAGATGGGGAGAGGCCCAGAGAGGCCGGGGACCTGCCCAGGGTCACACAGCCGTTGGCCGGGACTTGCCCCACCCCCACCCCGCGCCCCAGGCCCAGCGGCCTGGGGGGAGACCCCACTCTGGGGAGGGGCTCAGAGCAGGGAGGTGAGTGACCCCAGGGCCCACGTGTCCCCCAACGCTGCCCGCCGTCGGGGACCCTGGGCCTGAGCCGGTCGGAGGGGGCCCCAGAGCCCCTGCCCCCTGGCCGTGTTGTTGGGGAGGGGTCTCGGATGCAGAGAGGAGCCAGCCCAGGGCTTCCAGAAGCTCCAGGTCATGCGGGGGGGTCCCCGAGGCCGTGGCCGGACCCTGCAGCCCAGCCCTGCACCCCTCTGGGCCTCGGGCGCCGGGCGGGGGCCCGGAGCTCCCACACTCAGGCCACTGGGCCTCCAGTGGGGGCTGTGAGCGCCTAATTGATTCAGAAACCGAAGCTGATAGGGCTCAGGCCCGGCCCTAACTCTTCCCCGCCGCCTGCTTGCGAGCAGAGGGAAACTGAGGCAGGCAAGGCCCCAGGGAGGACAGGGTGGGGGTGCGGGAAGGGGCCGGGGTGCAGGGACCCGGGAGCCATGGCAGGGCTCAAGGGGAGGGGGAGGCACAGCGGGTCGGGGCACAGGGACAGGTTGCACTGTTGGAAGGGGTCGTGAGGGCAGGCGCCGCCCACTCCCCCCCCCAGCAGCCCGGGAGGGGAGGAAGCTGGAACCCCACTCGGGCCCCCTCACGGTGGATTCCGGCTCTGTCAGCACTTCGTCCCCCATTGGTGTTATTCCGGGGGGGCTGTGCCGCTCCGCCCCCCGCCTGCCCCCAAGACAGCCCGCAGCCCCTCCCCGATCAATACCCATGGATCTCCACCCCCACCCCCAGCGCATGCCGAGCCCTCCCCGAGCGGGGCCCCCAGCCGCCCGCCCACCCCGGGACGCCCCGCAGAAGGCCAGGGTCACGTGCCAGAAGCCACGCGGGCAGCCGTGGGCAGGCCCAAGGTGGTGGAGCCTGGACCTTGCCCCCCGCCCCGCGCCCCCACCCCAGAGCCAGAGCCAGGCAGGCTGAGGCCAGAGGAGGGGGGACGGGGAGGCTGCCACGGGAGAGGGTCACGCCCAGAGCCTGTCTGGTTGCCAACGGAAACCAGACATGAGGTAATGGCCAAGATGAACTTGAACTTGGCTGGAGGTGGGCGGCTCGGAGCTCAGGCGCCACTTCCTTGCGATGGCCCAGCGGCTGCCGCGTTGCCTGGTTCCCGGGGGCGCCAGAGACACGTGGCAGGGGTGGGTGGCAGCCCCCCCCCCCCGCTGGCCCTGGAGTCAAGACCCGGGTCTGAGCTGCCCCCAGCCGGCCCTGGAGAAGAGGGAGGGGGGCCCGAGCCGCCCCCAGGTCCCCTGTGCCGCTGCTGGGCAGCTCCAGGCTCAGCAGCTCCTCTGTGAAATGGGGCTGGGGGTTCCTGAGAGCCAGGCTAAGGGGTCCGCCCTGCGCGGGGCTGGGGGCGGGGCTTGCCATCTGCACGCTGGTCGCCTTGGGCAAGTCTGCTGCCGGCTCCGAGCCCCTCTCTTCACAAAACGGGGGGGGGGGGCGGGAACCCTGGTCCAGGGCTCGCTGGGAGCCCCTTCCCCCCGGAATGTCTCCCCGAGGGTTAGCACGTGGACACGCAGCCGGCCCGGCGCACGCTCCCCTGTCTTCCCCAGCCGTGCGGGCTCCCGAGCCCGTCCCGGACCGTGGCTTCCCGCAGCCGCAGGACTGCCCCTCGGGGATCCCGATGCGGTGTTTCTGGCAGCCTCGCCCGCCGGGTCGGGGGCGCCAGGGCCTGCCCACGCTGACCACGCGTCTCTCTCTCTCTCCCTCCGCCGCCCAGTCCTGGTACCTGGGATAACACGGTCCTCGCCCCGCACCCCTCCGGCACCCCAAGAATCCCAGGGGGCAGCACAGCCGGCCCCCTCCGAGCAAGCCCAGCCCGGCGGCGAAGACAAAACAAAACCCACACAGGCGGAGGAGAAAAACCGAACCGAGACACGCGTTGGGGAGGGGCCAGAAAGACCCCCACCCGCCCACGCCGCCCAGCCCAGCCGAGCAGGCAGACCGCCGAGGCGCCGGACTACAGCGCTGCCCCGCGGCGGCGGCGCCCGCCTGATCTCCGCACCTGCTGCTCCCACAGGGCCGGGACGGAAGCACGCGCGCCCGCCCGCCCCTCCCCCGGCCCCGGCCGCCCAGGTCCAGGTGAGCACCGCCCGGCGCCCGCGCCCGCGCCCGCGCCCGAGGACCGGGCCATCGGGACACCCAGCGACGCCGCCTCTCCTGCGCCATGGGGACATCGGCCGCCCCCACCCACACCCCGTCTCCCCGTGGATGGCCTCGGCGAGAGGGGAGGCGGGCACTTGGGGCGGGGCGCGGCAAGGACCCCAGCCGCGGGCAGCCGAGACCTTGGTGGAGGGCAGGGGTCGGGCAGAGGGGCTGTGCGGGGAGACGGCCGGCGGCGCGCGCCCAGCGCTGGGCACCTGTGCCCCTCTTCCGCCCGGGACTCGCTCCTGCTCGCTCTCTCGCTCGCTGGGGGTGGGGTCTGCCCGCCCTGCCCGTCCTGCTTGGAGAAGTCTATGCAATTGACACCCCACCCGGCTCGGCGCCCTGGGGAGGGACCCACGTTGCACACACTGTAAGAAATGCACTTTCCCAGGGCGGGGCGGGGCGGGCCGCGGGGAGGGGGCGGTGCCCGTGGGAGGGGAGGGCCGCCCCCTCCAGGTAGCCCCTGGGGAGGAGGCGCCAGAGCGAGTGGTTTAAGTGCCTGACCCCACCCTTTGTCCCTCGGGACACCGAGTGGCCACGGCGCAGCCCCGCCCATCTCGCCCCCCCCCCCCCGCCGCCACCTCCAGCCATCGCTGTGCCCCACCCAGAGCTAGAGATGGGACCCCAGGGGTGGCGCTGGGCGCCCGGCCTGCCCTGCTGGGGCGCCGGGGTGGGTTCCGGGGCAGCCGGCGTGCGCCCCCAGCCTCCTCGGCCAGTGCCTTACATCCTGGAGCGACGCCCCCTGGGGCCCCCCAGCCCGATGGGGCCACCGTTTGCACTTTCACCCCTCCACCCAACGGGGCGCGGCCGGGGGTCCCAAGGAACTGAGAGGGGGCGGGTGGGGCAGAGCGGACCCCTGGGCTCTGGCGGGAGGGGGCGGGGCGGCGCCGGCGGGGGGAGGGAGGATCGCACGCGTTTTTCCGTTGAGCTGCGCCTAAAACACTAAGTGAGGGACGCCGGCCCCACCCGCACCCCCACCCCTCCTGGCGGGGGAGGGGAGGCCGGCGAGGGGCACGAGGTGTCCTAGGGCCTGGGAGCCCGGACGCGGGGACCCCCTCCTGGCCTGGCCTCTCCCGACTTCCCGCCGGGCAGCGCTGGGGGGGGCGTGTCCCCGCCCCCGCCCCTCCTGCCCCAGCGGCCCCCAGCCGGGCCTGGGCGAAGCCCCTCGTCCCGAAAAAGGTCCGAGACCCCGGCCCGCGCGGCCCCCCCCAGCGGTGCATGGTGCTTGGCGCGGGAGAGCGCAGCCTGGCTCTCGGCGTCCGCGCGACGCGTGCATGGCAAACCCGGCTCGCCCTCCCCGCCCGGCTCCTCCTACAAAACAAAACAAAAAAAAAACACAAAAACAAACAAAAAAAGATACAAAAAAAAAAACCTGAAAAAAAAAAAGCCCCAAACCTCCCTGTTTCCTGATTTGCACGGATTTCTACCACTTGAGGTGCCTTGCCTTGGAGACGGCGCCCGCGCCTGGGCGCCCAGAGCTGCATGCCCGCTCTGGTCCCGGCGCCGACGCGACAGACGCCGGCCGCGCGAACGGATGTATTTCTGTCCATAAACAGAAAATAAGAATTTTTTTTTTTAAAAAAAGAACAAAAAAAAAAAACTGAGCTCACAGCGAAGTCGCAAGGCAGCGGCCCCCACCCGCCCGCCCCCGCCGCTGCACCTGCTGGCCACTCCCGGTGCTCACCCGCCGCCCCCGCCCCCGCCGGAGCCCCCCTCCGGCTGGTGACTCCCTGGCTCAGGGTCCGAGTGCCGCCCGCGCCACGCCCTGCGACCCCGCCCTCCCGCCCCAGGCCCCGCGCCCTCTGGGTGGGGGGCGGCTCTGTCTTCCAGCCGTGAACAGCAGGTGTCGGGTAAGAGGCAAAGACCTGACATATGCAATACGTGTCTGTCCGCCCGCGCGGCCTGGCTGCGGGCTGCGGGGCTGCGGGGGGGGGGCGCCCGGCCCCGCGCCCGCTCGCATCGTCTCGACCTTGACCTGACCTTCGTGTTCTTTGTCTTTCCATTCTGGTTTCCTTTGCTTTCCACTTGACCAAAGCTAAGACAATAGCCAGATGGGGGGTGGGCAGGGGTCTCCAAGCGGCCTGGGCCCTGGGGAGTCCGGGGCGGCCTCGCCCGCCGCCTCCGCCATCAGACACGCAAGCCCCGGCCCTGGGCCGCGTGGGCAGCCCAGCCAGCCTCGGGGGACGGAGCGAGAGCTGGCGGGCGGCGACCTGCTCCTGGGCCCGGACGCCCTCCCAGGCGGCCTGCGGGACCCCCGCCCCAGCTCGGTCATGGGGGAAGGGGCGTGCGGAGGTTTTGTTCTTGTGTGAAACAAAGATCTTCCCAAACCAGGCCCCGCCCCCGGGAGAAGCTGGTGGGCTCGCGGAGCCCCCGCCTGACCCCGCCGTGGGTCTGGGGAAGGGGCACGGGGAGGCTCCCCCCACTCTATGCAAATGGCCCCTCCCCCCGCCCGGTCCAGAACCCAGGACCGACAATCAGTGGGGGGCAGCGCCGAGGGGGCCCAGGCGGGCGGGGGGCGCCGCCCCCTCCCCCAGACCCCGGCCCGGCGGCTGGCGGCGGCCTCTCCCCCGGCGGCCCGGGCCTGGACTGTAGACACGCACATGTATGCAGAAGCGCACGTACGCGTTCTGGAAGCTTCTCTCTCATAGGTCCCACGCGGCCACGTTTGACTCCGGCTTGCACGTCGCCCTCGGTCCCCCCGCAACCCCCCCCCCGGACCTGTCCGGGAGCAGCCCCTCCCCCACCCGTCCGTCCCCCGTGGGGGGGGGCGCCGAGCGTCGCCAGCAGGAGTTGCCGCGATACCAAATTCGACTCTTGCTAAGCAGTGCCTGACACTCTGCTGGCGCGGCTCGCCTTCCTCCTCCTCCTCCTCCTCCCCCGCCCCCGCCGGAGCGGGCAGAGGCCGCCCCCACGGCAGCCCCGCGCTCAGCTCCCGCCCCAGACACCAAAGCCCCCAGCGGCGCCCCCCCCCGCCCACCGGGCAGGGGCGCTGTGGGGGGGGCTCCCCTCCCCGGGGTCTTCGCCCTCCGGGGTCCTGGGTTTTTTGGTTTTTTTATTTGTTTCCATTTTGTATTTTTCTGATATTACCAGAATAGTTTACTCTGTTTCGTGCTTGCTACACGCGCGCGCGCACGGACACGCACGGACACACACGCAGACACGCGCGCACACGGACACGCATGCACACACGCGCCCATGCACACAGCCACACGTGCACAGCCACGCACACACGCATGCGCACAGACACGCTCACATGCACACAGGCACCGATGCAGACACGCGCGCATGCGCACAGACACGCTCATGTGCCCACATGCCAACATGCAGTCACACACGCATGTGCACACGCTCACATGCAGTCACGCACGCGCACAGGCTCACACGCATGCGCACACAGACACGCATGCTCGCACGCAGTCACACACGCATGCGCAGATAAGCGCATGCACACACACACACACACACACACACACGTGCTCAGCGACTTCCATCCGGAGAAGCCGCCTCCGGGCCTGCGCCGCCCCCGCCGCCTCTGCCCGGCGGGGAGGGGCCGGGCCCGCGACCCCGCGACCCCGCGACCCCCGGGCCGCGCCCGCCCTCGCCCCGTGTACTCCGCAGTCAGCCCCTCCCGGCCGCCCTGCCTAGGTACCATTTGCAGAGAGTCTCTGGCTGTTACGTTTGTTTCCCTATGCAAAACAAAAAAAAATGAAAAAAACGGGGGTTCCATAAAAGATTCAATAAAAGGCAAAAAAAAAAGGAAAAAAGAAAAAACTGTATAAAAATTAAACAAGCTATGCTTCGACCCTGGCCTCCGCGCCTGCTCTCTGGGCTCCGTCTGCGCTCCGTGGGTCCCCCTGGGGGGCGGGCGCTGCGCTGGGGGGCGGGGTCGGGTCGCGCCCCGCCCCGCCCCGCCTTGGTGGGCGTCCGCGCGGCCCACGCTGTCCCCCTCCTCCGGGAAGCCCGCCAGGTCTGCGGAGCACCTGCTGTGTGCCAAGCCCAGGGGCTCGGCCTCCACGCAGACTCCAAGGACGGGGCCCTGCATACAGCTGGCGCTCCCTAAGTGCGCGGGATGCCTTCTCTGTGTGTCTCTCCTGGCCAGCCCCAGGCCCAAGTCAGCCGTGGCGGCAGCACTGAGCCGGCCCCCAGCCCGGCAGGGGGGCGCGGACAGGGCCTGGGGCGCCCCCACGGCCCCCACTGTGGCGGACGCAGGCCAGGGCCGGAGCCTCGGGAACTCCAGGGTGGGAAGTGGCGGAGAAAACACGCGTGGGTGGGGTGAAGGGGCCTCAGCGGGGGCCGGGCAGAGGCCGGTCCAGGTGGCGCCAAGCTTGGCGGGGTGGGGGCGCCTCACGGCCGGGGGTGTGTGCGGAGTTGGGGGCGGGGGTCTGCCAGCCGCTGGGTCGCTCAGGGCTGGGCCGGGAGCCCCATCGGAAGTGGGGCAGCCAGGACTCGAACCCGTGCCGGCGTGGGTTCCGGCGCCGCGACCTAACCTGTGCCGGGGTCCCGGCTGCTTCCTCTGCGCCGCGGAGGGCCCGGATTCTGGGATGCGAGGCGGGGCATCTCTGGGGGGCTGCCTGGAGGAAGAGGGGGGCCTGCGCCTAGAGGCGCCCCCCAGCTCCAGCCCCCACTCGGTTCCGTCTCTTCGTGGTGGAGACAACCCCCCACCCCGCCCATCTCCCAGGGGGCAGCGGAGACCCCTGCAGCCCTGAGCAAGGGGGAAGTGGGGCGCCCTCGCGTGGGCGCCGGGGGCCAGCCCCCCTGCTGTCCTCGCGTGGGTGGGTGGGGGGTGACCCGGGTCCCCTAGGAGTTGGGGGAAGCCGGTGCGGCGAGCGAGGCCCCAGTGGGGTCTGATCGGCCCCCGCATCAGACGGCGCGGCCTGCAGTGACCACGGAGACCGAGAGGGGGCGCCAGCTCGGCCCCGGGCCCAGGGGCCGCTCCACCTTCCCGCCCCGCCCTCCGGCCAGCGAGGGCGTCCACGGGCTCTGTCCTCGCGCGGGTCCGCAGGCTGTGGCTGACAGCATTGCGGGGGCGGGGCGGCAGGCGCAGGCGCAGATGCGCCCTGAGCGCGCACCGTGCGCCCGGCCTCGCCGCTCCACCGCGCTCAGGCCCTGGCCAAGGCCCCGCAGGCGGGCGCGCGGTGCGGGGGGACGCGGGGGACCCTCCGCGGGGAACGCCCTCCCCCGGGCGCGACCCGGGCCCCAGCCCGCCCTCGCGCCGCAAGCGCCGGTGCCCGGGCCGCGACGGGGCGCGCGCGGCGGGGAAGGGACGCTCTGCGCTCCAGCCGCTTTATTCGGGGTTCCCGCCCCCCGGTTGGGTGATCCGGCGCCGCTCGCCCAGGCCCAGGCCCGCCCTCGGGAGCCGCGGCCGCCCGGGGCGAGGTCCAGGGCCGGGAGGGCTGGGGGCAGGCGGAGAGGAGCCGGGGCGCGGGGAGCCCGCGGTGCAGGGAGCGCGAACGCTCGGCCCGGCCCGACCCTGGAGTCGCCCGGCCGGCCGGCGTCAGGCAGAGGGCGCGCAAGGCGGGCAGGAGCAGGTGCAGCTCGGTGGGGCCGGCATCCCGGGGGGCTGCCTGGAGGCGGCGGAGGCGCCCTCACAGGGCCGTCTTCTTTGTTTTCCCGTCGTCCCCGAGGGCATCTCTCCCCTGCAGCTCCAGGCCCGGGCCGCCCTCTCCGTCCTGCGCTTCCTTCCGCTTCTTCTTCTTGGATTCTTCGCTGGGGGGGCACAGAGCGCACGGTGAGCCCCGCCCGCCCCCGGGAGCCCGCGTCCGAGTTTATCTGAAGCGGGGCCGGGGGCACCGTCCATCCGCTGGTCCCAGACACGGCCCGGGCCGGGAGGAAGCCGCTCACGTGGGCGCCCGCACAGCCTGAAGGGGAGTCCGGAGGCCAAGCCAGCGCCGGGCCACGCCCCCCATCCTGGGGTCCGGGAGAGGCGGCCCCCGCACTTCCTCTCCTGCCCGCACGCACCCCTGAGCCCCCCCACCACCAGAGGGGCCGCATCTGGAAGCGGCGGAACCAGGGGAGAGGGCCCGGCGCTGGGGCACAGCGGGTAAGGCCTCCGCCTGCACTGCCCGCATCCCACATGGGCGCCGGTTCGAGTCCCGGCTGCTCCACTTCTGGTCCAGCTCTCTGCTGTGGCCTGGGAGAGCAGTGGACGATGGCCAGAGTGCTGGGGCCCTGCACCTGCGTGGGAGACCCGGATGGAGCTCCTGGCTCCTGACTTTGGATCGGGCCGGCTCTGGCCATGGTGGCCATGTGGGGAGGGAACCAGCGGGTGGAAGACTCTCTCTCTCTCTCTCTCTCTCTCCCCCACCTCCACCCCTGTATCTCTTTGAAAATAATAAATAAATCTCAAACAAGACCACAGGCGCCAGGCCCCCGCCCCTCGCTGGACGCCACCATCCGCTGCGGCCGCCCAAGGCCAGGGCGGCTCGGAGGCTGCGATGGAGGAGGAGCCGATGGCCAGCCCCGAGCGGGCAGCAGCAGGGACCAAGGCCCTGGGCCCGGGACAGCGGCAGGAGCAGGAGGAGGGGCGGTGGCGCAGAGCCCCTTCCCGCCCGGCGCCCGGCGCCCCTACCTGAGGTCCAGGTCTTGGTACGGGTTGCTCTCCACCCCGAAGGCCGCCGCCTCCTCGTCCTCAGCTCTGCGGGCAGAGGGGGGCGCAGCCTCAGCCTCGGCGCCCCTCCCCCACTCCGAAGACGCGGCGCGGGGCGGGGCGGGGCGCCCACCTGGCCTTGGTGCACCAGATGCGGTTGACCAGCAGCACCACGAACACGAGGAAGAGGAAGCCCACCACGGCCGCCAGCCCCACCAGCCACGGCTTCAGGCGGCGCCCGGAGGCTGTCGGGGAGGGGCGGGTCAGGAGGGAGGCCGGGGGCCCACGGGGGAGGGGGTGGGGGCTTCCAGGGGGCCCTGCCGCCGCCTCCTCCCGCTCTCCCGGGCCTCAGTGTCCCGCGGTGGGAAATGGGGGCGTACCTAGCCGTGATCAGCCCCGCCCCCTTACCCTCCTGGGCGTCCACGGGCGACAGGAGCAAGGCCCCCAGGACAAGGAGCGTCCCCAGGGTGTCCATGGCCACGCGCAGAGCGAGCGGCGGCGGCAGCGGGGCGCACAGTGCGGGGCGAGCCCCAGCGCGGCCCTGATAAGGCGCAGGTGCGGCGGGGGCGGGGCTGCCGGCTCCCCCTGCGTGGTCACCCCCAGGACGGCAGACTCTGAACCTGCGGTAACGATTAACTCGGGGCGCCCCTGTCCCGGCGGCTCGCCCTCTCCACCCCTGTGCCGGCCTCGCCGCAGGCCCCGCAGCCGCCGGCGTCTCGCGGCTTGGACGGCAGGGACTCCCGGGACGGATGAGTCAGGCCCGCCCCCCGCTTTCCCCTTGGCCCCCGCTTGATCAGATAACCCGGCCTCTCCCCGGGCAAAGGGAGACCCCACCCCACGGGCCACGGGCGCAGCCAGGGCCCAGGCACGCGGCGGGCAGCCTGATGGGAGCGGGGCGTCTTTTATGGAGCGCCGACTGTTTACGTGGTGCCTCCTGTCCCAGAGGAGTCAGGATGGACAGGGCGGGGCCTCGGCCATCGCGGCCGGGCAGGTGCGGGGTCTGGGGCTCCCAGGGTGCTCCGGGCTCCCCTCTGTGGGCTGCGGGAGTCGCTGGTTTGTTGTTTTTTTTTTTTTCCCCTTAAGCTTCTGTTTATTTATTTGAAAGCCGGAGTTACAGCGAGAGGGGGGACGGGGAGCAGGGTCTTCCTAGGCTGGTCCCCTCCCCAAACGGCTGCGGTGGCCAGGGCGGGGCCAGGCGGGAGCCGGGAGCTCCCTGCGGGTCTCTGGCGCGCGCGGGTGCGGGGCCCGAGCCCCTGGGCGGTCGCCGCTGCTCTCCCGGGGGGCGCGGGGTCTGAGGTGGAGCGGCCGAGACCCCAGCGGGCAGGGGGCGACTCCTGCGCCCTTCCCCGAGCCCCGGAGCGCGCCGGGAGCCGCAGTGTGCACGGGGTAGGGGGCGCGCACGGCCGCGGGGCGGAGAAGGCGCGGGCGTCCGTCGCACGGGGGTCCCGGGGCGGCCGCCGGCCGCCGCCTGAGGCTCCCAGCCCCGAGCGTGCCGGCTCAGTCCAGCCTCCACAAGGAGCCGCGGGCTGGGGGGTCCTTGAAGGCGATGGACGGGCGGCGGGGGTCCCGGGCCGGCGGCTCCGCCGGCGCCCCCTCGCCGGCCCCGCCGGCCTCCTCCTCGCCCCGCCAGGCCAGGGCCAGCTGCAGGTCCAGCTCCTCCAGGTCGTCGCCGGCCAGGCTGGCGCGCAGCTCGCGGGGGCCGTCGTCCTGCTCCGGCTTCGGGCCGAAGGCCCAGTCTGCGGCGGGCACCTGCTCAGGGCGCCCCGGCCCCGCCCCGGCCCGCCTGCCCCGCCCCGTCCCACCTGGCCCGCATGGACCCCACCTGCCCCGCCCCCTCCGCTCGCGCCCCACCCCGTCCCCTGCGTGGCCCAGCCCCGCGCCCTGCCGGACGTGCGCTTGGGCAGCAGCTCACCGGCCAGGTCGTGGGCGAGGTCCTTGATCAGGTGGCCGACGATGGCGTAGGCCACGGCCACCACCAGCAGCGTGGCCATGAGCAGGTACAGCGCGTACCTGGGCAGGCGGATGGCGTCCAGTGGGGGCGGCCGGTACTCCTCATACAGCGGCGGGGCCGCGGTCCAGCCCTCGGCCGCCGCCGCCTCCTCCGGCATGGCTGCTGCCCGGAGCGGGAGAGGCCCGGAGGTGACCCACGCGACGGAAGTCTTAGAGGACTTGAGCTAAGAGGATTGATCGGGGAGCTCCCATCCGGCCGCCATCTGCCCGGATTAAGCACCTAGCAAATCGCCTCCGCCCGCAGGCCCCTCCCTCGCGCTCCTCCAGCCGCGGCCGGGCCTCCCCGCAGCTGTCCCTACCCCAGGGCCTTTGCGTCTGCTGCCCCTGCCCCCTGCGAATGCCCCTGCCCCAGACGGACGCCCCTCACGCTGCATTGAGGCGAGACCTGGAGGGGCGGGGGAGGGTGCTCCTGGCAGAGGGCAAAAGCCCCGAGGCGGGACCCAGCCCGCGGCGTCCGTGGAACCGCGGGGAGGCCGGCGTGGCCGGAGTGGGGCGACCTGTGGGGCTCAGGCCCGCCTCGGAGGCTCTCGCGCGCCCTCTGGTGGCTGCTGCAGGGAGCGCGGAGGGCCGCTGGACCGGCGCTGGGTGTGGGGCCGGGGGCTGCCGGGGGTCGGGGCGGCCCCTCCGCCCCGTGCGGGGGCTGTGCCCCCTGGGGAGCAAGCGCTCCGCATCTCGGTGGCTCCCAGCGCCGCGCGCTGCTCTCGCTCTTGCGGGAGAAGGGTTCGTCTGTGCGTGGCGCCGGACCCAGGCAGTGGGGGAACTGGCCAGCGGGCAGGCAGCTCAGAGACAGCGGGTGGACAGGTGACAGGGTCTGGAGGGGGTCTCACCGCCTCTGCCCTCATTCGGGGGCCCTTGTGTCCTGCGGGCGCGGCCGGGCGCGTGGCGAGGGCACCTGTGCCGGCCACTGCCTCCCACCAGTGCGCACCAGGGAGCAGGTGCTGGCTCGGGGGAGGTGACCCCCGAGGGGCAGGAGGCAGCTCGGGTGCTAGGCCCCTGCCACCCGCGGGCACACCTGGGCTAGTTCCTGGCGCAGCCGTGGAGAGGAAGCAGCGGTGGGCGCGCCTGCTCTGTCCCCTGGGTGCGGGGACGCCCCCCACCCCAGGCCCAGTCCACATCCGGGCTACTCTAGATTTATGGGTTTCTTAGACACACAGGGGGACAGGAGGAGACCCCTCATCCCCCAGTTCACTCCCTAACTGCCCAGGGCCGGGGCCCTCCGGGGTCCCCACCGGGTGCCGGAGCCCAAGGCCTTGGCCATCATCGCTGCTTCCCGGTGCAGGGGGCCTGGGGTCAGACTCCCCCCAGGGATGCCAGCGTCCAGCCGGGGCCCCAGCTCTACCCGAGAGGCGCCCGGGCTGTGTCCCCGACCCGCCTGCACAGAGCCTGGGGAAGCAGGGCTGGGGAGGGGGCGGGCTGGCTCCGAACGCCCCGCCCCTACCCGGCGGTCCGATTCCCCCAACACACGGGAGCCTCCACTTCGCAAAAATAATTTAATGTTCCGCGTGGGCAGCACCCCGGCCGCTCGTGACCCCACCGGTCCAAGCAGCGCCCACCTCCCCAGCCCCTGCGGCCCATTCTGGGCGGAGCCCGAGCCCCGTAGCCCCGGCTTCCCTCCAAGCTGGGCCTCGGCCCCCGGGTCACCCCGTGTCCCCCACGAGGCCCCGTGCCCCGGAACTCGCACGGTGGAGCCCTGTGCCAGGCCCGGGGGGGGGGGGCCGCAGGACGCACAGGTCCGGGGCTGGGAGGGGGACAGCAGCGTCTACACCTGGGGAGGCGCGGGAGAACCAGAACCTCCGGGGGCGAGGCCTGGAGCGGGGCGTGAAGGGTCTGGGGCGGGACCCTCTGGGGGCAGGACTGGGACCCTCTGGGGTGGGGGCGGGGAAGCTCCAGGACACAGCTAGACGTGCTCGGGGCGGGGCTTGGCCGGTCCGGGCGGCCCCTCTGGGCGGGGCTTGGCCGTTTTGGGGGCGGGCCCCTCTAGGGGCGGGGCTTGGCCGGTCCGGGGCGGCCCCTCGGGGCGGGGCTTGGCCGGTCCGGGGCGGCCCCTCGGGGCGGGGCTTGGCCGGTCCGGGGCGGGGCTTGGCCGGTCCGGGGCGGGGCGGGGCCGGTTTGGGGCGGGGCCGGCCTAGCTCGCCCCCGCCCGCAGCCGCTCCAGCCCGTCCGCGTACTGGAAGGCCGCCCCGCGCTCGTGCTCGTACAGGTCCAGCGCCACCTCGCAGCTCTCCCGCACCACGCGCTCCGGGTCCGCCGCGTGCGCCCGCAGCGCCTCCAGGCAGGCGGGCTGGGCGATGGCGCCCAGGGCCTCGGCACACTCGTGCCGCACCATCGGGTTCTCGGCCGCGCGCGCCAGGACGGCCGCCAGCTGGGGCACCGCCGCCTCGTGCCGCAGCTGGCCCAGCACGTAGCCCACCTCGTGGCGGAGCAGGGCGCTGCGGCAGCGCAGGCCTGCGGGCGGGGGCTGGTGTGAGTCCCACCCCCACCCCGGGGGAGCCCCGCGCCCGCCCCACCCCCACCCCGGGGAGCCCCGCGCCCACCTCACCCCCACCCCCGCCCACCCCCGGGGAGCCCCGCGCCCACCTCACCCCCACCCCCGCCCTCCCCGAGGAGCCCCGCGCCCGCTCACCCTCGGCCAGCGCCAGGGCCGCCGCCTCGCCGCCGGCGTTGCGCAGGGCGAACATGGCGCGGTAGCGGTCGAAGAGCGGCCTCGCCTCGTCCAGCAGCGCCTCCCGCAGCCGCCCCACGTCGCGCTCCTCAGCGGGCGGCGCGGGGTCCACGGAGAGGTAGGGCCCGGCCGCGGGCTCGGCGCCCTGCTGCAGCCACTCCAGCCGCCGCACGGCCAGCTGGCACGTCTCGGCCACCTGCGGGGGGGGGCCAGCTGTCGGCGCGGGGGGCGGGGGCCCAGCTATCCGCCATGATGGGGGGGCCGAGCTGTCGGCATGGGGGGTAGGGACCCCAGCTCTCCGCCATGATGGGGGGGCCGAGCTGTCGGCATGGGGGGTAGGGACCCCAGCTCTCCGCCATGATGGGGGCCGAGCTGTCGGCGCGGGGGGCAGCGGCCCCAGCTCTCCGCCATGATGGGGGGGCGAGCTCTCCATCACCGCCAGGGCCTGGCGCGGTCCTGGGTGGGCGAGGGCCCCCACAGCTGTCTGCCATCGCTGGGGTGTCTCGGGGCAGGGGTCAGAGGCGCGGTGCGGTCCCAGCCGGGATGCGGGGAGCCCTGGACACGACCGGCCACGTCCAGGACAGGGACGGGCGGTCTAGGGGTCTGCGCGTCGCCCGCCGTCCCCCACCCCCGGGCGTCCGCGGGGCGGGGCCTCCTCACCTCGGTCACGGGGTCCGTGGAGTACTGCTTCAGGAGCTCCAGTACCGAGGGGTCGCCGATGGCCCCCAGGGCCTCGCCTGCAAGCAGCGGCCCAGAGCTCAAGGTGGCCGGGAGCCCACGCAGCCCCGCCCCCTCCCGCGTCCCCCTTCCAGGGGGCGGCGCCGCCCCGCCCCAGGCCTGCACCTGTTTCGTGGGGCACCGTGGGCTCCCGGCCCGCGACGCGCAGCACGGCGACCCCGCCCCCGGCCCGCCCCGGCCCGCACCTGCTTCGTGGGGCACCGTGGACTCCTGGCCCGCGCCCCGCCCCCGGCCCGCACCTGCCCCGCACCTGCTTCGTGGGGCACCGTGGGCTCCCTGCCCGCCCGCCCCGGCCCGCACCTGCTTCGTGGGGCACCGTGGGCTCCTGGCCCGCGTCGCCCCGGCCCGCCCCGCCCCGCCCCCCGGCCCGCCCCTGCCCGCGCCCCGCCCCGCACGCACCAGCCTCGTGCCGCACCATGGGCTCCTGGCCCGCGTCGCGCAGCACGGCGGCCAGCACGGGCACGGCGCGCGCGTCCTGCATCTGCCCCAGGCAGTAGGCCAGCTCGTGCTTGAGCAGGGCCGAGTCGTCGGCGAAGCCCCGCGCGATCCACGCGATGGCGTCGGCGCCCCCTAGCCCGCGCAGCGTGAACAGCGCCCGGAAGCGCGCCTGCAGCGGCTGCCCCGCGTCCAGCAGCGTCCGCCCGATGGCCTCCAGCTCCTGCTCGGTCACCATGGCGCGGCCCCGGCGAGGTCTGGGGGCGGGGCACGAGAGCCGGGTTGGAGGCGCCCTCGCCCACCCACGGCTGCGCCTCCGCCAGGCTCCATCCTCCCGGCCTCTCCCTTCCCTGATGGCCTGTGGCTTCCCCTGCGCCGGCCGCTACGAGCAGTCCGCTGCCGCCTGCCCGGGACTCAGCCCCCCGGGGGAGGGGAGCAGGGCGCGGACGCGGCCGGGGACGCCCACCGCTCTCCTCCCGACCACGTCTGGGTTCGAGCCCCAGCTCCGGCGCCAGCAACCTGCGAAGCGCACGCTGGGACACGCAGCCGCCTCCGAGCCGGGCTCACGGCCCTCCCCACGCTACACACCGGCCGCGGCCCCAGGAAGCCCACTCCCCCCTGGAAAGGGGCCGCCCCGCACCGGACCCAGGCACCCACGGCCCCTCCAGTCCGGGCCCCGGACTCGCCAGCGCCCGGAGGGAAGATGGCCGGCCCTCGGGGGCCCCCAACCCCCAGCCGACGAGGGCCCCTCGGGCGCCGTCCCGTGCCCGCTCTCACGCCCAAGCCCCACGCGCGCTCCCCGCCGTTGCGACCCCCGCCCCGGCCCGCGAGACGCAGACCCCGGCGGCCCGCACCTCCTCCGGCCGCGGCGCTAACAGCCAGCTCCGGAGGTCGCCATCTTCCGCGCACGTGACCGGGGCGGGCGGCACCAATGCTCCCCCCGGGGGGGGAACCGAGTCAAAGGACCCCGCGGAGGGGGAGGGCCCGGAAGCCTGACTCGCCAACAAGGGCGGCACTCGAGCCGCCACAGCAGCACAGTTCGGGACTCGTCCCCCAGCAGCGGCAGGGCTACGTGGGCCCCGTCCCCGGAAGCAGGCTTTGCGCGTCCTCCCCGCCGCTCATGGTTTCGCCCACTCAGCCGCAAGGCTGGCGGGCGCGGCCTGCGACGGAGCATGCGCGGCGTCCCGGGGCGTGGCCAGGCCCGGGGCGTGGCCAGGCCCGGGGCGTGGCCAGGCCCGGGGCGTGGCCAGTGGCGTCCACCTGCGGGACGGGCGAGCCGAACCATGGGGTTTGCGGGGTGCAGCAGGACCCTGGCCAGTCCGCGGAGGTCTTTAGGTCCAGGGCCTTTCGGAGGAGCCCGTGGTCACCGCCATGGCGGATGGCCCGGACCGTGCAGACCCTAAGATGAGGCTTGGTGCCGGCACTGCGCGCAGACCCCCACCCCGATTGCGGGGGGCGGCAGTGACCCCCCCGGCCTGGGCCCCGCACCCACATGGGAGACCCCCTGGAGTTCCCGGCCCCTTGCTTTTATGGGCGCAGTCCCGGATGTTGCAGGCGTTTGAGAGGCAGGGTTAGAGACGGGGAGAGAGGTCTTCATCCGCTGGTCACTCCCCAGATGGCCGCCTGGCGGGGCTGGGCCTGGCCGGAGCCAGGAGCTCCTCCCGGGGCTCCCACGCGCTTCCAGGGGGCCACGCACTCGGGCCATCAGCAGGGCGCTGGATCGCAGTGGAGCGGCCGGGCCTCGACCTTGTGCCCTACGGGATGGCGGCGCTGCTCGGACACTGCGCCGGCCGCGGCTCTTTTTCAAGAATTGAGGGAAATTAACGCAAAACCTGAGAATGCCAAGAGGTCAGTTTGCGGGGAGCTGAGCCCTTGCCTGTGTCCCCGCGTCCCGCGCCAGTGCCCGGCGGAGCCCTGGAGGAGCGGAGCATGCGCCGGGCGCTGGGCCCTGCACCTGCGTGGGAGGCGCGGATGGGGCCCCCGGCTCCGGGCTCCAGCCAGGGGGCGGACCACAGGTGGGTGGGCCCCCAAGGAGCGGACCAGCCCCCAGGGAGCGGACCACGGGTGGGCGAGCCCCGTGTCTCCAACGCTGCCTTTTAAATAAATGAGGGGGCTAGTGACCGCGGCTTCCGGCTGAGGCTGATGCTCCTGGGGACCCCCGCCCCAGGGACCCCCCAGCCGCACGGCTCTCCCTGGGGGCCGGAGCTGCAGGAGGCCGACTCGGGGACCCCCGAAAGCCAGGCAGGACACCCGGAACCGGGCCTCCAGGCCCCGCAGAACCGGGGGACACCTGCCCTGGGCCCAGCTCCGGCCGCTCTTGCCCGTGGCCCCCGTGCACCCGGCCGGGCCCCTGGTAGGTGCATGTGGGCCAAGCCCCCCGCCCATGGACGGTTCCCGGCTGTCAGTCACAGCCAGGGGCGGGCGTTGGGAAGCCCCTGGGGTCCCCCCACCCGGGGCTCAGCTCCTGGCGCATGCGCACCCGGGAGGCATGGGGCGGCCCAAGTGCGGGGGTCCCCGCCTCCCGGGGCCCCGGCCCCTGCCTTCCAGGCGGGGACCACTGCTCAAAATGCCTCTGCCATCTGGCTTTCAAGGTTATTTTGTTTATTTGAAAGGCAGAGTGGGGGGGTTCTGTCCACTGGGTCACTCCCCAGGTGACCACAGCAGCCAGGGCTGGGCCAGGCCGAAGCCAGGAGCCCGGAGCTCCATCGGGGCTTCCACGCAGGTGCAGGGCCCGGGGCTCGGGTAGGGGGTGGGGGCGTGGTAGGGCCCCCCCGCTGTGCACGGGGGGGGGCGTTTTCTTGGGAATTCAGCCGCACGCGGGTGAGAGACCTTCCGGGGCTCCCGGCCAGGACACCAAATAAACCTTAAAAAAAAAGTATTCTTTTACTACTGCTTTATTGAGATGTAAACCACAGGAGTCGCGCGACCATCCCCACGTCGACATGAGAGCTCCCCCCAGCCCCGTCAGCACCCCCACCTCCCCCCCAGCCCCGGTCAGCACCCCCACCTCCCCCCCAGCCCCGGTCAGCACCCCCACCACTCCCAGCCCCGTCAGCACCCCCACCTCCCCCCAGCCCCGTCAGCACCCCCACCACTCCCAGCCCCACCAGCACCCCCACCTCCCCTAGCCCCGGGCGCCAACTGCCTGGGCTGGGGGTCTCCTGGGGGTCTTTTGCTTTTTTTTTTTTTTTTTTTTTTTTTTAGCAGAATTGAGCCCTTCCATCCTCTGGGTCACTCCCCAGACGGCCACAGCAGCCATGGCCGAGCCGGGCGGGGCCGGAGGCTCCTGCACTCTGGGCGCCACCCGCGGTCTCCCCAGGCGCATAGCAGGGCGCCGGCCCCGGAGGGCAGCGGCGGGACTCAAAGACCCTGCACCGCATCCCCGGCCCCCGTGGACCCCGCTGACCTCAGCCCCGCCTCCCGTGGCCCCCGCTGGCCGCAGCCCCGTCCCAGTGGACCCTGCTGGCCTCAGCCCCGCCCCCCGTGGGGCACCGCTGACCACAGCCCCACCCCCCGTGGCCCCCGCTGACCTCAGCCACGCCCCCGTGGCCCACACCCCGGCTCTGGCTCTGTTGCGGCCACGGCTGTCTCCCAGAGGCTGTGGGGTCAGTGGCCGGCGCCTGGACCCCGCGTCGCTGCCCCTTTGCGCGTGTTCCTGAGAGCTCAAGGTCAGATCCTGGACTCAGCTCCGCGTCTGCGTTTCTGTGTTTCTTTACGCATTTGAAATGAGGTTAGAGAGAGGCCTCCCGTCCGCTGGGTCACTCCCGCATGGCGCCCACAGCCGGGCCCGGCCAGGCTGGAGTCAGGAGCCGGGAGCTGCCCCCGGGCTCCCACGCGGGTGCCGGCCGAGCCGCGGCCCCTAGCCCCCCAGGCCCACGCAGGTGCAGGCGCGGCCCCCCAGCCCTCCAGGCCCCAGCAGGTGTGGGCCGAGCCGGGGGCCCCCCAGCACCCATGCCCCAGCAGGTGCAGGCTGAGCCACAGCCCCCCAGGCCCACGCAGGTGCGGGCGCTGCCCCCGAGTCCCCCAGGCCCACGCAGGTGCAGGCCGAGCCCGGCCCCCCAGCCCCCCAGGCCCACGCAGGTGCAGGCCGAGTCCGGCCCCCCAGTCCCACGCAGGTGGGGGTGCGGCCCCCCAGCCCCCCAGGCCCACGCAGGTGCAGGCGCGGTCCCCCAGCCCCCCAGGCCCACGCAGGTGCAGGCCGAGCCCGGCCCCCCAGGGCGCAGCAGGGAGCAGCCGGGGCTCGAACCCAGGCCCTGGAGCAGGGCTTTGACCCGCCCCCGCCTGCTTTGTGCTGCAGCGCCCGGGGCGAGCTTGAGGAGCGACGGCGAATGAATGAATGAGTGGATGGACGAATGAATGAGTGAGTGGATGAACGCCACGGCGGTCGCTCGCAGCCCCGCACGCCGGGTTCCGCCTGCGCCCGTCACGGCGGTGAGCGTGTGCGGTCCACCCCGCGCCGCGCCCGCCCTCGGGAGACCCCCGCCCGCCGCCCCGCGCCCCGGCGAGCCGCTTCCGGCTGCGGTTACCCTGGCAACGCGTGGCGCCTCGCTTCCTGTATTGATTCGAATCGCCGCGACGTCACGTCCTCCCGAGATGCCCCGCGCGCGCAGGCGCAGTCGGGCGGGGCGGGCGGGGCGCGGCGGCCGCCGGGGCGGGGCGGGGCGTGGCCGGGGCACGCAGCGCGGCGACGCGGGGGCGTGGCCGGGCCGCGGGGGCGCGCGCGGCGGAGGGAGGGAGCCGGGAGGCCGCGGACAGCGACCGCCGCCATATTAGGCACCGCGGAAGCCGGGGTCCCGTCAGCGGGGCCGACGCGGGGCCTGGCGGAGCTGCGGGGGCCGGAGGCAGGTGCGGCGCGGCGACGGGAGAGGCGGGGCCGGCGGCAGCCAGCGAGCGGCGGGACTGAGCCAGGTGAGGCGGCCGCGGTGGGGGACCCGCCCCCCGGGCCCGAGGCGCGGGGGGCTCGGCCGCGACCCCCGGGGACTCCGCCGGCGGCGCGGGCCCCTCAGGGAGCCCCCAGCCCCGCTGAGTGCCGCCGCCCAGGCTGAGCGAGCGCCGGCGACCTCAGCACCCCTGCGCCGTGCGCCCCCAGCCCCGACGTCGCGGGCCGCGCGGCGGGACCCCCGCCCCGACCCCCGCGGCCGGCCCCCGTTGTCCTGCTGCAGCGTCAGCCGGGCCCTGCGCCCCGGGACCGGTCCCCCCCCCCGAGCGAGCCGGGCCCCCCCGGCGCCCCTCCGCGCGCGCCGGGCCCCCACCTGTCACACCTGCCCCAGGTGTCCGCTGCGCCGGTCGCCTAGAGCCGGCCCGCTCCATCCAGCTGCGGGGGGGGGCGGGTGTCCGCACCCCCTCCGCCGGCCGCGACCCCAGGCCTCTGGCAGGGGCAGCCCCCTCCCCAGTGCACCCCTAGCCGCAGGGGCGGCCCGGTGGGGCGGGGGCTGGGCGGAAGGGCCCCTCGGGTCGGTCCCGCAGTGGTCTCCTGTGTGCGCCCAGTGACAGCCGCCTGGGGTCTCCCGGTGCGGTGCCGGCCTCTGTTAGGGACGGAGGGGCCGGGCGGTGCGGGGCGACCTCCCGGGTAGAGTCGGGGCGGCGGGGGTTGGACTGGGGGCTAGGGGCTGGATTGGGGGCTAGGGGTCCTGGGGCTGGATTGGGGGCTAGGGGCTGGGGCTGGGGCTGGGGCTAGGGGCTGGATTGGGGACTAGGGGCTGGGGGCTAGGGGCTGGGGCTGGGTTGGTGCTGTGCTAGGGGCTGGCGCTGGCGCTGGGGCTAGGGGTCCTGGGGCTGGGTTAGGGCTGGGGGCTAGGGGTGCTGGGGCTGGGGTTGTGCTGGGGGCTAGGGGTCCTGGGGCTGGGCTGAGGGCTAGGGGCTAGGGCTTGGGGACTTGGGGGCTGGGGCTGGAGTTGGGTTGGGGCTGGAGTTGGGATGGGGCTGGGGACTGGCGCTGGGGCTGGGGGCGCAGTGCCCCGAGGCGGGCACAGGTAGAGCCGGGCGGCCCCGGGGCCGCTGCGCGCCGGGACTTCCGGGTCTGCGAGGCCCGAGCGGTTGTGGCCTGGGCAGGTGCAGCCGCGGGAGGTTTGGCCCCGGGCACTGGGCCGTGTCTGGGACGTTGGTGGCTGTCAGCGGGGGGTGCAGCCGGCCTGGAGCAGGTGGGGTTGGGGCCGCCCCCCCTGCACCCTGCAGGGCCCAGCACGCTGGGGGCCGCGGGGGGGGGCGCTCGCTCCTCGCTGTCTCCCGTGGGCGCCCTGCGGGACGGGGGTCAGGCACAGGGGCGTTCCCGCCCCGCGCGGCCCTGGGGGGGATGCTGGAGTGTGGGGCCCACTCCCCGCCTGCGGCGTCCCGTGGTGCCCTGCGGCGTGTGCGTGGAGCTGCGTGTTCCCAGCGCCCCGTGGAAGCCGGGTCCCCGCAGCCCCTGGCGACCTCTGACCCCTCAGCTGCGGGGGTCGCCTGCTCCACGCCCGCGCGTCGTCCGTGTTTGGGGCTGCGTGCTGCTCCGCCGCGCGCCTCCCCTCCTCTCCCTCGGCCTGCGTGGGCAGAGGCGGCTCTGTGCCCTGAGTGTTGGTGGCCAGGTGCAGTTTGGCCCGGGCTCGGTCGGGCTGGGGGCGGCAGGCGGGAGGGGCGCCGCGGGACCTCGCTCTGTGCCCGCAGTGGCCACAGTGAGGAGGGGGCTGCGCGACCCAGAGTGCCCCCGGCGGCCCGGGCAAGGCTGAATGAATGAATGAGGGAGCCTTGTGCGCCGCTGGTGGCTGCCGGCCTCCCCCGAGGGAGGGCCTGCTCCTGGTGCCTCTGGCCAGCCCCTGCCCCCCAGCCCTGGGCACAGCCCTGGGTCTCCGGCCCCTCCCCTCTCCCAGGGAGCCCAGCAGAGGCCGCGCCTGGGGGAGAGGCTGCCTGGGGCCCCTCCTGGCCCGGGCGGAGGTCTTGTGGGCTGAGGCCGGGCCCCCAGGTCCATGGTGATGGGCAGGAGGGGCCAGGCCGGGTGGGAAGCAGGTGGGCGCGAAGCTGGCTGAGGTGGCCCCGCGTGGAGGGGCGGCCACGCTGACCACGGCCTCCCGCCGCCCCCGCCTTTCCTGGGCCTGGGTCCTGGCCTGGGCGCCCTCAGGGGAGAGCGCTTCTCTCCCGCCCCCCGCCCCAGGCAGTGGGCAGCCGGTGGTCAGCCGGGCAGAGATTCGGGGGGGGGGGGCTGTGTGCCCTGGCGCCGGCCCCCAGCGCAGGGCCTGTCCTGGCTCCGCCTTCCCGCGCGGGGTCGCCCTGGTGCCAGCCAGCACCTCGGCCGCCCGGGAGTGGGCAGGGAGGGCGCCTGCCCATGGCCCTGGGAGGCCCGGCTCCGCCGGTGCCTGGGAGAGCCGCCGGGACCAGTTTTTCCGGGTGAGCGGGGCCGGGAGGACTCCGGAGAGCCAGGGTGCGCTGCCTCGGGCAAGGCCGGGCGGCGGAGAGCGCGGCTGGCGCCCTGTGCCCCCTGGGGCCCTGGGACGCGCGTCCCCTGGTGGGACGGGCCAGCCCCGGGCCAGGGCGCGACCTCTGCACCCGCCACTTGGTGGGGGGCCTACAGTGAAAGGTCCCCAGGCCGCAGGGGGCGCGGGGCTGCCCGGGCGCTGTGGACGCTGGGCGGGGCGCAGCCCGGGGTGTGGGAGCCGCCAGTGTCCCCTGAGTGGCCAACCGTGCCCTGCGGACCTCGGGGTTACCCCCAGAGGGCCGCGGGGGGCAGGCGGGGCGGGGAAGTCCCCCCTCCCCGGGTGCAGCCCCGTCCTGGCCGGCCCTGCCCTGTAGGCCACTTGACATTCGCCAAGTGCAGCCCAGTCGGGCTGCTGATTCTGCGAGGTCCCTGAGCGGTCTGGACCCGGCTCCCCAGCCCTGGGAGCCGTGGTGGGCGGAGCCCTGGGCCTGGGAGCCCTGGTGGGCGGAGCCCTGGGGCCTAGGAGCCCTGGTGGGCGGAGCCCTGGGCCTGGGAGCTCTGGTGGGCAGAGCCCTGGTGGGCGGAGCCCTGGGCCTAGGAGCCCTGGTGGGCGGAGCCCCAGCCCTGGGAGCCCTGCCCTCCTGGCCACACCCACTTCCCAGGGCCAAGGCCCCGCCCCTGCCCGCCTCCTGGTCTGCGCCCCTGCTAGAGGAGCCCCTTCTCACAGCAGCCGGGGTACCCCCACCCCTGGGTGCTGGGGCCGAGATTCCGCCCATCTCTGCCGCCCGGTGTGTGTGTGTGTGTGTGTGTGTGTGGTTTTTGACAGGCAGAGTTAGACAGTGAGAGAGAGACAGAGAGAAAGGTCTTCCTTCCGTTGGTTCACCCTCCAATGGCCGCCGCGGCCGGCGCTGGGCCGATCCAAAGCCAGGAGCCAGGTGCTTCTCCTGGTCTCCCATGGGGTGCAGGCCCAAGCACTTGGGTCATCTTCTGCTCTCCCGGGCCCCAGCAGAGAGCTGGATGGGACGTGGAGCAGCCGGGACTCAAACCAGCACCCGTGTGGGATGCCGCCTGCAGCGCTGGCTCCGCCCGCTGCGCCACACACCAGCTGGGGTCCTTGGTTCTAGTCTAGAAGTGACGGGCAGCCGGGCTCGGCGTCCTCCCTGGGGCCACCTCTGCTCCGCCCCCGTGCCCCCCAGGAACGCTTGCTGGGCACAGCCCCTCCCCCAGCGCGCCCCCGTGCCCCCAGGAACGCTCGCTGGGCACAGCCCCTCCCCCAGCGCGCCCCCGTGCCCCCCAGGAACGCTCGCTGGGCACAGCCCCTCCCCCAGCGCGCCCCCGTGCCCCCCAGGAACGCTCAATGGGCACAGCCCCTCCCCCAGCGCGCCCCCGTGCCCCCAGGAACGCTCGCTGGGCACAGCCCCTCCCCCAGCGCGCCCCCGTGCCCCCAGGAACGCTCGCTGGGCACAGCCCCTCCCCCAGCGCGCCCCCGTGCCCCCAGGAACGCTCGCTGGGCACAGCCCCTCCCCCAGCGCGCCCCCGTGCCCCCCAGGAACGCTCGCTGGGCACAGCCCCTCCCCCAGCGCGCCCCCGTGCCCCCCAGGAACGCTCGCTGGGCACAGCCCCTCCCCCAGCGCGCCCCCGTGCCCCCCAGGAACGCTCGCTGGGCACAGCCCCTCCCCCAGCGCGCCCCCGTGCCCCCCAGGAACGCTCGCTGGGCACAGCCCCTCCCCCAGCGCGCCCCCGTGCCCCCAGGAACGCTCGCTGGGCACAGCCCCTCCCCCCAGCGCGCCCCCGTGCCCCCCAGGAACGCTCGCTGGGCACAGCCCCTCCCCCAGCGCACCCCCGTGCCCCCCAGGAACGCTCGCTGGGCACAGCCCCTCCCCCAGTGCGCCCCCGTGCCCCCAGGAACGCTCGCTGGGCACAGCCCCTCCCCCAGCGCCGCTTTCCAGGGAGTTCCTAGAAATGTCCCAGCGCCTCGTCTCCCGCTCTGGAGCGGCTGCCTGTGTGGGTGGGCGCCGCCGCAGCTCCGGCTCCTGCGGGGCGCGCGTGCTTGTGTGTGCGCACGTGTGTCAGTGTGTGCACGTGTGTCAGTGTGTGCACGTGTGTTAGTGCGTGTGTGGGTGTGCGCACGTGCACACTTATCTGCATGTGTGTCAGTGTGGTGTGCGCACGTGTGTGTGCGTGTTAGTGTATGTATGTGCACGTGTTAGTATGTGTTAGTGTGTCTGTGTATGTGCACGTGTTCGTGTGTCTGCATGTTTCTGTGTGTTTCTGTGTGTGTGCACACATGTGTGTCTGTGTGTGCGCGTGTTCGTGTGTCTGTGTGTGCGTGTGTTTCTGTGCGTGTGCACACGTGTCTGTGTGTGCACGTGTTCGTGTCTGCGTGTTTCTGTGTGTGTGCACACGTGTGTCTGTGTGTGTGCACGTGTTCGTGCGTGTGTCTGTGTGTGTGTTTCTGTGCGTGTGCACACGTGTGTCTGTGTGTGCACGTGTTCGTGTCTGCGGGTTTCTGTGCGTGTGCACACGCGTGTCTGTGTGTGTTCGTGTGTCTGTGTGCACGTGTTCGTGTGTCTGCATGTTTCTGTGTGTGTGCACACGTGTGTCTGTGTGTGTGCATGTGTTCGTGTCTGCGTGTTTCTGTGCGTGTGCACACGTGTGTCACTGTGTGCACGTGTTAGTGCGTGTGTCTGTGTGTGCGTGTGTTTCTCGCGTGGCGCCCTCCCAGCAGCGCGCAGTGCCCGGCCGGGGAAGGGGCTGCCCTCACCGTCTTGCGGAGGCCTCGCCGGCTCCCGGTGCCCGTGTGTGCGTCCGCTGCTGTCACCGTCGGGCGGGAGACGCCACCCCTCCTCCACCCCCACGGGTGCCTGCGACAGCAGCGTGAACCCCGCAGCCGCGCGCTCTGCCCAGGGCTCTGCGTGGGTGCAGGGACCCAGGCACCCTGAGCCCGCGCGGCCGCCTCCAGGGTCTGCGTCAGTGGGCAGCTGGACTCGAACCCTGGCCCCGGCGGTGGGCTCCGCGCTCTTCAGTGGGGACCTGCGGTGCTCCCCGTGGGCCCTTGTGACCCTGCGGCTCCTGGGGCCGGCCACCGCCTGGCGATGGCAGCGTGTGCGGGGTGGGGGGAGGCAGTGGATGTGGCCGGGAGAGGAGCCCCGCCCGCCGCGCCCGGACCCGGAGGTCGCTGACTGCGCATCCCTGACCCGGGCCGAGGGCTGGCCAGGGACCCGGCCACTCTGCGCATGCTCTGCGGGTCGTCCCCTGCGGCTGTGTCGACGGCGCCCCCTGGTGGCTGCTGTGGGCGGGCTGTGGGGACAGGGGCCGCGGGGGGCCGCGGGCGTCCGCACCGACCAGCACCTGCGCTGAGCTTTGCCCCTTTGTGGGTCTTCTGTCACCAGCCCTGGGCCGCGCCTGGGGGCTCAGGCCCAGGACCGGCCGGGGGTGCCCGGGGACAGTGATGGCCCTGGGGGGCGGGGCAGCTGGTCGAGAAGCTGCGGCCAGGAGCGCCGTGTGCGGAGCTGCCCAGGGCACTCCGGGCCAGGCCACTGGCCGCGCCACCCTCCGGTCCCCACACCGGTGCAGACGGCGGAGTCTGGCCCGAGGCGGGGCTGCTGACTGCCTGGTCGACAACTCCCTCTGAACCCCCCAGGCCCCTCCTGCCACCTAGGCTGGGGGTGAGCGTGTGGTGGTCAGAGTGGACCCCTGACCCCCGCGTGCCAGCAGCCGGCTCCGGCGCTGACCCCGGGCCCCTCCCTCGGGGTCTGGCCTGTAGCCGGGGCTCCCTGCAGGGGATGCAGAGCGGCCCGGCCACCCCCGGCTGTCTCTGGCTGCCCCCTCCTTCCCAGTGCTGACCTCGCCCCCTCCCTCCCCCAGGTCAGCTGGGGCCCGCGGGCCGCGCCCCGCCCGCCATGGACCAGGACTACGAGCGGCGCCTGCTGCGGCAGATCCTCGTACAGAAAGAGAACACGGTGCCCTGCGTGAGTCCCCGCCCCGCCGGGCCCCGCCCCGCCTGGCCCCGCCCCCGGCCGGGCCCGCCCGCGACCAGCCGCACGGGGGGCCCTGAGGGTTGCTGGGCGAGGCAGAGCAGCCGGAGAGGAGCAGTGCGTGGTCCACGGACCGCCCCTGCGGCCCGTGGGGGCCAGGGTGGCCTTGGCTGGGCCAGGCGGACACAGGGCAGCGAGGGGCGTGGCCCAAGAGCCAACCTGCGCTTTCTAGGGTCCCGCCCGGGGCAGCTTAGCCTGCAGGGATGGAGGCGGGGGCGGGGCAGAGGGGCGGGGCCTGGCGTGGGCGGGGCTGCACTCCCCGTCTCCCTGCTCCAGGGCGACCACCGGCGCCTGTGCCTAGCCAGCGACGCCCGGTTGGCTTCTTGGGTTTTCAAGGTTTATTTATGTATGTGTTTGTTTGAAAGGCAGAATTAGAGAGGGAGGTCTCCATCGCTGGGTCACTCCCCACATGGCCGCAGCAGCTGGGGCGTCCCGATCTGAAGCTGGGCGCTCCACCCGGGTCTCCCACGCAGGCGCCTTAGCAGGGAGCCGGGTGGGGAGTAGAGCAGCCAGGATCGAACCGGCGCCCCTGTGGGATGGCGCCGCTGTGGGCGGCCTTTACCCACAGCGCTGGCCGCCCCTCCTGCTGCAGTGGGAGGTGCAGGGCGGACCCCCGGGCTGCTCTGGGTGGGGAGTGGGCTCGCGCCGGCTTGGGCTCCCCTCGGCCTCAGCCCCTGCATTTGCGGAGGGCTCCACCTGCTGCCCCCATGCGGGCCGGGGGGCGGGGTCCCAGGGCTGCACAGGCCCCGCCCCTCCTCCATGCGGGGTCCGGGGGGCGGGATCCCAGGGATGCACAGGCCCCGCCCCTCCGCCATGCGGGCCGGGGGGCGGGGGCCCGGGTCCCAGGGTAGAACGGCCTCGGCCCCACCGTGCAGGTCTCGGAGCTGCGGCGGACGCTGACCCCCGCCAACTCCCCGGTGTCCTCTCCCAGCAAGCACGGCGACCGCTTCATCCCCTCGCGGGCGGGGGCCAACTGGAGCGTGAACTTCCACCGCATCAACGTGAGGGCGGGGCCGGAGCGCAGGGAGGCGGGCCTGGGCGGGGCCGGAGCCGAGGGGCGGGGCCTTCACGCGGCACCTCCGCCCCTGTCCCAGGAGAACGAGAAGTCTCCCAGCCAAAACCGCAAAGCCAAGGACGCCACGTCGGACAACGGCAAGGGTGAGGATGAGGAAGGTCTGCGGCCCCCCCCCGCCCCGCCCTGCCACGCCCCGCCTCACCGCCCCGCCCTGCCTCACCGCCCCGCCCCGCCTCACCGCGCTCCCGCCCCGCAGACGGCCTGGCCTACTCCGCCCTGCTCAAGAACGAGCTGCTGGGCGCCGGCATCGAGAAGGTGCAGGACCCGCAGACGGAGGACCGCAGGCTGCAGCCGTCCACGCCCGAGAAGAAGGGGCTGTTCACGGTGTGTGTGCGCGTGCGCGTGTGTGTGCGTGTGCACGTGTGGGTGTGTGCAGACGGAGGACCGCAGGCTGCAGCCGTCCACGCCCGAGAAGAAGGGGCTGTTCACGGTGTGTGTGTGCGTGTGTGTGCGTGTGCACGTGTGTGTGTGTGCAGACGGAGGACCGCAGGCTGCAGCCGTCCACGCCCGAGAAGAAGGGGCTGTTCACGGTGTGTGTGTGCGTGTGTGTGCGGGTGTGTGTGTGTGTGTGTGCAGACGGAGGACCGCAGGCTGCAGCCGTCCACGCCCGAGAAGAAGGGGCTGTTCACGGTGTGTGTGCATGTATGTGGGTGTACATGTGTGTCCGGGTGTACATGTGTGTGCCCGTGTGTGTGCGCCTGCCCGCCCGGCGCCCCCACTCAGCAGGCGACCCCCCCCCAGTATTCCCTCAGCACCAAGCGCTCGAGCCCTGACGACACCAACGACGTGTCGCCCTACTCCCTGTCCCCCGTCAGCACCAAGAGGTGGGCGCGGGGCGCCGTGGGGGGCGGGGGGAAGAGGGTGCCGGGGGAGGGGGGACTGAGCCCGTGGTGCCCGGGGATGGGGGACTGAGCCGGCGCCGCCCGGGGACGGGGGACTGAGCCCGTGACGCCCGGGGACGGGGGGGACGGGGGACTGAGCCGCGCCGCCCGGGGACGGGGACTGAGCCCGTGACGCCTGGGGACGTGGGGACGGGGGGGGGGGGGGACGGGGACTGAGCGTCGCCGCCCGCAGCCAGAAGCTGCTCCGGTCCCCGCGGAAGCCCGCGCGCAAGATCTCCAAGATCCCGTTCAAGGTGCTGGACGCGCCCGAGCTGCAGGACGACTTCTACCTGAACCTGGTGGACTGGTCGGCGCTCAACGTGCTCAGCGTGGGGCTGGGCACCTGCGTGTACCTGTGGAGCGCCTGCACCAGCCAGGTCACGCGGCTCTGCGACCTGTCGGTGGAGGGCGACTCGGTCACCTCCGTGGGCTGGTCCGAGCGGGTGAGTGCGGGGCGGCGCGGCGCGGGGCGGGGCGGCGCATCCCCGGCCCGCGTGACGCCCGCCGCCCTCCCCCAGGGGAACCTGGTGGCCGTGGGCACGCACAAGGGCTTCGTGCAGATCTGGGACGCGGCCGCGGGCAAGAAGCTGTCGGTGCTGGAGGGGCACACGGCGCGCGTGGGTGAGGTCCCCGGCGTCCTCCAGGCCCCGCCCGCCGCCCCATGCCCCCCCCTCCCCCACCGACCTGGCTGACCCCCCTCCCCGCCCAGCCACCGCCGGCCCCGTTCACCCCAGCACCCTCTTCCCCGGCCCCGCTGACCCCCAGACCCCCTACCCGCCCAGCTGACCCCGCCCCCCGCGCAGGCGCGCTGGCCTGGAACGCCGAGCAGCTGTCGTCGGGCAGCCGAGACCGCGTGATCCTGCAGCGGGACATCCGCAGCCCCCCGCTGCAGGCCGAGCGGCGGCTGCAGGGCCACCGGCAGGAGGTGTGCGGCCTCAAGTGGTCCACGGACCACCAGCTGCTGGCCTCGGGCGGCAACGACAACAAGGTAGGGGGCGGGGTGGGGAGGAGGCTCCGCCCCTGGGCGTGGTCCAGCGCGCGCCCTGCCCCCAGCTGCTGGTGTGGCTAAGGACACCAGGGCGGGTGAGGGTGCCGGGAGGGGAGGGGAGGGGAGGGGAGGGGAGGGGAGGCCCCGCCCCGGGCGTGGTCCCAGCGCTGCCCCTCCCCCAGCTGCTGGTCTGGAACCACTCGAGCCTGGCGCCCGTGCAGCAGTACACCGAGCACCTGGCGGCCGTGAAAGCCATCTCCTGGTCGCCGCACCAGCACGGGCTGCTGGCGTCGGGCGGCGGCACGGCCGACCGCTGCATCCGCTTCTGGAACACGCTCACGGGCCAGCCGCTGCAGTGCATCGACACGGGCTCCCAGGTGTGCAACCTGGCCTGGTCCAAGCACGCCAACGAGCTGGTGAGCGGGGCGGGGCCGGCGGGCGGGCGGGGGCGGAGCGGCCAGGACCCCGGGCCGGCGGGGGGGGGGCGGGGGCGGGGCATGGGCCCAGGACCCCAGGACGGCGGGGTGGGTGGAGGCGGGGGCGTGGGCCCAGGACCCCGGGCCGGCGGGGTGGGCGGGGGCGTGGGCCCAGGACCCCGGGCCGGCGGGCGGGGGGGGGGCGGAGCGGCCAGGACCCCGGGCCGGCGGGGGGGGGGGCGGGGGCGGGGCATGGGCCCAGGACCCCCTGTGGGCGCGCGGAGGCGGCCCAGGCCCGCCGTGACCCGCCCCGTGCCCCCGCGCCCGGCCCAGGTGAGCACGCACGGCTACTCCCAGAACCAGATCCTCGTCTGGAAGTACCCGTCGCTGACCCAGGTGGCCAAGCTCACCGGGCACTCGTACCGCGTCCTCTACCTGGTGAGTGGGCGGGGCCGGGCCTGGACCTGGGAGTGGGCGGGGCCGGGCGCGGACCGTGTCCTGTGGGGGGGGGGAGTGGGCGGCCCCGCCGACCTCGCCGACCCCGCTGCCCGCCCTCCCCGCCCCGCAGGCCATGTCGCCCGACGGGGAGGCCATCGTCACCGGGGCCGGGGACGAGACCCTGCGCTTCTGGAACGTCTTTAGCAAAACGCGGTCCACCAAGGTACATGCGTGCGCGTGCGCGGCAGCGCGGGCTCGCCCCCCCCCCCCCCGCAGCGGCCTCAGTGTCCCGCCCCGCCCCCCGCAGGAGTCCGTGTCCGTCTTGAACCTCTTCACCAGGATCCGGTAAAGCCGCGGCCGAGGCCCACACGGACCCACGCGCACGCGCACTCGGCTGGCGCAGCCGGGCGGGGGGAGCTGGCCCGGGACCCCGGGACCCCAGGAGCCTCATTAAACGCCTGATTGCACCGCGGCCGCCGTGTCTGGGGGGAGCGCGGGCCCGGCCCTGCGGCCACGGCGCGAACTGGGCGCGTGGACCCCGCCCGCATCCCGGACGCGCGAGCCGCAGGCGGACGAAGCACTGGACACGCGCGGGGACTCGGGGCCCGCCCGCGCGAGGCCGGGCGCCTGGGTGTGCGCGAGCCGGGGCCCGGTGACTGCGGGGGGTGGGCGCGGACCCCCGGGGCGGGGCCCCCGGTGGGGGGCCGGACTCCGGGGCGGCGTGCGGGCCGGGCGCCCCGGGAGCGGACGGGGCGCCGGTGCTCGCGGGGTTTTGTTTACATCTCTGTGGTGAAATACACTGACACGCAACCCACCCTGCGCGTGACCGTGGGTCTGTCCTCGGGCGGCCCTGTGCGCCGTGCGCCGCCCCGCACCTGCTCCGTGTCGCTGGCGGGTCAGGCGGCCACGCGGGCGTGGGCGGGGCCGGAGCGCTGGGGGGCGGGGCTGGGGCGCTGGGCGGGGCGGCGCTGGGGGGCGGGGGCGGGGCCAGGGCGCTGGGAGGGCGGGGCGCTGTCCCGCGGTCCTTGTTGCCCGGCACCCGCCGGCCTCTGCCTGCGTCAACAATGGCCCGGAGGCCCCGAGCGAGAGCGGCCCCCCGCGGCTGGCGTGCGGGCGCCCGCAGGCGGCCATGCAGACCCCCCGGCGCGAGGCTGCCCGGCCCTACGTCCCCTCCGCGACCCTCGAAGTGAGCTTCCCGGCGCCGCTGTCCAGGTGAGCCCGGGCACTGGGGGCCGCCGCGCCGAGGCTGCGGGAGGGGACGCGGCCCTGGGGCGGAGACAGCGCCTCTGTCCCCGGCTCCCCCACCCCCACCCCGACTTCCCACTGCCCCGGATGGCGCCCCCCGGCGGGCACCCACACTCGAGGCTGCTGCGGCTTGGGGCCAGCTGCGTCCCTCCCGGGGGCTCCGTCCTGGGGCCGCCTCGCAGACAGCCTGACCCCCGGGCTCCCGGGACAAAGGGTGCGAGCGCCCCAGGTGTCCGTGTCTGGCGCAGCCGGCCCCAGCACGCGCTCTGGGAGGAGCCGCCTGCAGCCCACGGCTCTCGGTTTTCTGTTTTTTTGCGGGTTCTGTCCACGGCCTCCTCCCCCAGGAAGCCTTCCAGGCTACCAGCCCAGGGCATGTCCCCCGGGGCCCATCACAGCTCCTCTGCGCCTGCCTCGGGCCCCTCGCTCCGGGTTCACCTCCCAGCCAGGGGTCTCTGAGAGCCCGGCCTCCGCCTCTGCCTCCGCCCCGGAGCCTGGCAGCCGCGTGGGGACAGGGGACGGCCTGGGCAGGGGTCTCCTCGTCCCCCGGAGCTGCGCGGGCCGCTCAGCCCCCTGCCCCGGCCCGCAGCGACGACTTCCTGTCCCTGGAGGGCCCCTGCTGGTCCCCCGCCGTCCAGCAGGCCACGCGCTGGAAGTACACGCCCACGGGCAGGGACGCCGCCGGCCAGCTGTGCTACACGGGCCTGGCGCCCCGGGGGCCCCGGGAGGACTGGCGCGCGCTGGCCGGGGCCCCCGACAGCCCCTTCCGCGAGGCCCACGCCCGCTGGCACGGATGCCACCGGCACCGGGAGCGCAGCCTGCCCGCGGGTGAGTGCGAGGCCCCGCGCCCGCCCTGGGCACGCGCCGCGCCCGCGCCGCCCTGACGCCCCGCCCCGCCCGCCCGCCCGCAGCCTACACCCAGCACCTGCGGGAGGCCGCCTGGCACGACCCCGTGGTCCCCGCGCAGTACCTGCACCCCGGCGCGCGGTGGGGCAGCGCGCTGTGCAGGGACCGGCCGGCGCGGGGCAAGGAGTATGGTGAGGCTGGGCGCGCGGGGCCAGGGGCGGGCGGGACCGGGGGGCCGGGCCGCCCTGACCCTGCCCTTGGCCGCAGAGGTGCGCCGGAGCCGCTTCGGGGCGGAGCCGCTGTGGCGCGCGTCGGACTACGTGCCCTGCCTGTCGGCGGCGCAGCGGCCGCCCTACACCGCGCAGAGCGTGCGCCACTGGGGCCTGGACGCCCACAGCCCCTCGACCGGGCCGCGGCCCCTCCTAACGCCCACCCTCTGATAAAGGCCCCGAGCCCCGCGCCAGGCGCCCCGCCTCTCCCGCCGCAACGCAGCCTCGGGACGGCGGGGGGGGGGGGGGCAGAGGCCGCGCGAGCTCGCCGCCCCCGGGGGGGGGGGAGGGTCCCAGGCACACAGGAGCCAGGCCCGGTCCTCGCGCGCGCGCGCGCAGCTCTTTATTGGCGCCCTGGGCAGCACCGGGGGAGCCCGCGGCCCCCCACCCCCGAGACAGCGCCTGCAGCCGTGCGTGGACGCGGTGCGCAGTGCCAGGGCTCGGCCGGGTCACGGGCGCTCGCCGGGCTCCCCTGCAAGCCAAGAGAGGGGGCGTGAGGCGGCGGCCGGCGGGGACCGCCACTCCCCCCCCCCCGCGGGTCCTGGGACTCACGGCTCCGCAGGCGGATGGGCCAGACCAGGAGGCTGCACAGAGACAGGGTGGCCGCTGCGCCCACGCCGCCGGTCACGGCCACCATCACCCAGTGGTAGAAGCCCACGCAGGCCTTGCAGCAGAGCTCGGAGCTGGGGGCGGGCGGGGGCTGAGCGGACCGCGGCCGTGCCGCCCCCGCCCCCCGCCCACGCGCCGCAGCTCAGCCCCTCCGGGGTCCCCGGCTCACCTGCCTCTCCCTCCTCGGGCTGCTGGCCCCCCATCGGCGCCCCCTCCCACCGTGCCCCCCGCAGCCGCCGCCAGAGGGCGCGCGCCCGCACGGCTCCCGCCCGCGGTGCACACCTGCGGCCCGCCCCGCCCCTCGCTGCACCTGCCGCCGCGGGGCCACCCGCCCTCTCCCCAGGGGCACTCACGGGCAGGGGTGCAGGCTCTGCACGGCCATGACGGCCAGCCCGTTGGCCACCTTGTCCGAGAAGCTCATGGCGCCGTACACGAAGGCTCCGCTGTGCTGCGGGCGCAGGGTCGGGGGTCAGCAGCCAGGCGCTGGCACCCCCGCCCGGGTCCCGGCCCCGGCCCCGGCCGCCAGGCTCACCGTGTACGGCCCGATGAGGTCGGCGGTCATGGCCAGCGAGGTGACCAGGATGGTGGCGCAGCCGGCGCCCAGCAGCACCGCCGCCGCGTACACGGCCGCCCCCATCGCGCCGGCCAGCGCCACCCAGGCGGCGAAGGCCAGGATGGCCAGCAGGCCCAGGAAGTAGGTCAGCTGCGAGGGCCGCGCGGTCAGCCGGCGGGCGGGCGGCGGGCAGGGGCTGCCTCGTGCGGGCCCGGCCTCCCCGCCCACGTGCGCACGCCCACTCGCCCTGCTTCCCGGAGCCCCGCCCGGCCCCGCCCCCTTCGCGGGGCCCCGCCCACTCACGTTCCTGCCGATGCACTTGTTGATTGGCTTCATGAGGAAGGAGGAGAAGAAGCCGCTCAGGTACATGAGCAGGGGGATGGTCGCGATGAACTTCTGTGGGGGCGGCGCGGGCTCAGGGGGGCGCGGGAGGGGGCCCGGCCAGGCCCCGCCCCGCCGGCCCGCCCGCCCGCGCGCGCGCGCACCTTGGGCAGGTGCAGGGAGTAGGTGAGGTACATGGCCATGTAGGTCTGCGACAGGTTCACGATCAGCCTGGTGCTCATGTACAGCAGACCGACCTGTGGGCAGAGCAGCAGGAGGACCGCCCGCTCAGGCGGCGGACGCGCGCCGATACCGCCCCGCCCGGCCCCCCGCCCCGCCCCGCCCCGCACCTGGTAGAAGGCCGGCTCGCGGAGCCAGTGCGTCCAGCGCAGCGCGGCGCGCGGCCGGGCGGCCAGCAGGGGGCTGTGCTCCTCGGGCTCCTGCAGCGCGGGCCGGCGCCGCTCCCGCGTGCCCACGTGGAACAGCAGCGAGAACACGGCGCCCACGCCCACCACCAGCAGCGAGAGGTTCTGCGGGGCGCGCCGGGCGGTCAGCGGCGGCGGGGCGGGGCCTCCGCCCGCGCCCCGCGCTCACCCGCACGCCCTGGGCCCCCGCCCGCGCCCCGCGCTCACCCGCGCGCCCTGGGCCCCCCGCCCGCGCCCCGCGCTCACCCGCGCGCCCTGGGCCCCCGCCCGCGCCCCGCGCTCACCCGGAACACCCGCACGTCCTGGGCCCCCACGCCGCCGCCAGGCGCGGGCCCCGGCTGTCCGGCGCCCTGCAGGTGCAGCAGGAGCCAGGCGGCGCCGAAGACGGCGATGTTGGCCACCACGGTGAAGGCGTACCTGCGGGGGCGGGGCCTCAGCGGGGGCGGGGCGCCAGGCCACGCCCCCCGGGACCGCCCCTCTGCCCTTCCATCAATAAAGGAATCTTTCAAAAATGCATGCATCTCCGGGTGCGCGGGGCGGGGCGGGGCGGGGCGGGGCGGGGCCTCGGCGGGGCGGGGCTTCCCGGGCCCGCCCCGCACCTGAGCGCCGTGAGCTCCACTTTCTCGGCGTCGCTGGTCACCAGCTCGGGGATGAGGCTCAGGTGCGCGATCTGCGTGGCCGCCCAGCCGAACTGGAAGACCACGATGAACGGCCCGTAGTAGAGCAGCGCCGCCCACTCGGGCGTGGCCGGCCCGCAGCCCAGGCACGGGCTGAAGATGAAGGGGAAGGAGAGCAGGACGCACACCGTGCCTGCGGAGGGGGAAACTGAGGCACGGGGCCGCCCACGCCCCGCCCAGCACTGCCCCCACCCCCGGTGGCCTGCAGGGGCCGGGCAACCCCGCCGCAGCTCAGGAAAGACCCGGGAACCCCCGCATGGGGTGCCCACCAGTCCCCCCGGGCCGAGCCCACCCGGCCCAGCCACACACACACACACACGCGCGGCCGACGCACCCGGGCCTCAGGGCCTTTGCACGCACTGTCACGGGGCTGACTGGAGACGCCCCGCCCCCCACCTCCCGTCCTTCCCTGCCCGACGTCAGCCTCCGCGGGCTGGGGCCGGGTCCTCCCAGCCACTTCCTGTCCCGGGACAGAGCGGACGCCTGGGTCAAGCAGAGCGCGCTACGCTCCCCATTTCCCAGACGAGAGAACCGAGGCCGGGGGCAGAGCCGCAGAGCTGGGCCCCCGCCCCGTCTTCCCGCCTGGAGAGTCGGGGGCCGCGGCCCCGGCTTTCCCGCTCCGGGCCCCAGCGGGGGCCTCCGCCCAGGCCCCACCCCGCAGCCCCAGAATCGGGAAATGAAAGCAGAGCCGCTGGGGGGGGGGCGCCGGATCGTGGACCCTGGACTCGCGGGGCCAGGAGCGAGCCCAGGCCGGGTTAACCATTGCCGGCCGCGCGGGGGGCCGCGTGTCCGACCCGGCCGGGGCTGCGGGAGGATTAGGAGCTAAGGCGCTGGGTACGGCCACCTGCAGGGCCGGCATCCCCCAGGGGCGCCGGTTCGAGTCCCAGCTGCTCCACTTCCGGTCCAGCTCCCTGCTGGGGCCTGGGAGAGCAGAGGATGGCCCAGGTGCTTGGGCCCTGCACCCATGGGAGGCCTGGAGGAGCTCCTGGCTTGGATCGGCCCAGCTCCGGCTCCCACGTCCCTTGTCACGGAGCCTGGGCTCCGGTGGCCCTGGCATCCAGCCGACGGGCACCCCGCGAGGCATCGGGGGTGGCCCGAGCTCTGGAGCCCGCGGGGGACCTGGCAGGACCTGGCTCGGCTGCTGGGGCGTTCCCTGCCTCTCAGACCACGGAGTGTTGTAGAAGTGAGTCGTGTGTGAGGCCGGGATAGCGCTCGGCCTCCCACCACACTCCTACACACCCTTCAGAACCCCAGGAGGGTCCCGCAGCCCCGTGGGCCCCGTAAGGGCAGCGGCGGCCTCCACCGGCCTCGGGCTTGGGGTGAAATAGAGAAGTGGGCGCCGTTGCCAGGGAGACCACCCTGAAGCCACCTTATCAGGGGCCACCCTGCTTCCTCTGCGAGGGAGCCTCCTGGGTGCCCCCGAGACCCACCCTGGGCGACCCCTCCACCTCCTGGGACCAAAGGAGGCTGCCCCCTGCGGACGAGCCGGCTGGGAGCTGCCTCAGGCCCTCTGCGTGTGAACCACGGCCCCCAGCAGGGACCCCTCCCATCCGCCTCACCCCAGCAGTGTCTGCCCCAGACAGGCCCCCCAACCCGCGCCGCCCCGCTGGGGCCACGCCCCCACCGCCAGCACCCAGGGCCCCTCCGCCCTTATCGGTGTGCGCCCAGCAGAGGCTGTCCCGCCCCTGCACCCCATGCCCCTGCCGGGAGAGGCAGAGCCCCGCACAGACCCCCGCCCACAGCTCGGCCCCAGGCCCCAGCCTCAGTCAGACAGAGCTGTCCGGGGGGCGGGCAGGCCAAGCCAGACAGACTGACGGAGGGGGTCCTGGGCCATCAGACCCAACCCAGGGGCAGGGCGGGCGCCGGGGGTCGGACAGACCAAGGAGGGGGCCCTGGAGGGTCGCCCTGGCGCACGGGGGGCCCGCAGGTCAGACAGCGGGGCGAGGGGTACGGGGGAGCTCCGCAGACGGCCGGGCGCCGGACAGACGGACAGACGGGGGCCCAGGCACACCGGCGAGGGCGGAGGCTTACCGACCAGGTGCCAGGCCTTGCGCGGGCCGTAGCGGACGCAGCGGCCGGCGGCGCGGTCGGCCTCGTAGCCCACGAGCGGCGTGCACAGCCCGTCGGCCACCTGGCCGAGCAGCAGCAGCAGACCCGCGCCGCGCGAGCTGTAGGCGCGCACCGAGTGCAGGTAGAGCAGCAGGTAGGTGAACCACATGGACGCGCACAGGTCGTTGAGGAAGTGGCCCACGGCGTAGCTGAGCCGCGCGGCCACGGACAGCGGCCGCGGGGTCGGCCCCGGGCCCATGGCGCGCGCTCCGCGCTCGGGGGGCCGCCCGGGGGCCCCCGCCGCGCGCCGGGCTCGCCCCGCTCCGCCCGCGCCCGCGTCCGCGTCCGCCCCGTCCGGGCCGCCCGCGATCGCCGCTGCGGCCGCGCCCGCCACGGCCGGGAAGCCGCGGCCGGGGTCAGGCGGGGCGAGGCGGGGCCGTGCAGGGGAGCGGCGGCCGCGCCCGCCAATCAGGCCCGCGCGCCGCGGAACGGGCAGCCAATCACGCGTCGGAGGGGCGTGGCCTCGCGCGCCGGCCCGGCCCGTGCTCGGGCTCCCCGGCGGGTGGTCCTAGCGCCGGGCGGCCGCTCGCGGGGTGGGCGGGCCCCCCGCGCCGGGGTGCGCCCTTCGCCGTGGGCTGGGGAGGGGGCGTGCAGCGGAGCAGCGGGCGCTCCTGAGCCCGCCCCAGCCTGGGTTTGGGGTGGGAGCCCCGGGCGCCCTGGGGGAGCGCTCCCCTGCGTGGGCGCGCGCACTAATGAGCTGGTAATTAGGGCGACAATGATACTAATGGGATAACGGTGCTAAAGCCGCGGCCCGCCGTCCCGCGCCCGGCGCCCACGTGGCGGCCGCGGTGACTCAGTGCCCTGTGGCCCCCGCCCGCCCTCGTGCAGCCGCGCGCGGTTTCAGTTTCCCCTCGCGGGGAGATTTGGGGACTGGGATCCGGATCCGCTGCCCCGGGCGACCCCGCCCGCCCGGCTGTGGCAGAGAGAGAGAGAGGGAGAGACCCCTACCCAGCTGTGTGGGGTTTCCCCGTAGTCCCCATTCTTGGTGAACTTTTTAAGAAAATCTGTGTATTTTCATTTTATTTGGCAGTGGTTCGGTGCCCAGATGGCCGCGTTGGCCCCGGGCTGGGCCAGGAGCCAGCCCTCCATCCGGGTCCCCCACGTGGGTGGCAGGTGCACACTTGGGCCAGGGGGGCCGCCTCCTGGGGTGTGCAGCAGCCAGAGCTGGAGCCGGGGCCGGGCCCAACCCGGGGCCCACTCGCAGCTCAGCACTGCCCCAAGCAGCGGCCCCCCCAGTCCCTTGAGGGTCTCAGGGCCATGCCCAGCCCTGGTGAGGGTCTCACGGCCCTGCCCAGCCCTGGCACAGGTCTCACGGCCACCTCCAGCCCCGGTGCGGGTCTCGGGGCCACGTCCAGGCTGTTGTCTGTCCACAGCCTTCCCCGGCCCTGCGCTGCCCCCTCAGAGCCCCCTCCCCGGCCCAGTGCTGACCCAGGCACTGGCCCCAGCAATTGTCCACCCCAGACAGGAGGGGCAGACCCGGTGTCGCCAGGGAGCAGCAGGGAGGAAGAAGAGGGAGGCCTGGGGGAGGGGCCAGGACACAGATCCCAGGAGGATCAGGACCCCAGGGCCGCTCCCTTGCACATTCCCGGAGGAGAAGGAGCGAAAGCTGACTTATTAAACAGCGGGGGCGGAGGGGGCGGCGCTGTGGGCCTGAGGGCTCAGCTTCCCCCTGCGGTGCCACATCCCACGTGGGCACCGGTTCCAGTCCCGGCTGCTCCACTCTCGATCCAGCTCCCTGCTGTGGCCTGGGAGAGCAGTGGACGATGGCCCAGGTGCTTGGCCCCTGCACCCGGTGGGAGACCCGGATGGAGCTCCTGGCTCCTGGCTTCCGCCCAGCCCAGCCCTGGCTGCTGTGGCCATCTGGGGAGTGACCCAGAGGGTGGAAGACCTCTCTCTCTCCCTCCCTCCCTCTCTCTCTCTCCCCCCCCTCCCTCTCGCTCTCTCTCTCTTTCTCTCTGCTTTTCAAATAAATAAAGTTGAAAAAAACTAAAAACAAAAAGGGAGAACAGGAGGCAGCCAGGAGGAGAGCGGAGCCGGCGCAGAGAGCCCGTCCCGAGGTGGGAGGGTGAGGCGGCTCCCGGGGGCAGGTGCAGGGGGAGGAGGTGGGATGTGGTCTGCGTCTCCTTGGAGCCTGGTCCCGGCCAGGGCAGGGGTCCCCGAGTGTGTGGGGGGCTCGGTGGGGCCTGCAGGATCAGAGGGAGGAGGCTCAGAGCCGAGGGAGGCGGCAGGAAGGAGATGGGCACTCAAGCCCCAGGGTAGGGGGGACGCCTGGGTCAGCAGCGTCCCTCGGCCTTTGATGTGGGGCGGCCGCGTCCCGCTCGCCGGAGATGGGGGGTGTCGGATGTCCCGGGGGAGGGGGCTCCGGTCGGCCCCGGGCGCCCCCGCCCCCACCCCGCCCCGCGCTGGCTTTGATGGGGGCAACGCGGGAGGGGGCGGCCGCTGAGGCGCCGGGCTCTGTCCTCAGATCTGAGGGGCCGGGCCGGGCCGGGCAGGCGGAGCCGGGGCCACACCCGGGGTTTCGGAGGAGCACGCGCCACGGAGCTGGGGGGCGGGGGGGGGCGCGGCCCCGCAGCCCCCTGGCCTCGGCGCTCCGCGTGCTGGGCGCTGTCCCGGTCCCTGGGGAAACTTCTGGAAAGAGTGCGGGCGTCTGGTGCCCGAGACACCAGCGGGGTGGCTGCTGTGGGCATCTGGGGAGTGACCCAGGGGATAGAGGGCCTCCCCCCCTCCCCCTCCTTCCCCTCCCCCTCCCTCTTTCTCCCTCCCCCTCCCTCTCTCCTTCTCTCTCTCCCTCTCTCTCCCTCTCTCTCCCTCCCCCTCCCTCTCTCTCCCTCTCCCTCCCTCTCTCTCCTCTCTCTCTCTCCCCCTCTCCCTCCCTCTCTCTCCCTCCTTCTCTCTCCCTCCCCTTCTCTCTCCCTCCCCCTCCCTCTCTCTCCCTCTCCCTCCCTCTCCTTCCCTCTCCTTCTTCTCCCTCTCTCCTTCTCCCTCTCCCTCTCTCTCCCTCCTTCTCTCTCTGTTGCTCCGCCTTCCAAACACCATCCAATAAACCTGCGAAAGCCACACGGGCCGCGCACTTTTCCCGCGCCCGGGCGCGCTGGGGTCACTGCCCCTCCCCCCCCAGTCCAGGGCGCAGCTCAGCCTTCGCAGGGAGCAGGGTCAGAGCCGGCCCGCGGAGATGGGGTCCCCGGGCCGCGGGCCAGGGCGCTCGCGTCCTCGCGGGAAGGCGCTCAGGGAGACGCTGTGTGGACTCAGAGCCTGGATCGGAGCCAGCGGCCGCCGCCAGGGAACGCGAGGCCGCGGAGGCCCAGCTGCCCCCCCCCGGGGGGGCTGCACCAAGCGTCCCGGCGTCCAGAGCCCCCGCTGAGCCGCCCGGCCCTGGCCCCTCCCTCGCCAAGGCCAAAGCCAGACATGGGGGGGCAGGAAAAGTTTATTTTTTAATTAATTAATTAATTTGAAAATCAGCATTACACAAGAGGGAGAGAGAGAGGGAGGGGGAGGGAGAGAGAGAGAGGGAGGGGGAGAGAGAGAGGGAGGAGGAGGGAGAGAGAGGGAGGGAGAGGTCTTCCCTCTGCTGGGTCACTCCCCAGATGGCAGCAAGAGGCCGGAGCTGCGCCCATCTGCAGCCAGGAGCCAGGAGCTCCATCCGGGTCTCCCACGCGGGTGCAGGGGCCCAAGCACCTGGGCCATCGTCCACTGCCTTCCCAGGCCACAGCAGGGAGCTGGATCGGAAGAGGAGCAGCCGGGACTCGAACCAGCACGCACGTGGGATGCGGGCGCTGCAGGCCGGGACTTTACCCAGGAAAAGTTTTACAAGGAAGCCTGGGGCCGGTGCTGTGGCGCAGCTGGTTTGAGCCGCCATGGGGAGGCCGCATCCCGGCTGCCCCCCTCCCAGCGCCCCCGGCCAAGCGCTGGGCCCTGCACCCACGGGTGGGGGGAGACCGGGTGGAGCTCCCGGCTCTGGCCTGGCCCGGCCCTGGTGCTGTGGGCGCTCGGGGAGTGACCAGCAGGTGGACGACCTCTCTCTCTCTCTCTCTCTCTGCCTACAAGTAAAATAAAATAACTCTTGTTTTTACTGAGCGGACAAGGATGATGGGCAGGGCGGGGCCGGAGCGGGCCAGCTGGCCGTGGCCGAGCAGCCGGGCCCACGCACGGTCCGGCGCAGGCCGAGGTCACGCAGCTCAGGGCCAGGCCCCGAGCTGTGTTTCTGAAAGCAACCCACGCGGCCGCGAGATGAGAAAAGGAATCATTCACTCGAGTCGCAGGCGGCCGGCAGCGCCCCCACGCGCGGGGCCGAAGCCGCTGACCCGCCCAGGTGCCCCGTGGATGGCAGGGCCCGCGCCCGAGCCCGGTGCCAAGACTCGGGAGAACCCCGAAACCTTTGGGAAGTCCCTCGGACCGGAAGGACAGTCCCTACGGCAACGCCAGCCTTGTCCATCACAGCACGGAGGCGGGGCCCGCAGGGCAGTTCCTACGGCAACGCCAGCCTTGTCCATCACGGACGGAGGCGGGGCCCGCAGGGCAGTTCCTACGGCAACGCCAGCCTTGTCCGTCACGGACGGAGGCGGGGCCCGCAGGGCAGTTCCTACGGCAACGCCAGCCTGTCCATCACAGCACGGAGGCGGGGCCCGCAGGGCAGTTCCTACGGCAACGCCAGCCTTGTCCATCACGGACGGAGGCGGGGCCCGCAGGGCAGTTCCTACGGCAACGGCAGCCTTGTCCGTCACGGACGGAGGCGGGGCCCGCAGGGCAGTTCCTAACGCAACGCCAGCCTGTCCATCACGGACAGAGGCGGGGCCCGCAGGGCAGTTCCTACGGCAACGCCAGCCTGTCCATCACGGACAGAGGCGGGGCCCGCAGGGCAGTTCCTACGGCAACGGCAGCCTTGTCCGTCACGGACGGAGGCGGGGCCCGCAGGGCAGTTCCTACGGCAACGCCAGCCTGTCCATCACGGACAGAGGCGGGGCCCGCAGGGCAGTTCCTACGGCAACGCCAGCCTGTCCATCACGGACAGAGGCGGGGCCCGCAGGGCAGTTCCTACGGCAACGCCAGCCTGTCCATCACGGACGGAGGCGGGGCCCGCAGGGCAGTTCCTACGGCAACGCCAGCCTGTCCATCACGGACAGAGGCGGGGCCCGCAGGGCAGTTCCTACGGCAACGCCAGCCTTGTCCATCACGGACGGAGGCGGGGCCCGCAGGGCAGTTCCTACGGCAACGCCAGCCTGTCCATCACGGACGGAGGCGGGGCCCGCAGGGCAGTCCCTACGGCAACGCCAGCCTTGTCCATCACGGACGGAGGCGGGGCCCTCAGGGCAGTTCCTACGGCAACGGCAGCCTTGTCCATCACGGACGGAGGCGGGGCCCGCAGGGCAGTTCCTACGGCAACGCCAGCCTTGTCCATCACGGACGGAGGCGGGGCCCGCAGGGCAGTTCCTACGGCAACGCCAGCCTTGTCCATCACGGACGGAGGCGGGGCCCGCAGGGCAGTTCCTACGGCAACGCCAGCCTGTCCATCACGGACAGAGGCGGGGCCCGCAGGGCAGTTCCTACGGCAACGCCAGCCTGTCCATCACGGCTCGGAGGCGGGGCCCGCAGGGCAGTTCCTACGGCAACAGCAGCCTTGTCAATCACAGCAAGGAGGCGGGGCCCCGCAGCAGAGCCTCAGGGCGTCCGTGGATTCCAGTCTGCGCCGTCTAAATTTAGAACATTCTCGTCACCCCCGAAGGCAGTGCCCAGCCCCTCCCTCAGGCCGCGGCGACCACGCCCCCTTCCTGTCCCCGCGGAGTCCCCTGCCCGGCCGTGGGGCCCCACGCGCGTTCGTGCTCCCCGGCGTGACGTCTGCGGGGCCCGCAAGTACTCGGCCCCGCACTCCGGGCCGCAGACGTCTGTCCCGTTTTGCGGGGAGCCTCGCGCAGGTTCTCCCGCAGCCGCACCCCGGGACTGCCGGGCTGACCGTCCGTGAGCGCCAGCCGCTCCCAAACCCACGCACCCGCCCCGTGGACACCGGACTCGCCCCTTGGTTTGTGCGAGGACCTGTGCGTGAGCAGGCAGATGGGGCGGGGGGCGGCCAAGGTGCCCAGGGTGCCCGAGGACTGACGGCCGTGCAGATGGGGCTGACTCCGGCCCGGGTCTCCTGCCCAGCCCCCGCCTGACCCCGGCCCAGGTCGCCTGTCCAGCCCCCGCCTGACCCAGGCCCGGTCTCGGCCACGCAGCGCTCCAGCCTCTCGGCCACGGCGGGTTTGGCCCCCTCCCCAGCTCTGCGGGTGCTAAGAACCAGAGCCCCCTCGCCCTAGCGACCCCCTGCGTCCCCACGGCAACCGGGGCGGGGCCGAACCCGGATCCGCGCGCGCCTGCTGGCCCTTTAAGAGGCTCCGCCCCGCGCGGCCTCGGACGCCAGGGATTGGCCCCGAGCGCGGCCTCGCGCAGCCGAACTTGACGCGCCGCCCGCCGCCTCCCCGGCCCGCCTCCCCGGCGACTCGGCAGCCGCTGCGGCCAATCGCCGAGCGGCGCGCCGACCCTCATCTACATGATCACGCCCCCGGGGCGGGCCCCGGCCAATCGGGCCGCTCGCCGGGGCCTCATTAGCATGCCGGGGGCGGTTGGTTGGCGCGTCGCGGCGGCCGCCAGGGCCGGGAAAGTTTCTGTGGAGGTGAAAGCCGCGCGGAAGTCGGGGTCCCGCGCAGGGCGGGGGCGCGGGGGGCGCGGGGCGCGGCCGGGGCCGCCTCGGGCCGGGGGCGGGGCCGGGCGGGCCCCCGGGGGCGGCGATCGCCCAACAAAGGAGCCCCCGGCGCCCGCCCTCGAGCGCGTCCCCGCCCCCAGCGCACCCCCCGGGGTCCCGGGCGCCCCTCGCCGACGCCGCGCGTCTGCGTTGCAGGTCCGGCCCGGAGCCGCCATGTCCCACGGCCCCAAGCAGCCCGGCGCGGCCGCCGCGTGAGTGCGCCGCCCCCGCCCCAGCGCCCTGCCCCCTTGGAGGGTTTCTCCCGGGTCGCCACCTCCCCAGCCCGGCCTGCGCCCTGCCCCGGCCCCCTCCCCAGCCCCTCCTGCCCCCGCCCCGCCTCCACCCCTTCCCCAGCCCCGCTCCTTCCTAGGCCCCCTCGGGCTCCCGTCCTGACCCGGCCCGCGCCCCCCGGCTGGGCTCCGTCCTCCCAAGGCCGCCTCTGCGTCCCCTCCCCGATCTGCCCATGTCCCGACCCCGGCGGGCGGCGGTCTGGGCTCCAGGGGCCGGCGTGACCCTGGTGACCCCGTGCCCCGTGGCTGCAGGCCGGCGGGCGGCAGGGCTCCGGGCCCACACGGGGGCTTCGTGGTCGCGGTCAAGCAGGAGCGCGCCGAGGGCCCGCGGGCCGGCGAGAAGGGGTCCCAGGAGGAGGAGGTGAGCACAGGGCCCGCCCGCCCCGTGTGCAAGTCTTGTGGCTCCGCCCACTGCCCGGTATCCGGGGAACACTGTCCCACTATCCCCCCTCGCCCCGCCCACATCCCGGTGACCCCGCCCTTTGGGCGGAGCTTTCCTTTGGGCCGCCTATAAGCGCTTCTTTCTGTCAGAGGCCACGCCCACAATCAGAAGCCACACCCCCAGGGGACCCGCGGTCCGCCTGCCCAGGTCCAGGCCCCCTTGGACCTGGTCCTCCTCCAGCCTGGCCCTCTCGGGGCCCCGGCCCCTGCCCACGCGCCCCGTTCCGCAGCCGGTCAGGAAGCGCGGCTGGCCCAAGGGCAAGAAGCGGAAGAAGGTCCTGCCGAACGGGCCCAAGGCGCCGGTCACCGGCTACGTGCGCTTCCTGAACGAGCGGCGGGAGCAGATCCGCACGCGCCACCCAGACCTGCCGTTCCCCGAGATCACGAAGATGCTGGGCGCCGAGTGGAGCAAGCTGCAGCCGGCGGAGAAGCAGGTGCGGCGGCCGAGGGGCCCCGGCGCGCCCTGGCTGGCCTCGCTCGGTCGGTGCCCGCCGGGGTCGGACAGGGCCGAAGGGGGCACCGGCCTCGGTCAGCGCCCACCGGGGTCGGACAGGGCCGAAGGGGGCACCGGCCTCGGTCGGCGCCCACCGGGGTCGGACAGGGCCGAAGGGGGCACCGGCCTCGGTCAGCGCCCGGCCGGGTCGGACAGGGCCGAAGGGGGCACCGGCCTCGGTCAGCGCCCGCCCGGTCGGACAGGGCCGAAGGGGGCACCGGTCTCGGTCAGCGCCCGCCCGGGTTGGACAGGGCCGAAGGGGGCACCGGCCTCGGTCAGCGCCCGCCCGGTCGGACAGGGCCGGGTCTCTGCTGAACCCAGATTTGCGCGTTAGTTTAAATGTGGAAAACCCAGGCGGGTCCGACGGAGGCCAGCGCTGGTCTGCGCCTGTTGCGAGTGGGGTGCGGGCCGGGGCCACCGAGGGTGCAGCGGGGGCGGGGCGGGGCGGGGCTCGGGCCCACCTGCCCGCCCACCCGCAGCGGTACCTGGACGAGGCGGAGCGCGAGAAGCAGCAGTACATGCGGGAGCTGCGGGCCTACCAGCAGTCCGAGGCCTACCAGATGTGCGCCGAGAAAATCCAGGAGAAGAAAGCCAAGAGAGGTGGGCGGGGCGTGGGGGCGGAGCCACAGCCCGGCCATGGCCAAGGCCACTGCGTGATGGGCGCTGACCCTGCCCCTCCCTCCCGCCAGAGGACTCGGGCTCCGGGCTGCTGAACACCGTGTTGAACGGGTACAAGGTGAGCGCGGCCCTGTGCCCGCCCGGGCAGCAGGCAGGGAGGGTGCGGGGTGCCGCGGGGAGCCGGCCGGGAGGGGTGCGGGGAGCCACGGGGAGCAGGCAGGGAGGGGGCGGGGAGCCACGGGGAGCCATGGGGGGCAGGCCGGGAGGGCGCGGGGAGCCACGGGGACCCGGCCGGGAGGGCCCGGGGAGCTGGCCGGGAGGGGGCGGGGAGCCACGGGGAGCCATGGGGAGCCGGCCGGGAGGGCGTGGGGAGCAGGCCAGGTGGGTGTGGGGAGCCACGGGAAGGGGGCAGGGAGCCGGCCGGGTGGGTGTGGGGAGCCGCGGGCGGGCGCAGGCCTAGGTGCCCCGGGAGCTCCCCCCAGCATAGCCACCTCGCCCCCCGACCCAGGCCGGGGACTGCGACGGCCTGGCCGCCTTCGACGTCCCTATCTTCACTGAGGAGTTTCTGGACCAAAACAAAGGTTGGCGCCCGGTGGTCCCGGCGCGGGGGGGGCGCGGGGAGGGGGCGCGGGGCTCTCCGGGGGGTGGGGAGAGGGTGTGGGGACCCGGCTGGCGGGGTGGGAGGGGCGGGGCCCCGAGGGCCGGGCTGGCGGGGGTCGGGGAGGGGCGGGGCCCCGAGGGCCCGCGGTGCGGGTCGGGGCGCGGGACCCCAGCCCTGACCCGGCCCCCCACGCCCCCAGCGCGGGAGGCGGAGCTGCGGCGCCTGCGGCAGGTGAACGTGGCCTTCGCGGAGCAGAACGCGGCCCTGCAGCGCCACACGCGCACCATGAGCAGCGCCCGCGAGCGCCTGGAGCAGGAGCTGGCGCTGGAGGAGCGGCGGACGCTGGCGCTGCAGCAGCAGCTGCAGGCCGTGCGCCAGGCGCTCACCGCCAGCTTCGCCTCGCTGCCCGTGCCGGGTGCGGAACCCTGCCCGGCCCAGCCCTCAACCCTCAACCCTCTAGCTGGCCCCGCCCCTCCCGGGCCCCGCCCCATCGTCTAGAGCCCCGCCCCAGAGCCCTGCCTCCAGCTTCGCTCCAGCCCCGCCCTCCCTCCCAGCCCCACCCCGGTTGCCCAACCCTCTAGCCGGCCCCGCCCGCCCTCCCGGGCCCCGCCCTCCCTCCCGGGCCCCGCCCCATCGTCCAGAGCCCCGCCCCAGAGCCCTGCCGCTGGCTTCGCTCCAGCCCCGCCCTCCCTCCCGGCCCCGCCCCAGCCCCAACACTCTAGCCGGCTCCGCCCCCCTCCCGGGCCCCGCCCCATCGTCTAGAGCCCCGCCCCAGAGCCCTGCCTCCAGCTTCGCTCCAGCCCCGCCCTCCCTCCCGGCCCCGCCCAGGCCCCAACCCTCTAGCCAGCCCCGCCCTCCCTCCCGGGCCCCGCCCCGTCGTCTAGAGCTCCGCCCCAGAGCCCTGCCTGCCCTGGCCCCAACCCTCTAGCCGGCCCCGCCCCCTCCCGGGCCCCGCCCCATCATCTAGAGCCCCGCCCCAGAGCCCTGCCATGGGCCTGGCCCCGCCCTCCCTCCCTAGCCCCGCCCCCTCCCGAGCCCCGCCCCATCGTCTAGAGCCCCGCCCCAGAGCCCTGCCTCCAGCTTCGCTCCAGCCCCGCCCTCCCTCCCGGCCCCGCCCAGGCCCCAACCCTCTACCCAGCCCCGCCCTCCCTCCCGGGCCCCGCCCCGTCGTCTAGAGCCCCGCCCCAGAGCCCTGCCTGCCCTGGCCCCAACCCTCTAGCCGGCCCCGCCCCCCTCCCGGGCCCCACCCCGGCCCCACCCTCCCTCCCAGGGCCCACCTCACCCTCTAGAGCCCCGCCCCGGCCCAGAACCCTGGAGTCCCCCTCTGCCAGCTGGCCCCGCCCCGGCCCCTGGAGCCCCTCCCTTACCCCTCACCCCCTCCCCCACCCCTGGCCTGCCGACCCCGCCTCCAGTTCCGAACCCCCGCGAGCCCCTTCTCCCGACGACTCCGCCTCTCCCCATCTCCCCCAGCCCCATCCATCCCCGTCCATGTCCATCACCCATCCCCGCCCCCCGCCCCGCCCCCTCGGCCTCAGACGACCTTGTCACTCCCTGACCCCCACCCCCGCCCTACAGTGCGACTGACTCCTCTTGCCCACCCACGCTACCTCGCCCCGCCCCCTGCCCCCCGCGCCCCAGGCTGGCTGACCATCCCCCGCCCGCAGGCACGGGCGAGACGCCCACGCTGGGCACGCTGGACCTGTACATGGCGCGGCTGCACGGCGCCATCGAGCGGGACCCTGCGCGGCACGAGAAGCTGATCGCCCGCATCAAGGAGATCCTGGCCCAGGTTGCCAGGTGGGTCCCGGCAGGCTCAGCCCCCGCCCCGCGCCGGAGGCCCCTGGGGGTGTGCGGCGGGGCCTGGCCCGGTGGGCTGTTCCTCAGACCTCAGGATCCAGGGGCCCCGCCCTGGGCACCCGGCTCGAGATGCGAGGGGTGGGGCCCAGGACCTCACCTCTGCTCCCCCTCCCTTGAGCGACACCTGAGGGCTGGGCCTTGCTCCGGGGCACCTGGGGGCGGGAGGGCCGGCCTGGGGGGTCCCCAGCTTCGAGGGGTGGGGGGGCACCCGGGACCTCACTTCCGCCCCCTCTCCCTTGCAGCGAGCACCTGTGAGGGCTGGCCCCGCCCCCGCTGGGGCTGGGGTCCACCCTCTGGGGCCAGGCCCCGTCCTGCACCTTGGGGGCTGCAGCCCCCCTGAAGTTAACCCCTCTGACGCCCCTCAGCTTCCGGCCTGCACAGCCCTCTAGCGCCCTGGGCGGGACACAGCTCGGGCACAGGGCCGGCCCCTGCCCAGCCGGGGAGGGGCTTGATCCGGCCAAGCCCCCACCCCACCCCCCGCAAGCTGCACGCCCCGCACCACCGGGCAGGGCGGCTCCGCGGCGGCGGCTCTGGGGCCCTGCACCCTGGGGTGGGGGCCGCCCACTGCTTTATCTGGACTGGTTCAATAAAAACAGCGGCTGTTTGGTTTGGAGCTCGTGGGTGCGCGGCCTCCCTCCCAGCAGAGCCGGCTCTGGGGGCTCTGCTGCGTGCGCGGCGCCATCGCAGCCACCTTGAGACGTCATCACCTCCGTCCACTTCGCACAGAGCTGCCCCATCCCTGCACCCTCCCGGCCCCCCCCCCCGCACTTCCCGTCCCCCGCGTGGCCTTCAGCGTCCGCGTCTCCCCGTGGCCCAGCCATCCTGCCCGGGGGTGCCCGCCTGTCCCTTTGGAAGTGGTTTGGGTCACGGCCTGGGACACGCGCATCCCGCAGTGGGGGGGGGGGGGCTGGGGTCCGCCGCTCAGCCGCGGACGCAGCTCCCTGCGCATGCGCGCCCTGGGAGGGCCCCCGGGCCGGGGCCCCGCTGCCCACGTGGGAGACCCGGATGGGGCTCCTGGCCCAGCCCAGGCTGCTGCGGGCAGTAAGTGAATGAAATTGTAACACGCGTTGGGAGAATCGCTGGCAGCCAGGCCGGGGGCGGGGGGCGCGGGGCGCGGGCTCCCCTCGTGCTGTGAGGGCCACTGCACGCCGCCTTATTAGGCAGCGGGGTCGGCCGGCGCCGTGAGTCAGGATGAGGTCACGCTGGACCAGGGTGGGCCCTTATAAGAAGATAAAATCTGCTCCCAGCCACGTGACCACGGAGACAGAGCCGGGCGCTGCGCGTGTCCCCGCCAGGCCAGCGCACCCCGGGATGGCAGCGGCGAGGGGGCGGCTGCAGCCCGGGAGCCTGACTGAGCCGGGGGCCAAGAGCTCCTGGAAATGGGGTTCCAAGAGCCGCTGAGATCGATGCAAAAAAAAAAAAAAAAAACACCACTTCCCTAGGGGGAAATCCCGGCCCCTTCCTGTCCCTGCGGATTCTCGGCTGGGAGACTTCCTGGCGGCCGAGCCCCCCCGCCCTGTGCGTCCGCCCCGGGGGAGGAGCCGGCCGGCCTTGCCAGTGCGCAGGGCAGAGCCAAAGTTCAGGTCCGGAGCAGGAGGGGCGCCTGGATCCGCGCCCAGGGCCTGGGTCCCGCTTCCTGCTCGCGCGCACTCGGAGGCAGCAGCGATGCCCCAATGTGTGGGTCCGCACACCCCTGTTGGGTCCCCGGATGGAGCTCCTGGCTCTGGCCTGGCCCAGCCCCAGCTGCTGTGGGCATCTGGGGAGGGAACCAGCAGATGGAAGACCTCTCTCTCTCTGCATTTCAAATAAATGAATTTTAAAAAATCTGCCCCGGAATTATTTTTTAAAACATGTATTATTTATTTGAAAGGCAGAGTGGTAGAAATCAATCTTCCATCCACTGGGTCACTCTCCAGTTGGCTGCAACGGCCGGGGCTGGGCCAGGCTGAAGCCAGGAGCCCGGAGCTCCATCCGGGTCTCCCACGCAGGTGCAGGGGCCCAGGGACCTGGGCCATCGTCCACTGCTCTCCCAGGCCACAGCAGGGAGCTGGATCGGGAGTGGAGCGGCCGGGACTCAGACTGGCCCTGTGACGCGGGACGCCGGCCTCGCAGACGGCCCCTCAGTCCACGCACCACCGCGCCGGTGCCTGTCCGGGAACTCCCACGAGCACCGGGGTGTTTTCGGCACTGCGTTCCCCACGGACATTTCGCTCGCTCACGGGAAGATGGGCCGAGCCGGGCGCCCAGCACACGAGAGGGGGCTTTGAATGCTAGGGACAGCGGTGGAGCTGGGGCAGAGGGAGGCTGTGGATCCCCCGGGGCGCTGGGGAGAGGGGGCGCAGCCTGTGCAAAGGCCGGGAGGCAGGACATGGGAGGGACTGTCCAGTGTGGCTGCCAAGGGGAGAGAGGGCCCAGGGGAGGCAGAGAGGCAGCCTGGACAGGGCCTTGGGAGGCCTTGGACCTGGCCCGGGCCGGGCCTCCTGAGACCCCCGCCCCCACCTCTCCCTGCTGGCCCCTTGTTTGCGCATCCCGCGGGCAGCCAGGCGTCCCCAGGGAGGGCGCAGCTGGCTCTGGCAGGGCCCGCACACCTGGGGCCCGCGCCCTCTGCGCACCTGCGGTGTCGCCTTGCCCGGGCGGCTCGGGTTCCCGGATCCCCTTACCAAGGCGGCTCGGCTGTCGCGCCCTGCGCCGGGGGAGGGGAGGCCGCAGGAAGCCGCGGATCCGGCAGCAGTGGCCGCGGCTGCGACGACGGAGGCCCCGGAGGGTGGCCGAGCGTCCCCGGCCATGGAGAGCCCCGCGGCCCGCGAGCCCCGGGGGACCGAGCCCCCGCGCGCGCCCGCGCCCCCGCCCGCGCCCCCCGAGCCCCCCGCCGCGCCCCGCGCCCGCCCGCGCCTCGTCTTCCGCACGCAGCTGGCGCACGGCAGCCCCACCGGCAAAATCGAGGGCTTCACCAACGTCCGCGAGCTCTACGCCAAGATCGCCGAGGCCTTTGGGATCGCGCCCACCGAGGTGAGGACCCTGGCACCCGCTCTCCAGCGCCCCGGGGGCAGGGGTGGAGCCCGGATCCTGGACGGTAGATGCGGGGTCCCTGCGTCCTGGATGCGGGAGAGCTGGTCTCCGGCTTTCGGGGCCAAGCAGGTCCCCCGGGGTGCGCGCTCCTGGGACCCGCCAGCCCCACGTTGCAGCCCCTGTGCCAGCAAGGAGCAGGTCTTAGCCCAGGGGATCCCGGAACCCGCTCCACGGACCCAGCCGGGAGCAGACCCCAGCCCTGGTGGGGGAGGCCCTCTGCGGTTGGCTGGGCGCGGCTGGGGGCCGGGGCTGTCTCCGGGTCGCGCCGCCAGGACCGGCGGAGGCGCCTGAGGTCGAGGGGCGGCTCGGGGAGGTTTCCCACCCGGGCCTCGCGCGCTTCGCCTCTAGGGGGCGCCAGCAAATCCTCTCCCGCCCCCAGGGCAGGGAAGGGTTAAACCTGGGAGCGGAGGGGCTGGCAGAGGGGTCTCCTCCTGTGTGGGGGGAGGGATGTGGCGGCTCCCTGGGCCTGAGCCTGGGCTCCCGTCCCCTGCGGGCAGATCCTGTTCTGCACACTCAACAGCCACAAAGTGGACATGCAGAAGCTGCTGGGCGGCCAGATCGGCCTGGAGGACTTCATCTTTGCCCACGTGCGCGGTGAGACCAAGGAGGTGGAGGTCACCAAGACGGAGGACGCGCTGGGGCTGACCATCACGGACAACGGGGCGGGCTACGCCTTCATCAAGGTGCCGGGGCGGCGGGCGGGCGGGCGGGCGGGGGCTGGGCTGCAGGCAGGGGCCCCCCGGGCGGGGGGCGCTCGGCCCCGCTGACTCTCGCTGCCCGCAGCGGATCAAGGAAGGCAGCCTCATCAACAGGATCCAGGCCGTGTGCGTGGGCGACAGCATCGAGGCCATCAACGACCACTCGATCGTGGGCTGCCGGCACTACGAGGTGGCCCGGATGCTGCGGGAGCTGCCCAAGTCCCAGCCCTTCACGCTGCGCCTGGTGCAGCCCAAGCGGGCGTTCGGTGAGGCCGGGGGCTCCGGGGCAGGGGGGCGGCGGCGGGAGGTTCCGGGCGCAGGACCCAGAGGTGTCGCCACCACATGCCGACGCGCTCCGCCGGGGGCAGGATGGGCCGGTGTCTGGCTGGGAACCTGGAGGTTCCGGGGTGTTCTAGAGAGTTCTAGAATGGCGCTTTCCAAAGAGGAGGGGCCGGCGCCACTTGAGATGCCCGTATTCTGTATCGGAGCGCCTGGTTCCGTTCCCGGCCCGGCTCCCAGCGCCGATGCAGACCCCGGGGCGGGCGGGGCGGGGGCAGCAGCCCTGGCTCACGGGGTCCCTGCCGCCCACCCGCGCTGAACTGGGGCCCAGCCCAGCCGCACCCCACCACTGTGGGCATTTGGGAGGCGGATGCAAGCTCTCTGTGTGTCGGTCTCTGAAGTCAATCAAATTTTTAAAAAATCAAAGGAGAGAGGGAGCCGGCGCCAGTGTCCTGGTGCTGGGGGCAGTGGGTGGCGGTCATCCTCGGAGCGACCCCGGCCCCGCCCACTCCGTGCCTGGAGCTCCTCCCCCTCTGGTCTCTGCTGGCACCGCCCCCGCCCCCGCCCCGCCCCCACACTGTTGACGGCAGCAGGCTTGGCCGAAGCCAGAGGACGGGAGTCAGGCGGGAACTGCCTTCTAGAACATTCTCCGTGTCTTCTCGGGGACTTTCCGTGTGGGTCAGAAACCCTGCAGGTGCCTGGTGCAGGGGACAGGCGGGGAGCGTGGGCGCGGGGCCGCCCTCGCCGTGGCTGGGACCGCTGCGGGCAGGCAAACTCTACGCTGACGACGTTTCTAGAAAAATCCTGCAGCCGTGATCCGAGAGAGACCCTCACCTGCTGGTCCCCTCCCCACGTGCTCGCGAGACCCACTCCAGGAGCTCCGGCCGGCCGGGTCTCCTGCGTGGGCAGCCCCCCAGGGGCCAGGCGTGGGCTGCAGCGTCACTCTGAGGGAAGGACCTGGCCTGGGTCCCGGGAGGCGCAGGAGATGCTGGGCCCACACTGCCCTGTCAGATGGCCCGACCTGGGCCGGCTTAGCGCCCGGGGGCGGGACAGCGAGCCCCTCGCGCTGCTCCCTGGACGAGGAGGCCTCGGGAGGGTGAGTCTCTGCACCGGCCAGGCGGCCCGGCAGGGCTCACGCGCTCCCCGCCCTGTTCTCCTCAGACATGATCGGGCAGCGGAGCCGCGGCAGCAGGGGGCCTGGGGACGCCCAGGTGGCCAGCGGCAGGGAGACCCTGCGGCTCCGCGCCGGCGGCGCCGCCACCCTGGAGCAGGCGGTGCGTGCGGGCGTCTGGGCGGAGCCCCGTGTGTTCCCCGAGGCTCGGTCTGCCCGGCCTGTAAAATGGGTCCCAGTCCCCGGGCGCCCCGACTCCGGGAGGCCCCGCCCACGCTTCCCTAGGGGTGGGGGCCTGGAGGGAGCTGGGCTGGGGGGCTCCTCACCGCGCGCTTGCCTCCCCTGCTCCCCCAGCCCAGTCAGTTTGAGGAAGAGGCCTCTCAGAAGGTGGATGACCTCCTGGAGAGCTACATGGGCATTCGGGACCCAGAGCTGGGTAAGGGGCCAGGGTAAGCTGGGGGGCTCCCGGGGGGAGGCCAGCCGGGGAGGGGCGGGGCCCCGGGGCGCGCCTGGACCATGCGCCGCCCCCCCCCGACAGCGTCCACCATGGTGGAGGCGGCCAAGACGACCGCCAGCGTCCGGGAGTTCGCGCGCTGCTTAGACTCCGTCTTGGGCGAGTTTGCTTTCCCGGACGAGTTTGTGGTGGAAGTGTGGGCCGCCATCGGCGAGGCCAAGGAGGCCTGCGGCTAGGCTGCCCCGGGGCCCAGCGCAGCCCCAGCCCGGAGCCCCGCCCCCCGCCCCAGCCCGCCTCTCCAGTGCGGCCCAGCTCTGAGCCCCGGCCCCCACCCCAAGCCAGGCTGTGCACCAGGGGCCAGGCCCACTCTGAGATGGAGCCGCCCTCTGCAGCCCAGCCCGGTGCCCTGGCCAGGCCCAGCTCCCAGGCCACGCCCGGCTCCCAGGCCACGCCCAGCTCCCCGGCCACGCCCAGCTCCCAGGCCATGCCCAACTCCCCGGCCACGCCCGGCTCCCAGGCCACTCCCAGCACCAAGGCCACGCCCAGCTCCCAGGCCCAGCCCAGCTCTGAGACCACCCCCTGCTCTAGAACTCAACCCAGCTCCAAGACCACGCTGAGCTCCAGAGCCCAGCCCAGCGCCGAGGCCACGCCCAGCTCCAGGGCCCAGGCCAGCGCCGAGGCCACGCCCAGCTCCAGGGCCCAGGCCACGCCCAGCTCCAGGGCCCAGCCCAGCGCCGAGGCCACGCCCAGCTCCAGGGCCCAGGCCACGCCCAGCTCCAGGGCCCAGCCCAGCGCCGAGGCCACGCCCAGCTCCAGGGCCCAGCCCAGCGCCGAGGCCACGCCCAGCTCCAGGGCCCAGCCCAGCGCCGAGGCCACGCCCAGCTCCAGGGCCCAGGCCACGCCCAGCTCCAGGGCCCAGCCCAGCGCCGAGGCCACGCCCAGCTCCAGGGCCCAGGCCACGCCCAGCTCCAGGGCCCAGCCCAGCGCCGAGGCCACGCCCAGCGCCGAGGCCACGCCCAGCTCCAGGGCCCAGGCCACGCCCAGCTCCAGGGCCCAGCCCAGCGCCGAGGCCACGCCCAGCTCCAGGGCCCAGCCCAGCGCCGAGGCCACGCCCAGCTCCAGGGCCCAGCCCAGCGCCGAGGCCACGCCCAGCTCCAGGGCCCAGCCCAGCGCCGAGGCCACGCCCAGCTCCAGGGCCCAGCCCAGCGCCGAGGCCACGCCCAGCTCCAGGGCCCAGGCCACGCCCAGCTCCAGGGCCCAGCCCAGCGCCGAGGCCACGCCCAGCTCCAGGGCCCAGCCCAGCGCCGAGGCCACGCCCAGCTCCAGGGCCCAGCCCAGCGCCGAGACCATGTCCAGCTCCAGGGCCCAGCCCAGCGCTGAGACCATGTCCAGCTCCAGGGCCCAGCCCAGCGCCCAGGCCACGCCCAGCTGCAGGGCTCAGCCCAGCCCTGACCTCAAGCCAAGCAGGGGAACCCAGACAAGGGTGGAAGCCGAGCCCCTCTCCGAGACCGGCCCCGGTTCCGGAGCCCAGCCCGGTGCCGGGAGCAGCCCCTGCCGCCGAGCGGGGCCTGACCCCGGGACTCAGGACCCGCCGTCCCGCCCCGGAGCGCTGGTCAGCGTTGGAACCCAGCCGAGGCTGGAGCAGCCCGCCCCCTGCCGCGGCCCAGCTGGCTCGGGGCCCCAAGGCAGCTCCTGCGCCCTGCCCAGCGCAGGGGCCGGAGCCCACGCGGCTGCCCGGCCCAGCCCCCGGCCCCAGCCCCACCCTGCCGTCCAGGTGTGTGCGGGTTCCCAGTCTAGGCGAGGTGACCGGTCCAGCTCTGACGCCGTGTCCAGCTCCAGAGCCCAGCCCGGCGCAGCAGCCCGGCCCCTCTCCAGCGTCCACACCCACTCGGGCACCCCCACAGCGGGGCCCGGCTCTGCCAGGCGCTCCAGCTCTGGAACCCAGACCGACTTCGGAACCTGGCCAGGCTCCGCCGCACAGCCGGCTGCTGGGGCCCTGCGGGGCTCCGGCGCCCTGCCCAGCTCTGGGCGCCGGAGCCCCGCCCCACGCCGCGCCGGTTCCGGAATCCCGCGGGGCCCTGGAGCCCCCCTTGGCTCCCGGTCCCAGCCGAGACCCCTCACGCAGGCCCGTTCTGGGACCCCACTCAGGCCCGGCATTGGCCTCCGCCCACAGACTCTAGGCCTGGATACCCCCGACCTGGGCCCAACCCCCAGAGCCCTGGCTCCAGTCCCTGGCAAAACCGTGGGGCCTCGGCTTCCGCCCTGTGAGCCGGTGTCTGGGGCCCTGGCCAGCGCTGGGCCCGTGCCAGACCCCCCAGTGTCTCCCCTGGGCCCCGGGAAGGCAGCCCTATCCCCCAAGCCTCAGCTGGGGCCCCCGAAGTGCCCCCCACCCCCCACCCCTGTCAGTCCTGGTCCTGCCTCCAGGGCAGACCCCCTGGGCTCCCCCAGTCCCCGGCCGGCCCCTTCCCCCGGGCTGGGGGAGCCGGGGCCAGTAGCGAGGCTGTGATGGCTGCGCGCCCCCAGAAGCCGGTGGTGGGAGCTGGATGGGGTTTCATGGGCCCTGGAGCTAGGGCCGGTGCGGGGCGTGGCTGGTGAGGCCCCACCGGCGGCTCCCGCATCGCCCGAGCCCGGGTTCGAGACCCGGCTGCCCCACTTCCGGCCCAGCTCCGTGCTGATGGCCTGGGAGAACAGCTGTGACGTCCGGAGTGCTGGGGCCCCTGCACCCGCGCGGGAGCCCCGGATGGAGCTCCTGGCTCCTGGCCCAGCCCTGGCCGTTGCAGCCGTGGGGGAGGACCCCGCGATGGCAGACCCCCCCCTCTGTAACTCGGCCTTTCGGATAAATAAACCAGTCTAAACAGAGAGCTGGCTCCCGCTCACAAGGCCAGGGTGCACCCGCTCCGCCCGGCCCGCGGCGCTGCCCCAGGGGCCGCAGGAGGCCGGACGCCTGGTCTCTCTCTCGCCGCGGGGACATCAAGAAGATGCCCACGGGTCGTGCTGGACACGCAGCGGCGGGGCAGGGGGAGGGGCGAGTCGGGGGCCCAACCCTGCCACGCGGGGGCGCTCGGGGTGGGGGGCCCCCCGGGCTGACGACCCTCAGATCAAAAACAAAGGCAGCCAGGCGCGGAGGCGGATTTGGGTAAGACACAGGCCGTCCGAATTCATTTCCGAGACAGCGGCGACCGGGGTGCGGTCTCCCCTGGGGTCGGGGCACCCCACTTCCGGAAGGCGAGGCCCGCCTCCGCAGCCCCTCCCAGGGGCTGGGTCCGGATCCCGCGGCTCAGAGCCACGCGAGTGTCCCTAGTGCTGCCCGGAGCCGGCGCGGGGCTGCGGCCGCAGGGAGACGGCCCTGGCGCGCGCGCTGAGGCGGGGGTGCAGGCGCCGCAGCACGGCCCTGCGGAACAGGATGTACACCCAGGGGTCCAGGATCTGGTTCCAGGTGGCCACGCGGAGGTAGATGAGCAGCTGCCGCTCCGAGGCGCGGGACAGCTGCCCGGCGGGGCTCATGGCCGGCGGGTCCCGCAGCACCGTCAGCGCGATGAAGACCTGCGGCGGGGTGGGGGGAGCGCACTGCGTGAGCCGCCGCCCCGCCCCAGCAGGCCCCGCCCCGACGCTGGCGCCCCGCCCACTAGGAGCTCCGCCCCCAACACAGCACGTCCCGCCCAGCCGCCCCACCCGGCACCCCGCCCCAGGCATGCACCGCCCACCAGGAGTCCCGCCCCAGCCATGCACCGACACCTTCACACCGGCGCCCCGCCCCAGCAGGCCCCGCCCCGATGCTGGAACCCCGCCCACTAGGAGCCCCGCCCCCAACACAGCACGTCCCGCCCAGCCGCCCCACCCGGCACCCCGCCCCAGGCATGCACCGCCCACCACAGAGCCCTATCCTTGCCAAGCCACGCCCGCTGTGGAGCCCCTAACCCCCAAGCCACGCCCCTACACCTGCACCACGCCCATCCCCGCTCCCGGCCCCATCACCACGCCCCTACTCGGCGCCCCGCCCCCACTTTCCCCCTCCCCTCCACGCCCCGCCCCGCGCCCCGCCCCGCCCCTCACCAGCAGCGGCGTCCAGCACACGGTGGCCACCACCATGATGCCCAGCAGCTGCGCCATCATCTCCACCTCGCAGTCCCGTGGCCGCTGGCGGGCCGCGGCGCGGCCGTGGTAGACGCGGCAGAGCGTGGCCACGCTCACGGTGTTGAGCACCAGCGACAGCGCCACGGACAGGCTGCCCAGCAGCGCGAAGAGCAGCCCGAAGGCCACGTCGCCCGGCTCGGCGCCCAGCGTCAGGAAGCACCAGGAGCCCGGGTACTGCACGGTGTAGCGGCCCAGGCCCAGCAGCGGCAGCAGCCCGAGCGCCAGCGCCGCCGCCCACACGAGCGCCACGCTGGCCCACGCGCGGCGCGGCGAGGCGGCCGCGGGCCGCGAGAAGGGCCGCGTGATGCCCAGGAAGCGCTCGGAGGCCATGGCGGCGCCCAGCAGCAGCGGGCACAGCCCGAAGAACACCATGCCCACGCCCATGAAGGCGCAGAGGCGGCAGGCGGGGTCCACGGCGCGCCAGTCGCGCAGGCCGGCGTGGCGCGCCGCCACGATGGCGCCGGTGACCAGCAGCCCCAGGAGGTCGGTGAGCACCAGGCCGCAGAGGAAGGCGTGGAAGGAGGAGCGCGCGGGGGGCGCGGGGCCGCCGCGGGCGCGCGCCAGCACGCACAGCGCCAGCAGGTTGGAGGCCAGGCCCACGGCGCAGAAGGAGGCGGCGAACCAGGGCGAGGCGATGGCGCGGCGCTCGTCGGCCGTGATGTTTGTGGGCCGGAAGCAGGGCCCCGGGGCGCTGGCGTTGGCCCACATGGCGCGGTGGGGGCGGGGCGGGCGTCAGTGCCCCATGGGCCGAGGCGCACCTGAGGGGCAGAGAGAGAGAGAGAGAGGGGGGGGGGGAGACCGAGTCGTCAGTACTGGTGAACTCCTACACAGCCGTCAGAGACCCAGCGCGGGTGCCCCGCCCTGCTTCCCCGACCCTAGCACCTGTGATGGTGGCCACTGTGGCGCCTCCAACCCCACTGACCCTCACGCGTCACTGAGTGACCCCCACCCCTCCCGCAAGCCACTCCGGCACCATGACCTCAGCCTCCCGTGCGGTCACCCCTGGGGCCCCTGGCACAGGCAGAATCTGGACTGGACCCTGGTGACCACAGGTGGCCGTCCCGACCCCCAGGACACGTGCTGGCCCCTGCCCGGCCCCCGGGTCAGCCTCACGGGAATCCGCGTGGGCAGCGCCCAGCCCGGCTCCTCCAGCGGGGGTTCCCCAGGGACTCATGGGCAGCCTGGGGGCGCTGGGGGCCGAGCGAGGGCCGAGCGAGGGCCGAGCAGGAGCCGGGAGGAACCGGCCACGGCCCAGAGGGAGAACTGCAGGGGCGGCCGGGCAGGCGGCTCCGACCCCACCCAGGCCTGGGCTCGAGCCCCGGGGCCTCCGCTTCCCACCCAGCAACCTGCAGGCTACAGTGAGAGCCGCTGCCGCCCACGGGGAGACCCGGCCCCCGCTTCCGCCCTCCCAGGGCTGCTCCGGGCACTGGGGCCCGGGACAGCCGGGGCTGGGCCGCCAGGAGCCAGGGGTCTCCCCCAGCCCAGCTGGGGGGCTGTTAGCGGGAGGAAGAGCCTGGGGCTAGCCCCGCCCCCGTCCCACCTGCCACTCACCCCAATTGACAGGCGGGCCTGTGTGTTAGCGGGAGGAGGAGCCTGGGGCCCTGCCCGCCCCCCACCCCGCCCACACTCACCCCAAGTGACAGCCGGGGCCTGTGTGTTAGCGGGAGGAGGAGCCTGGGGGCAGCGCCCCGCCCCCGGCCCGAGACCACGCGCCCGCCCCCTCGCCCCGCCCACCGCTCACCCCAAGTGACAGCCGGGCTGAGCGTCTACCCCCCCCGACGAGGGTGGGCCTCGGCGGGGACACTGAGGCCGGGCAGCAGGCGCCCCAGAGCGCGCCAGCCTGGCCCCGCCCCCAGGGCGTCGCGTCCGCACCGCCCCCGCCCTAGACTTGGATTCCCCCTGGGACGGGCCGCTCCCTCCCTCCCGCCCTCCAGCCCGGCCCGCGGCCACTGCATCCCGGGCCCCGCCTGGAGGGACAGCCAGTGCCCCTCGTCCCCAGGCCCCAGGCAGGGACGCACACCAGGGACCCCTCACACCTCCCCCACTGGGAACTAATCCCCGCCCCAGAGCCCTGGGCCTAGGGGAGGCCGCAAACCGGCGCCAGGCCCCCCTACTGGGTGCAGGTGCGTGGCAGCCCCAGGCCACAGCGCGGTGGTCTTCCGCCGCATGGCAGCCTGGGACTTTGGGGGTCCGGGCTTCTGGAATATTCCTTACGAGCCCTCCTGCCGCGGGCCCCAGGCTGCCAGCGTCCAGGATATTCCAGGAGACGAATTTCCCGGGACTTCCACGAGAATTTCCCTGGTTCCGGCTCCCGGCTTCTGCCGGAGGGCGGGACCGGGCTGGGGGGGGGCTTCGTCCACGCGGCCCCGGGGCCCAGTGCGACACCGTGGATTTCAATGTCTGGGCGCCCCTCCCCCAGCGTCACCTCCCAGCCCGTCCATCTCCAGGCACACCCCGCCCCCCGCCTGGCCCCGCGCCCCGGGCCGCCCGGCTCCCCCCAGCGCCGGCAGCGGAGGGAGCAGGGTGCACACATGCGCACACACGTGCACACATATGTGCACACACATGCAGGCAGTGCTCCGCACGCACACGCAGGCACACGCACCGGCGTGCACACACGCATGGGGGCCCCTCACCACGCGCCCCGTTTCGGGGAACCTCGTCCTGTGTGTGACACCGGGGGGCCCCTCCCGGGCGCCCCACAGCTCAGCGCAAGCCCTACCACGGCTGGACACGGGGCCTGGGCCGCGGTCAGTACAGCCACAGAGACGGACAGAGGGACACGCGCACAGAGACAGACTCCTGGCCTGGCGCCGGGCGCACACGGACACACCCAGCACCCAATACCCAGCACCCAGTACCTGGCACCCAGCACCCGGCACCCGGCACCCTCAGTCACTGCCGCGCGGGCCCCGCACAGCAGCCGAGCTAGCGGACAGGGGGGTCGGCCCGGGGCCCAGCGCCCACCCGGCACGGTGCGGACGGCTCCGGGGGGGGGGACCTCACCTGGGTAGATTCCGCCGCGCGGGGGTCCGAGGCCGGAGCGCGGGCGAGGGCGCGGGCGGAGGCGGGCGAAGGGCGGGCCCGGCTCTTGGGGGTCCCCGGGAGAAACTGAGCCACAGCCCGGGGCGGGCCGACCGAGGCCGCGGGGCCCTGGTGGAGCGCGTGGGGGCTGGGGATGGCCCGGGGGACGCGCGCACCGGCTGGCGAGGGACCCGCGGGGGCTGCGGCGACCCGGGAAAGGCGGGGGTCGGCCGGGCGGCAGCGTCTCGGGCGCCCGGGACTCTCTGCGGCTGCCCTGCCGCCCCCCCCCCCCACGCCCTGCTCCGCCCGCCCCTGTCGGCCCCGCCCCGCGCTGGCCCCGCCCTCGGGCCCGGGCCCGTCGGGCTTGGGGTCTGCGGCCGCCCCCGCCCCCACCCCGGGACAGAGGCGGTTGCTGGGGGAGGGGGCGCCTGTGGGACCCTCGGGCCGCAGGGCAGGGGTGCAGGGCCGGGGGCGGCCTGGGGTTTCTATCTGGGCTGCAGCCGCCAGCCCCGCCACTCACCATCTGGGCAGCGCCCAAAGCCAGAGGGGGGTGGCCGGGCCGGGGCAGCTCCCAGAGGACGTCTGGGGCCCAGCGCCCAGGGCTCCCCGCCAGGGAGGCTGATGGGGCTAGGCCTGGCATGCTGTTGGTGCTGCATAAATGCAGGGCGGGATTGGGGGGGTCAGGGTACTGGGGGCCGCCTGGGTGCAGGGGGTGGAGCCCAGGCAGTGAGTCCCAGGCTGAGGCCGGGCTGGAGGGGGGGCAGAGGGAGTGCCCCTTAGAGTCTGTCCTGCTGGGGCAGGGTGACCACACGTGACCTTGGCCCTGAGCTGGGGCTCACGCCCGGGATGGCCGGCCTGCCGTTGACCCCACCCAGCCCAGTCCCCTGTGCCCCGAGGCTGAGTGAGCCGGATCCGCCCTGGTCCCCCCTTCTCTGCCATCCCGTCCAGCTCAGCCTGCAGAGGGTCCTTGCCCCGGTCCCTGTCCCCATCCCGTGGCCTGGGCTGGGTCCCCGGGCCCCTGACTCCCCCAGGCCCCGCCGGGTGGGACAGGACACCAGGGCCGCCTGGAAGGACTTGGCCCAGGGCAGCCCAGCCGCTAGCCGGAGGGCGTGGGCCTGGGGCTTTGTGGGTTCCGTAGGAGCTCCCCAGGCTGGGGCTCCCGGGGAGCAGTGGGTGAGAGCCTGCAGGCCCGGGCAGATGTGGGGGAGGGGCCCCGGATGGGGGTGGGGGCCCGGGAGGCTGTTCCGTTCCCACTTCCTCGGCCCTGAGATAATGAGGACAACGTCCCTTCTGGAAGCTGGGCCAGGGTCAGCGCCGTGTCCGAAGCTCTGCGCAGGGAACAGGGCCCAGGGCACCGGGCCACCTGTGACCTCCGACCGTGAGCTCGGGTTCCCCGCACATCCGGGCCCCTTCAATGGGTGGGCGGAGTCACGCTGGCCTGGGGGGCGCTGATGGGAACGAGGCTCTGGATGCGCCCCCCGTGGCTGTGGTTTCCGGTGGGGACAGGAAGTTATTCTTAGTCCCCACACAGCTGGGCAGGAAGGGGCAGGGGGCGGGGCGGGGCGGACACAGCTGCCTGGACCCCAGGTGAGCGTGGGGCCGGCGCGGGCCTGGGATCGGCTAGCGATGTCTGCCGCAGGCTCCCTGGGGGAGGGCTGGGGGCCCGGGGCCCCACCCAGGACCGGAGGCTCGGACCCCCGCCCCCCACGCCGCGGGAGGCGCCAGGGCCTGGGGGGCGGGGCCGCAGGTGTGACGTCAGCCCCTACGCACTGCTGGCCTGCGGTTATTCTAAAATAAAACGTTTATTAAAAAAACATGCGTCTCGGCACAACTCCGCGCAAACAATCCACGCTCTCCCCTAGAAAGTCTCTCAGGGACACGAACGCCCCCGGCGCGGGGGAGCTGGGCGGGGCGGGGTCCCAGCCGGCCGCGCGCTCTGGGGGGGGCGGGGCCCCGGCCGGGCCCCGCTCTGGGGCGGGGTCTCTGCCCCACTCGCTCGGGGGTGGGGATGAGGGCGAGATCTCTTGGCCCCACGCGCTCGGGGGTGGGGGCGGGGTCTCAGCCCCATGAGCTCGGGGGCGGGGCCTCTGTCCCACTCGCTCGGAGGCGGGGTCTCTCGGTCCTCTGAGCTAGGGGTTGGCCCCGGCCCCGGCCCCCGCACCCTGACCCCCGGCCCCCTGCCCCCCAGTCCCCGGCCCCCGCTCAGCGCCGGTAGCGGTAGCGCTTGAAGTGGAACCAGAGCTGGAAGATGCCGTTGGCGAACTGGCAGCGGAAGCCGTGGCGGTGCGAGTACTCCCACTCGCGGCTCACGATCTTGAAGGCGATGTCCTCGTAGGGCGGCCCCGCGTGGAAGCGCAGCGTGGCGAAGTCGCGGTTGTCGGCGCAGGCCTCCAGGAAGTACTCGGGCGTGGCGCGCTTGTCGATGAGGTCGGGGTAGAAGATGTTGAACTTGTAGCCCTGCACGATCTTGGGCGGCGGGTTGTCGAAGTCGTAGTGCGTCTGGTTGTACTTGTTCCACTCGAAGCCCGTGTGCACGCGGTTGAAGAAGCGCGGCTTGCGCGGCCGGTACTTGTCGGCCCACAGGTAGGCGCGGCCGCCCAGGGGCATCTCCACGCCGAACGGCGCCTCGTCCTGGCCCATGCCCTCGCGGGCGCGCCGGAAGAAGATGTCCTCGGCGCTCTCGCTCGCGTCGCCTGCGCGGGCGGGGGGGGGTCGGCAAGGGGAGGCGGCCTGCGGGGGGGGGCCCCAGCTGCCCCCGGCCCTCCGCGGGCCCGCCCAGCTCCCTACGGCCCCGCCCCTCCCGCGGCCCCGCCCCTCACTACATCCCCGCCCAGCGCCCAAAGGCCACGTTTTGCTCCCCACAGCCCCACCCCGCCCCCGTCCCCGCTCCTCCCGCGGCCCCGCCCCCGGTCCAGGGCCCGCCCCTCACCCCCCCGGGCCCCGCCCCTCGCCCCCGGCCCCGCCCCTCGCCCCCCGGCCCCGCCCGCACCTGTGGCCTGGAGCTGCTGGCGCGACAGCTGCAGGCGCTGCAGGTCCTCCTGCGGCTCCAGCACGTGCGCGTCCAGCGGCAGCTCGTGCGCCGACAGCAGCCGCGGGCTGTAGCGGCCCGCGTCGTAGTCGTCCAGGCTCTGCTGGATCAGGTCCTCCTCCATGAGCACCGCCTCGCCGTCCCCGTCCGCGTCCGCGTCCCCGGCGCCCTCGGCCTCCGCGCCCGCCGCGCCCTCCGCCCCGGGCTCCGGCTCCGCGGGGCCGCCCTCAGCCAGCGATGGCCCCGGGGGGCTGGGCGCCGGCTCCTCGGGCTCCAGGCTGCGGGAGAGGCCGGGCAGGTGGGCGGCGGGCGCGGGGAGGCCCGCCCCCGCCCCTCCCCGCCAGTCCCGCCCCCGCCCCTCCCCCTGCCTGTCCCGTCCCCGCCCCTGCCGCCCCGCCCCGCCTACCTGGGGCTGGGGGCCGGCTCGGGCCGCAGGATGGGGAAGAGCGGCTGGCTCTCCACGCCCTGCTCCTGCTTCAGCTTGTACAGCTTCTGCCGCAGGACGTCCTGGTGGCGCTCGCGGAGCCTGCGGGGCGGGGCGGGGCGGGGGCTGGAGCCGGCGCGGGAGGGGGGAGGGGAGTCCCGAGCAAGGCCCTGCAGGGGGGCAGGGGGCGGGGCGGGGCCGTATTTACAGACGGCGCCAAGCACACGGAGAATTCGCACACAGCTCACGGGCCCGTGGAAGCATGCGGGAGCGTGCGGGGGCGGGGCCCACCTGGCGCGGGCCATGTGCGCGCGCAGCTGCTGCAGCAGGCTCTCCCAGTAGCCCATGTCCAGGTTGGGGCCGCCCGCGCGGATCTTGCCCTCGATGCCCTGGAAGATGACCTGCAGCTGGTTGTACGTCTTGCCCTTGAAGACCGACTGCACGTCCGAGCTGACCGACGCGTTGACCCCCTCCCGGCGCTCGCCTGCGGGGGCGGCCGCTCAGCAGGGGCCCCGGGGGCTCGCCCCCAGCCCGTCCCCGCTGCCCCGCCGCCAGCCCAGGCCCGGGCCCGCCCGCCAGCGCCCCCTGGTGGCCGGGCGCCCTCCTGCAGCCGCGCTGGGCGGGACCTCTCCGGGCGCAGTGCCCGCCCCGCCCCGCCCCGCCCCCGCGCGGCCGCACCTGGCCCCTTGCCCGCGGCCTCCAGCTTGCGCAGCTTGGCCGTCTCGTCCTCGGTGATGACCGTCATGTCGCGCCAGAAGTCGGCGTTCTTGCCCTGCTCCAGCTCCATGTACACCTGCGGGGGGGGCGGGGGGCGGGGGCGGTGAGCGGGGCGGGGCCGCGGGCGGGGCGGGGCCGCGGGCGGGGCGCGGGCGGTGAGCGGGGCGGGGGCGGTGAGCGGGGCGGGGCCGCAGGCGGGCGGGGCGGGGCGCGGGCGGGGCGGGGTGAGCAGGGCGGGGCGCGGGCGGGGCGGGGCGGGGCGCGGGCGGGGGCGGTGAGCGGGGCGCGGGCGCGGCGGTGAGCGGGGCGGGGCGCGGGCGGGCGGGGCCGCGGGCGGGGCGGGGCGCGGGCGGGCGGGGCGGGGCGGGCGGGCGGGGCGGGGAGCGGTGAGCGGGCGGGGCAGGCGGGGCGGGGCCGCCGGCGGCCGCACCTGGATGTCTTCCAGCAGGTCCTCCATGTCGGCCACCGTGAGCCCGGTGAGGAACGTGTAGGGCTCGTGCATCTCCACGGCCAGGTCGTCGTCCTCGGCGCTGATGTACTTGGCCAGCAGGTCGATGGGCTTGGCGCGGCCGTCGCGGATGCGGATCTTGGAGCTGCGGGGGAGGGGGCGGCCGGGGCTCAGCGGGGGGGGGGGGGGGTGGGGCCGACGCGCACTGCAGCTTGGCCTGCAGCAGGTGGAAACGGCCCCCTCCTCCGCGCATGCGCACCGCAGCTTTGCTGGCTGCAGGTGGAAGCGACCCCCCCCCCCGCACCCGCACACCGCAGCTTGGCCGGCTGCAGGTGGAAGCGCCCCTCCCCCTGCGCATGCGCACCGCAGTTTTGCCGGCTGCAGGTAGAAGCGCCCCCTCCTCCCGCACATGCGCACCGCAGCTTGGCCGGCTGCAGGTAGAAGCGCCCCCTCCCCCCCGCGCATGCGCACCGCAGCTTTGCGGGCTGCAGGTAGAAGCGCCCCCCTCCCCCCGCGCATGCGCACCGCAGCTTGGCCTGCTGCAGGTGGAAGTGGTCCTCCTGCTCCTCCCACGTCTTGAAGTGCTCCGCCTCCTTCTCGCGCTGCAGCAGCTCCAGCTCCTGCTCCCGCAGCGCCTTCTCCCGCTCGCGCTCCAGCCGCAGCTGCTTCACCTGCGGGCGGGGCCGCGGCCGAGGGCGGGGCCGGAGGTCTCAGGGCGGGGCACGGAGCCTGGGGCAATGCTGAGGACTGAGGGGCGGGGCCGAGGCCTAAGGGGCGCGGCTGGGGCCCAGGTCTGAGGGGCAGGCAGGGGGCGGGACCCAGATTCCGGGGGCGGGGCCGAGGTCTGAGGGGCGGGGCAGGACGGGACGCGGGGGCGGGGCCGAGGGCTGAGGGGCGGGGCGGGACCGGGACGCCTGGGGCGGGGCCGAGGCTGGACCAGGATGCCGGGGGCGGGGCCGAGGGCTGAGGGGCGGGGCGGGCGCGCGGACCTTCTGCAGCTCCAGCCGGTTGCCCTCCTGGATGCGCCGGTTCCGCTCCTTGAGCTCCTTCTCCTCCAGGTGCCCGATGCCCTTCTTCTCCAGCGCCTGCGGGGAGGGGCGCCCGCTGACCACACCGCGCTGACCGCGCCCTAGCGGGGCTCCCCGGAGAGCGGGGAGGCTAGGGCTGCCGGGGCCTGCGGCTCCCTCCTCGCGCACAGGGCCACCCCGTCCCGGGGAGCCCTCAGACCCCGGCCCCGCCCCTCGGAGGCCCCGCCCCTCGGAGGCCCCGCCGGCGGCCCCGCCCACCTTGCTCCAGATGAAGGTGCCCAGCAGGTTGTTGTCCCCGAAGGGGTTGTCGGTGTTGGTGTAGCCCAGGTACTCCTCGCCCCAGCCCATCTTCTCGCGCTTCCTGCGCTCCTTGGCCTCCTTCTTGGCCAGCCGCCGCGCGCGCTTCTCCTCGGGCGTCTCGAAGGCTTTGAGCAGCTCCTCGCGCTGCTTCCGCTCCCGGCGCAGCCGCAGCCGCTCCTGCAGGCTCCGCCGCGGGCTCAGGGCCGCGGGGCTGCGCGAGCGCGCGGGCGACGTGGACGCGGCCGAGGACGAGGACGCCGACGCGGACCGGGAGCGCCGGCGCCCGCGAGCCCCGCGGCCCCGCGGCCCCGCGTCCTCGGCGGAGTCCGACTGCGAGCCCCGGTCCCGGGGGCTCCGGCTCCGCCGCCCCGGCCGCTGCCCCCGGTCGTCCTCGGAGTCGGACCTGCGGGGGCCCGGGAGACAGCGCGCTCCGTGGGCTACAGGCCGCGCCCACGACCCCCGCGGCCCCCGGCCCGGTCTCACGGTCTCACCTGCTCCCCCCGCCCCCGCCCCCCGCCCGGTCTCACCTGCTCCCCCCGCCCCCGCCCCCGCCCTGTCTCACCCTGCTCCCCGCGACCCCCGCCCGGTCTCACCCTGCTCCCCGCGGCCCCGCCCCCCCGCCCGGTCTCACCCTGCTCCCCGCCCCCGCCCCCGCCCGGTCTCACCCTGCTCCCCGCCCCCGCCCTGTCTCACCCTGCTCCCCGCGACCCCCGCCCGGTCTCACCCTGCGCCCCCCGCCCCCGCCCGGTCTCACGGTCTCACCCTGCTCCCCGCGACCCCCGCCCCCCGCCCGGTCTCACGGTCTCACCCTGCTCCCCGCGACCCCGCCCCCCCGCCCGGTCTCACGGTCTCACCTGCTCCCCCGGCCCCCGCCCCCCGCCCGGTCTCACGGTCTCACCCTGCTCCCCGCGACCCCCGCCCCCCGCCCGGTCTCACGGTCTCACCCTGCTCACCGCGACCCCCGCCCGGTCTCACCCTGCTCCCCGCGACCCCCGCCCCCCCGCCCGGTCTCACCCTGCTCCCCGCGGCCCCCGCCCCCGCCCAGTCTCACCTGCTCCCCGCGACCCCGCCCCCCCGCCCGGTCTCACCCTGCTCCCCGCGCCCCCCGCCCGGTCTCACCCTGCGCCCCGCGACCCCGCCCCCCCGCCCGGTCTCACCCTGCTCCCCGCGACCCCCGCCCGGTCTCACCCTGCGCCCCCCGCCCCCGCCCGGTCTCACCCTGCTCCCCGCGCCCCAGCCCCCCCGCCCGGTCTCACCCTGCTCCCCGCGACCCCGCCCCCCCGCCCGGTCTCACCCTGCTCCCCGCGCCCCCCGCCCGGTCTCACCCTGCTCCCCGCGACCCCGCCCCCCCGCCCGGTCTCACCCTGCTCCCCGCGACCCCGCCCCCCCGCCCGGTCTCACCCTGCTCCCCGCGCCCCCCGCCCGGTCTCACCCTGCGCCCCGCGCCCCCCGCCCGGTCTCACCCTGCGCCCCGCGACCCCGCCCCCCCGCCCGGTCTCACCCTGCTCCCCGCGACCCCCGCCCGGTCTCACCCTGCGCCCCCCGCCCCCGCCCGGTCTCACCCTGCTCCCCGCGACCCAGCCCCCCCGCCCGGTCTCACCTTGCTCCCCGCGACCCCGCCCCCCCGCCCGGTCTCACCCTGCTCCCCGCGACCCCGCCCCCCCGCCCGGTCTCACCCTGCTCCCCGCGACCCCCGCCCGGTCTCACCCTGCTCCCCGCCGCCCCCGCCCGGTCTCACCCTGCTCCCCGCGACCCCCGCCCGGTCTCACCCTGCTCCCCGCCGCCCCCGCCCGGTCTCACCCTGCTCCCCGCGACCCCCGCCCGGTCTCACCCTGCTCCCCGCCGCCCCCCGCCCGGTCTCACCCTGCTCCCCACGGCCTGGTCCCTTCTCCGAGACCCCCGCCGCACTCAGTCCCCACCTGCGCTCCCGGCTGCGCCGCCGTCGTCTGCGCCGCCCCTCGCCCTCCCGGCGCCGCCGGTGTCGCCGTCCATGGCTCCCGCTCCGGCTCCGGCTCCGGCTGCGGCTGCGGCTGCGGCTCCGCGGCCTCCGGCCCCTGCGCCCCGCGGACCGCGAGCGCGAGCGGCTGTCCCGACCCATCGGCCGCGACGCTGCCGGCGACGCCTTCCCCAACAGCCGGGGCCGCGCGGGGGCCTTCCTTGGCCGCGGCGCGCTCCGGGCTGCCCCGTCCGCGCCTGACGCGCGGGGGACAGAGCGCTCGCTGCCCGCGCCCGGCAGGCGCTTCTGCTCACGGGCCGGCCCCCCCGTTAGTCGCCGAGGCCCGAGCGCTGGACTTCGGCTCGGCCGTCCCCCCGGGGCGGCGGTGGCAGTGGAGGCACTCGCCCGTCAGGCAGCGCCGGAGACAGCCCCGGCAGGCTCCGCCCACTCCTCAGAGGGCCTCGGGCTGTGGGCGGGGCAAGAGGAAACCAGGAAGTGAAGTGAACCGAGGCGGGACCAGAGCCGAAGAGGCGCTGTTGGGCGGGGCCGATGGGCGGGGCCCGCGGGGAGGCGTGTCCGAAGAGGGCGCTCGGGAAGGTGGCGGGTTCGCGTCCCGACTGCGCCGGACGGGGCGGGTGGGGGGTGAGAGCGCGCGGGCCTTGGGTCTACTCGCTGGGGATCCGCCGACCCATTTTGCGGATGGGAGCCTGAGGTCCGGCTCCGTCTTCCAGCAGTGGAGAGACAAACCGGGGCGGCCGCCGCCACCGCCCAGGCCAGGGTGTGGGTGGGTGGGCGATGGCCCTTCGTGTCCGAGGGTAGTCCTCCCCCAGGTGCTGGATCCGCAGCGGCAGCTTCGCCGGGTACGGGTTGTCATGGTGACGGGAGGCCCCCCCCCCATCCTTGGCAGCATGATCACGCCGCCTCTTGAGTGGCAGGTGCGCACACCCGGGACCACCTGCGTGCGCGCTCTGGCACCGACCGTGTCCCCGAGGGCGCGCGACTTCCGACGCTGGCTCGCGAACTCGGGGTCTGGGAGGGGCCCGGGGTGGGGCCCCCCGGGGAGCCGCTTCCCGTGGCAATTCCTATTCCACCCCCCAGACGCTGCTCGGCGCCCCGATCCCCGCCAGACCCCGGGGGCCCCGAGAGAGCCGGAGAGGGGCTGACGGTGATACCCAATTTATTACATCTCAACGTAAAAAGAGGGGCTGGGGAGGGGGCGGCCACGGAAGCCGCGCTCCGGATGGTCGCGCCCCAGACCGCCGCGGGGCTGGGGACGCGCAAGACGCACAAGGTCTGCGGTTTCGGACAGGGTGGGCGCGGGCGATGCACTGAACCACCAGAGGGGCGGGCGGGGGCTGAGGGGCTGCGGCGACAGTACCGTGGCAGGGCCCCGGGAGCGGGGTATTGCACTGAGCCAGGTGCGGGGGCGGCGCGCGGGGGTTCCCGGCTCGCCCAGGTTCTACAGTACAGGAGTGGGGCGCCGCCCACCGCTCGTGCTAGCAGCCACGGGGGAGGGGCGAGCGGGGGGGTCACCAAGGAGTTTGCAGATCTGGGGGTGGGGGTCCTCGGGCTGCCCGCCGGGAGCCTGCTCAGCATCACGGGCAGGGCGGGCCCCGCCCCCGAAGGAGAGGCCCCGCCCCGATGGCGGGCCACGTCCCCGGCGGCAGGCCACGCCCCCCAGCTTCGCTCTGTAGCCTGACAAGGTCCCCGGGGCTCTCGGCGTCTCCCGCTGGGGGCCCCCCTGGACGCCGGGTCTGGACGCCAGGCTGCGGACACGGCCCCCCATGGTCCCTGCGGTCCCCCCGCCCCCGCTCCCGGGGACCCGGCCCAGGCGGGTGGAGCTGATGGGGCGGGGGCGGCAGTGTGGGAGGTCTCAGTTCCTTGGAGCGGCCCCAGCCCCCCACCGAGGGGGGTTCCCCCAGGGCCGGTGGGCGGGGACCCCCGGGCGCCACCTGTCAGGGCCGGGGTGCACCTGCTGGGGGGGGGGCTTTCCCCCGGAACTCGGCAGGGGCGCCTGGGCCCCCCCCCAGGGCGCAGGGCAGCACTGCAGTCCACGAGGGAAGCCCCCAGGGCGCCTGTCCCGCGGCTGTGCCTGGGGCGCCAGGCGCTGTCCCCTCTGTCCACTCTCGCTGTCGCGCTCCGACCTCGCGGCGTCCGCCTGCCCGGCACGTCCCCGCTGGCGGCCGGAGTGGGGTGGGGTGGGGGTCTTGCGCCGAGGCCCCCAAACCTGAGCGGAGGGCGGGCGGGCTGCGGGGCGGGGGCGGCCGCGGGGGAGACCCGCCTCCTCGCTGCTCCCCGCGTCTCCGGCCTGTGTCCTGGGAAGCCTCCGAGTGCGCCGCGAGGACCCGGAGCGGCGGGTGCAGGGGGCGGCGCTCGGCGGGCGCTGGGGGGCTCGGCCGTGCGCGTCCGTCCAGGGGCCGGCAGCTCGGCCGTGCGCGTCCGTCCAGGGGCCGGGCAGCGCCTCGGGGCGGCGGCGGGCGCCGGGCGCCGGGTCCGGGAGTGCATAGCAGTTACTGCGGGAGAGAGGCTGGGTGAGCGCCGGCGGGCGCGGCCGGGGACCCCGAGGTACTTACCCCGCGGCCACTTACTGTGTCGCTCTCGCCGTCGGAGGCCGCCTGGGCCTGTGTGCTATAGTGAAGCGGGGAGTACACCCAGCTCCTGTCATCGGTGGGCTGCGGGCGGGCGCGCGCGCGGAAGAGCAGGGTGCGAGGAGGCGCGCAGGGAGGAAGGAAGAGACAGGAGAAAATAAAAGAGCCCCCGCGCTGAGCGCCCCCCGCCCTCTCTGACCAGGCCCCGCCCCGTGGCGGCGTGGGGGCAGCAGGAAGCGGTAGCGGGCGAGCAGGGGCAGGACAGCGGGTGACAGACAGGGAGGAAGGGCAGGGGCGGGGGACGGGACCCCGACTCATCCACCGCCAGCTGGCGGCGCCCTCGCCTCGGCCCAGCTCTGCCTCTCGGGGCTGGAGCAGGGAGCCAGGGAGCAGGTGCACCCACGTGGCTGCCGTGCCTCGGACTCCCCGGGCACACGCGTGTACACACACTCACACACGGACCCAGAGAGGCACAGACACACGGACAGACACACAGAGACACACGGACAGACACAGACACACTGACAGAGGCATACAGGCGTATACACACACACACACACACACTCTGCTCCCGGGACCCTGGGAACAGCTCAGCCACGCTCTGGGCTGCCCGGGGCCACTCTGGGCCCAGCTGAGGGCCGGCAGGCGACGCCTTCCCTGACCGTGCCCGCCCCCTCGGGGTTCTCATGCGTGCTGGCCGCGTCCGGCTGGCCAGCCCCTGGCCCTGTCACATCTCGAGCCCAGCGCAGGCCGTCAGCCCGGGGCCTCTCCACCCAGCCTCGCGGAGCCTGCTGCCCGCAAGGACGCTCCAGCCACGGCCCTGACTCCAGGCTGCCCGGGCCGGGGGACCCAACTCCGTGCCTGCTCCGTGGGGGCCCACCGGCCCCCGCCCAGCCCCCGCTCTCCTCGCTGACCGGCCACCGTGTCCAGAGGGTCTCAGAGGAACCCTGAGGGAGGCCCCGTGGGTCACTGCGGGCTGCCCCCCGCCGCCACGTGGGAGCAGGCGGAACGGCCGGACGCGTCCGCCAGTGCGCGGGACGCACCCAGGACCCAGGCTGCACCCGCTGTGCGCCCTCTGCGCAGGTGCCCCCACGCCCAGGGCAGCCTCCTCCTGGGCCTTCGCCCACAGCTGCCCGGCCTCCGGCCCCGAGGCCAGCAGTCAGGCCGGGCGCGCACGGGGTGGGGGGTTGCTGAGGTCGGGGGGCACAGCCCCAAGGGCTTCATGGTTGGGGCGCAAACGCTGGCGCAGGCCTGTCCCCTCCTGTGCCCGCAGGCTCTGCGCAGGTCACTGCGCCCCCGCAGGTCCCTGGCTAGCGACGCCCACGCGGAGCCCTGAGCCCCGCGGCCTCCGCAGGCCTGGGCAGGGAGAGGCGTCCACGCCCACGTCCACAGCCCAGCACGGAGGCGGGCGGGCGGGCAGGGGTCCAGGCAGACCCCGCCACGCCTGGCACCCCGGGGTGCACCTGCTCGGAGCGACACGCGGCACAGCCCTGACCTCAGCCGCAGCCGGACGGCCCCAAGGCCCCTGTAGGAAGCCAGGGGCGCGGGCGCTGGGCAGGGGCTCCTCTCCCGGGCGGCCGGCTGCGGTCACTTACAGTGCCCGAGGCGCTCAGAGTGACGGCCCGCAGTCGGCGATGGCGGGGGGAGTACATCCAGTACCTCCCATCCGTGAACTGGGCGGGCAGGAAGAGACAGCGGGTGAGGCCAGGAGTCGGGCGCGTGGGCGGGCGGGTGGGCGGGGCGGCAGCCGGGGCGGGGCGGAAGCAGCGGCGGGGCTGGGGGAGGGGTCTCGGGCGCCTGCTACCTCCAACGCGGCCCGGGTGCGGGACGCAGACGTCCACGGCAGAACACGGCCCCAGTGGGCGGCCCCTCTCTGGGCCGACGCCTGCCTGTGGCTCCCTGCCCCCCCCCGACCCCACACCGGACATGCAGCTCCTCGGACAGAGGCCGCTCAGGCTCAGGGTCTCCGGGGCCCAGCCTTGCCCGGCAGCCCTCCCGCCGGCCGAGCCGCTCACCATGCCTGCCGCGGCCTGGGAGGAGGCCGAGGCCGCTCCCCACGGCCCAGCACCGGGCGCGGCGGGGCGGCTGTGAGGAGCCGGCGGCCCCCACGTGGAGGCGGCGGCCGTGTGGCCACGCGTGTGCGGCCTCGGCGAGCCAGTGTGCGCACGCGGGCAGCTGCGTGTGCACACGGAGGGCGGGGGGGGGGCACTCACAAAGTAGATGTCGGTGGCCGGCGCGTCCTCCTCGTCCGAGGCCTGGCTGGCGGGCTCCGAGGCGTGGCTGGCAGTCTCTGCCTCCATGGCCGCCGAGGCGGCGCCAGGGGCGGCCTCCTCCCTGGGGACACCGGGCAGAAGCGGGGGCCTGGCTGGACTCCAAGCAGGGACACCGACGCGGGAGCCCCCGGCCATTGCTGCTCTGACCCAGGCCCCACCCCCTGCAGGCCGAACCCCCTTCCTTTGACCAGCGCCTGCCAGTGCCCCCCAGGACTGGCGCCGGGCACAGCAGGGCCCGCATCCCATGTGGGCGCAGGTTCGAGTCCCGGCTGCTCCACTTTCGATCCAGCTCCCTGCTGTGGCTGGGAGGGCAGTGGACAACGGCCCAAGTCCTTGGACCCCTGCACCTGCATGGGAGACCCGGATGGAGCTCCTGGCTCCCAGCTTCCTCGTGGCACAGCCCCGGCCGTTGTGGCCATCTGGGGAGTGAGCCGGCGGAGGACAGCTCTGTCCCCCTCCTGTGCCCAAGCTTCCAACACATTAGATAAGTAAGCTGGCGTTTACCAGGACAGTACTGCCCCGTGACACGGCCGGGGGGGGACGCACAGGCTGCCCGGGCTTGGACATGGCCGAGGCAGGGGGACGCACGGGCCGCCGGGGCCTGGACACGGCCGGGGAGGGGGGACGCACGGGCTGCCGGGGCTTGGACACGGCCAAGGGGGGGGACGCACAGGCCGCCTGGACTTGGACACAGCCGCGGGTGGGAGGCACGCACGGGCCGCCCGGGCTTGGACATGGCCGAGGAAAGAGGGGGACGCACGGGCCGCCCGGGCCTGGACACGGCCGAGGAAGGGTGCAGCAGTTGGCGGCCCCTGCAGGAGACAGGAGACCCCAGCGCGCAGGACGCCCCGGGACAGAAAGCAGAATATGGGGGTGGGGGTGGCGCTTCTTCCAAATCAGAAGCCAGCACTTTGAACGCTGAACAGAGAGACCCTTGAGTGCCCGGCAGCTCAGACCCCCAACAGCCCTCGCCCCAGGGTCTCCCGGCGCTGCGGGCGCTGCAGGGTGTGGAGCGGCCTCGGCCCCCTCCAGCCCGTGCACCTGCAGAACCGTGGAAGCCGCAGAGGCCCGAAGCCCCCAGGTGCCCTGGGGGCTGGGCCGGGACCCGACAGGAGCCCCGGGGGCCAATGCCGGGGCGCCGTGGCTGAAGCCCCCGGACCTGACCCGGGCGCCAGTCCCAGCCGCTCCACTCTGACCCGGCTCCCTGTGGCTGTCTGCGCGGCAGAAGGTGGCCCCCGCGCCCGCGTGGGAGCCCCGGATGCAGCTCCTGGCTCTGGCTCCAGCCTGGCCCGGCCCTGGCCGCCACAGCCACGGGGGCCGCCCCTCCGGCCCACTCACCCCGCCTGCTTGGGGACGATGATCTCCACGCTGCACGCGGGCTCCCCCTGCGCGGTGACCTCCTGCGGGTCCTCCTGGGGCCTGGGGGCGGCGGGAAGCCTCAGGCCCCTCCTCGGCCACCCCAGGTCCCCCCTGCCTCCCGCCGGGCCCAGCTGGCTCTCCTGGGGGGCAAGGGGCAGGGCCGAGGGGGTGGGACGTGGGCGGGAGGGCGGCTCTCACAGTCACAAGGAGCCCTGGGCCCTGTGTGCAGGGAAACGGGGCGGGGCTCCGGGCGGGGAGGGAGGGGCTTGGAGTCTCACCGGCCGTCGTGCCCCGAGGACTGCGTGCGCCGCCTGCGGGAGACCCAGCCACAGGTGAGGGGCGAAGGACGTTCAGCTGCCCCTCCCTGGACCGCCCCGCCCTGGACCGCCCCGCTCCACTCACCTGTCCCGCCCCGCCCCACTCACCTGTCCTGCCCCGCCCCTGGACCGCCCCGCCCTGGACCGCCCCGCCCCGCTCACCTGTCCCGCCCCTGGACCACCCCGCCCCTGGACCGCCCCACCCCTGGACCGCCCCACCCCTGGACCGCCCCGCTCCGCTCACCTGTCCCGCCCCGCCCTGGACCGCCCCTGGACAGCCCCACCCCGCTCACCTGTCCCGCCCCTGGGCTGCCCCGCCCCGCCCACCTGTACAGCCCCACCCCGCCCCTCACCGCCGCCCACCTGTACCGCGGCTGTTCCGACGTCTCCGACGGCGACCGCTCCGGGATGGACAATGAGGTGGACGACAGGGTCGTGGCGATGGAGGCCGTCGTGGCTTCTTCCAAGGAAGGCGGCGTGCAGGGCAGGAGGTCAGGCCGGCCTGCGGGGAGGGGCGGCGGCGGCTCATGCCCTGCACACAGCCCCGGCCCGCACACGGCTCCTGCCCCCACACACAGGGCTCCCCCCCCCCCCCCGCACACAGCTCCCGCTCCGCGCACGGCTCCCCGCCCCCGGACACGGCATCCGGTCCCCGCACACGGCTCCCCGCCCCCGGACTCGGCTTCCGCCGCCGCACACGGCTCCTGGCCCGCACACAGCTCCTGCCCCCCCCACGGCTCCCGCCCGCACACAGCTCCCGCCCCGCACCCCGCGCCCCACCCCGCACACGGATCCCCGCCCCGCACACGGCTCCCCGCCCCCGCACACGGCTCCCCGTCCCGCACACGGCTCCCCGCCCCCGCACACGGCTCCCCGCCCCGCACACGGCTCCCGCCCCGCCTCCCAGGGCGTCAAAATGAAGCCCACAGCCCGAGGGAACGGCCCCCAAGACCCTGACCACTGCCGGGCGCCCTCGTCTGGACTCCGTGGGGAGCCGGGGCGTCCTCGCAGCGTGGGCCCAGCGCCCGCCCGCCGCAGTCACCTTCGTCCTCCAGCGTGGGGTAGCTGCGGGCCCCCCGCAGGTCGTACTGCGCGTCCTCCCGCTCGCTGGGGATCTGGCTGGCCGAGAAGGCGGCCGTGGGCCCCAGGGGCTTCACGGCCAGCAGCGCGCCGCGCCCCTTCTTGGACGGCGAGGACTTGAGGGCTGCGGGGGGTGGGGAGGTGTGGCGGTCAGGGCTGCGGGGGGGCTGGGGGGGAGGCGGTCAGGGCTGCGGGGGGTGGGGGGAGGCGGTCAGGGCTGCAGGGGGGAGGCGGGAGGGCTGTGGGGGGCGGGGGGAGGCGGTCAGGGCTGTGGGGGGCGGGGGGAGGCGGTCAGGGCTGCAGGGGGGATGGCGGTCAAGGCTGACCAGGGCGGGGGGAGGCAGTCAGGGCCGCCCAGGAGCAGGCCCGGGCCGCGCCCAGATCCAGGCTCTGCCCGGCCGGCTATGTGGCCTCGGTGGTCTGCACCATGCCACCCCTGGGCGGGGCACACGGCGTGGGGGGGAGGTCTCAGCCCCCTCTCCTCCCAGAGTGCCCTGGGGCAGCTTACAGGAGTTCTTCCGGAAAACCGTGTTGCTCATGAACTTGAAGAAGCGCTCGGCGTAGAAGCTGGGGCGGTGCACGGAGACCGTGTCCTGCGGGAGATGGCAGGGCGGGGCGCTCTAGTGGGGACCCGGGGGGCGGGGCTGCTCTAGTGGGGACCCCGGGGGCGGGGCACGGAGACCGTGTCCTGCGGGAGAGGGCGGGGTGGGGCTGCTCTAGAGGGGACCCTGGGGCCGGGGCTGCTCTAGTGGGGACACCGGGGGCTGGGCGCTCTAGTGGGGACACCGGGGGCTGGGCGCTCTAGTGGGGACCCGGGGGGCGGGGCGCTCTAGTGGGGACCCGGGGGCGGGGCGCTCTAGTGGGGACACCGGGGGCGGGGCGCTCTAGTGGGGACCCCGGGGGTGGGGCGAGGCCTGCAGGGGGCCATGGGAGGGGCTCCTTTCCCTTTCTCCACCCGACCCCCACCGCACTGTAAACATTCTGCAGGCAGGGAACGGATGAATGAATGCACGAGACGCAGTCTCTAAGCCAACTGCACCCCCCTGCCCACTTGGTGAGCGCAGCTCTGTGGCCCAGGGCCCCCCTTCCTGGGGCCTCCACGCGGGCCCCTGGGTGCCGGGTGAACCTAAGCGGCCAGGATACCAGCGACAGCACGCGGGCTCTGCTGGGCAGACGGGGAGACGGGGAGCTCAGGATCCCTGCCGGCACCTGCCCCCCCACTCCAGCCAGGAGCACCGCCGGCGGGGACCACCACAGCTGTCCCCAGGGAGGGCGGGCTCCCTGGCTGAGCCGTGCTGGGCTCCACCAGCACGCGTGGCCCCTGGGCGAGCTGTGGCCACGGCACCTCCGCGTGGCCCAAGAAGCTGGGAGCAAAACGGTGGGACGTGCCTTCTACCCTCCCCCAGCTCTCCTGCCCCTTCCTGACCAGGCCAGCCTGGGCTGGGAGTGGGAAGCCTGGGCCGGGGGGGCAGCCTGGGCTGTGGGACACGGGCAGTCTGGGCCGGGGGGGGGGGAGCCTGAGCCGGGGGGGGGGGGCAGCCTGGGCTGGGTGGGCAGCCTGGGCCGGGGGGGAGCCTGGGCCGGGGGGGCAGCCTAGACTTGGGGGGCAGCCTGGGCCGGGGGGGGGGGGGCGGCCAGCCTCGCCGGCAGCGGCAGGAGGGCCTTGCAAGCTGGGGCGCCGGTGCGTGTGCGCTGTACGTGTGCACAGTCTGACTGGCTTTCACCCCCCCCACGCTCACAGCAGCCTCGGGGCCGGAGCCAGGAGCCGCACCCAGGTCTCCGGTGGGTGGCAGGGACCCCTCCTGGAGCCACGCCCACTCCCCCAGGGTCTGCACTGCGAGAAGCTGGGGAGAGGAGCGGCAGCTGGGGCTCCAAGGAGGCCGGGCTCAATCCCGCCCCCCCCCCCCCCGCCGCGGGCGCCCCAGGCCCCGGCACAGGCCCCCAGGCGGGCAGCTCCGGCCCTGAGCCGCGCCCGCGCCCGAGAGCAGGACTCACCCCGTCGTGGACGAGCGCCTTCCAGGTGTGTTCCAGCTTCTTGATGAACCTGCAGACAGGGCGGGGTCACCGCGGGGCGGGGTCACCGCGGGGCGGGGTCACCGCGGGGCGGGGCCGGGGAGAGACCCAGAGCCCGGCCCCCCTCTGCTGCCCCGCGGAGAGGAAGAGGGGCCACCCAGGCCTCCCCCTGTGCCCCTGCTGCCCCGCCCCCTGGGTCTGAGTGACAACTGGGGCTCCCAGCACAGGTTGGACCGGGGCTCCCAGCGAGGGCCGCAGCGCGGGGGCGGGGTCCGCTCCTCCCCCTTCCCCACACACGGTCTGCGCTCTGCACCTGGCTCGCTCCCCAAGGCCCACCGCGGCCATGGCTAGGCCGGGCCAAAGCCAGGATCCGATGTGGGGCTCCCACGTGGGCGGCAGGGGCCCCTGCTGCCTCCCAGGGTGCGCATGCGTGGGAGCCGCATATGGCGCGAGAGTGACCGCCCCGCCCCCGATCCCAGAGGTGGCTGAGCAGACCCCAGCGTCCATGTCGGGGAGGACCCGGGCCGTGGGGGGAGCAGACAGGGACCTGGGCCACAGAGAGAGGGGGGAGTGGGCGGGGACCCGGGTCATGGGGGGGCAGGCAGGACCCGGGCCGTGGCCTTGGAGGTGACACCCCAAGTATTGCCCTTGTTCTCAACCCTGGGGGGCAGAGTTGGGGAATCCCTCACCATGCACCAAGGGGGCTATCGGGTCCTGGGGGCATCTCCGGCGATGCCCCAGGGGAGGGAGGAGAGGAGGAGAAGCTGGTGCGACACTCAGGCCCACGCAGGCGCAGTCAGAGCGCAGCCGAGGGGGGGGGGGCGGGGCGGGGCGGGGCGGGCGCTCCACTCAGGCCCACGCAGGCGCAGTCGGAGCGCAGCCCGGGGTGGGCGGGGCGGGGCGGGCGCTCCACTCAGGCCCACGCAGGCGCAGTCGGAGCGCAGCCGGGCGGGGGCGACCCCGGCCCACGCAGGCGCAGTCAGAGCGCAGCCCGGGGGGGGGGGGGCGGGCGGGGCGGGTGCTCCACTCAGGCCCACGCAGGCGCAGTCGGAGCGCAGCCCGGGGTGGGCGGGGCGGGGGCGACCCCGGCCCACACAGGCGCAGGCGCAGTCCGGGCGGCGCGCACCTGTAGGACTGGAGGATGTCGATGATGCCGACGTGCAGCAGCAGGCGCTCGCCGCGCCCGTTCACGGCCGGGATCCCGCCCATCCTGGGGAGAGAGGCCGCGGTCAGCCCGGCGCGGCCGCCTGCCCCACAGCGACCCGGAGCGCGGCCCGCGCGTGCACATGCAGCCACACAGCACACGGCAGGCACGGGGAGGCTGCGGGCTGTTAGTGCGGGCACAGCAGACAGCGGCCGCCGCTCAGGCCACACCACGCCTGCCGGGCTCACCTGCTTGCCCGGGGGCCCCGCGCAGACCCTACGAACACCAAGACCGTCTCAGGGCGGGGCCCGCACCCCGCGGGAAACGGGGACCCCACCGCACCCCCTCCCTTAGGGCCCCCTGGGGACGGTGCGAGGGAACGGAATCGGAGGCCCCTCGGGCTCGGTGGCCTGGCGCTGCGGTGACCAGGGAGGGGACAGCCCTGAGCCTGCCGGGCTCCCCTGAGGACGCTGGGCCCGGGGTGGCCGTCGGGACCGGGACCGGGGCCGTGGGGGGGGCGTGGGGCCGGGGTGGCCGTCGGGACCGGGGCCGTGGGCCCGGGGTGGCCGTCGGGACCGGGACCGGGGCCGTGGGGGGGGCGTGGGGCCGGGGTGGCCGTCGGGACCGGGGCCGTGGGCCCGGGGTGGCCGTCGGGACCGGGGCCGTGGGGAGGGCGTGGGGCCGGGGTGGCCGTCGGGACCGGGACCGGGACCGGGGCCGTGGGGGGGGGCGTGGGCCCGGGGTGGCCGTCGGGACCAGGGCCATGGGGAGGGTGTGGGGCCGGGGTGGCTGTCTTGTGTGTGGGGCCAGGGAGGGTGCGCCACGCCCTGCAGTGCCCAGCACGGCCCCGCCCCGGGGACTGACCCACGCCCAGGCTGAGGGCGCGCCCAGGGTCTGCTCAGCCGCTCAGGGTGCAGGGGGCCTGTGCGTCCAGACCCACCAGCTGGTGACTGCGACGCCCCCGTCGCTGACATGGGGCCCTGGGACCCCGGGGAGGGCGGGGGCCGCCCATGGTCCCATCCTCCTGGGGGCTGAGGCCCGGCCCAGGCCCGCCCCACCTACGTGTCGTCGGTGTCGATGGCCTCGCCCCGCGCGGCGCCGCCCTGGATGGACTCCATGGCCGTGGAGTAGAGCGCCTTCTGGCCCGCCGGCCGCTTCTCGTCCAGGGTGCTCTGGGCGCCCTCGGCCTGGCGCTCGCGCTCCTGCTGGTCAATGTTGTGCACGCCCAGCAGCAGGCTGTAGTCCATGATCTTGAAGCTCTCCAGCACCTGGGGCGGGCGGGGGGCACGGCTCAGCGGCCGCCCAGCAGGGACCGGGCAGGGCCGGCCATGGCGGCAGACCACACCAGACCCAGGCCCGCAGCGGCCGCACCCGGGGCCAGCCAGGGGCCCACAGCCGTCCCAGGGGCGCGGACGCAGGCTGCAGCCCCCACCCCACAACGGCTCCGGCAGTCCCGGCCCCTCCTCTCCAGGAGAGCAGCAGGCAGGAGGGGGTCCCTGAGGGAGGGGGCTCGGGCAGGGGCTGGCCTGGGGGCCTGGGTGGGCAGGGGTGGGTGGGACTCGGGCAGGGCCAGGGGCGGGGTTGGGGCATGGTCAGTGGGCAGGGCCGGGCGCACCAGGCAGTCGCGCTGCAGCGTCTTGAGCAGGGGCTGGCCTGGGGGCGTGGTCAGTGGGTGGGTGTGGGTGTGGTCAGTGGGGGCGTGGTCAGTGGGGCGTGGGCGGGGCAGGGCGCACCAGGCAGTCGCGCTGCAGCGTCTTGAGCAGGGCGCTGAAGGTGTCGGCGTCCAGCAGCAGCCCCTCGGGCATGTCCTGCATGAAGTCCAGGTCCTTGTAGGTGGGGGCGCCCTTCTCCTTCTCCTTGCGGCTGGCGCGCCGCTTGTACGTGGAGCCCTTGAGGTCGAACTTGAGGTGCATCTTGACCACGCGCGGCAGCACGTTGTTCATGACCACCACGCGGATGTTCTTGCCGCCCGACTGCACGCAGTACAGCCCATAGAACTTGGGCAGCAGCGTGCGCGGGTTCTGGTTCAGGTTCTGGGGGCGGGGCCGGGGGCGTCAGGGGCACAGGACAGGCCCCCACAGGCAGCAGCCCCACCCCGGGCCCAGCCCTGCGCTACCCTGGGCCTCTCCCAGCCACGTACCCCTCATCCCAGCCCCGCCCGCCCTGTGGCCCCGCCCCACGTGGCCTGCCCCGCCCTGTAGCCTCGCCCCGTCATGCCCCCCATGCCCCGCCCCCACACCACGCAGTAGCCCCATTCCCTCCAGCCATGGCCCCGCCCATTGTAGACCCTCCCTGCACCATGTAGTAACCCCATCCCCGCCCGCCATAGCCCCGCCCCACCATAGCCCCGCCGCGGCTCCGCATCCCCGCCCCATGGCCCCGCCTGTCTTAGCCCCGCCTCCTCCCTCCATGGCCCCGCCCGCCCCACACCAAGTAGTAACCCATTCCAGCCCGCCATGGCCCCGCCCATGGCCCCGCCCCCTCCACAGCCCCGCCCCACACCATGTAGTAGCCCCATTCCCGCCCGCCATAGCCCTGCCCCATTTCCCGCCCCCTCCATGGCCCCGCCCCGCGGCCCCGCCTCCTCCATGGCCCTGCCCTCGCGGCCCCGCCCCCACACCATGCAGTAGCCCCATCCCCGCCCTGTGGCCCCGCCCCCGCGGCCCCGCCCCGCACCATGTAGTAGCCCCATCCCTGCCCTGTGGCCCCACCTCCTCCGCGGCCCCGCCCCCGCGGCCCCGCCCCGCACCATGTAGTAGCCCCATCCCCGCCCTGTGGCCCCGCCCCTCGCGGCCCCGCCCCGCACCATGTAGTAGCCCCATCCCCGCCCTGTGGCCCCGCCTCCTCCGCGGCCCCGCCCCCGCGGCCCCGCCCCGCACCATGTAGTAGCCCCATCCCTGCCCTGTGGCCCCGCCTCCTCCGCGGCCCCGCCCCGCACCATGTAGTAGCCCTATCCCCGCCCTGTTGCCCCGCCCCCGCGGCCCCGCCCCTCCGTGACCCCGCCCCCGCGGCCCCGCCCCGCACCATATAGTAGCCCCATTCCCGCCCGCCATAGCCCCGCCCCGTTTCCCGCCCCCTCCATGGCCCCGCCCCGCGGCCCCGCCTCCTCCATGGCCCTGCCCTTGCGGCCCCGCCCCCACACCATGCAGTAGCCCCATCCCCGCCCTGTGGCCCCGCCCCTCGCGGCCCCGCCCCACACCATGTAGTAGCCCCATCCCCGCCCTGTGGCCCCGCCCCTCGCGGCCCCGCCCCGCACCATGTAGTAGCCCCATCCCCGCCCGCCATAGCCCCGCCCTGTGGCCCCGCCCCTCGCGGCCCCGCCCCCGCGGCCCCGCCCCGCACCATGTAGTAGCCCCATTCCCGCCCGCCATAGCCCCGCCCTGTGGCCCCGCCCCTCGCGGCCCCCCTCCGTGACCCCGCCCCCGCGGCCCCGCCCCCTCCATGGCCCCGCCCCGCACCATGTAGTAGCCCGGCAGCAGCTTCTGCAGGAACTCAGCCTCCTTGTGCATCACCGTCTTGATGATGAACTCGTCGTCGCTCGTCACGTAGAACAGGGAGCCGCTGGCGCCCGGGTTCGACAGCTCGATGAGCGGCTCGTTGCAGAGGGAGTACTGGGGGCGGGGCCGTGAGGGGCGGGGCCGTGAGCGGGCCTGGGCTGGGCCCACCCCCTGCTCCCCGCACACACCGGCCGGGACCCCAGGAGTACTGCGGGGGCGGGGCCGTGAGCGGGGCGGGGCTGTGAGGGGGGCGGGGCCTGGGCCGGGCCCACCCCCTGCTCCCCGCACACGCCGGCCGGGACCCCAGGAGTACTGCGGGGGGCGGGGCCGTGAGCGGGGGGCGGGGCCGTGAGCGGGGGTGGGGTGGGGGCGGGGCCGTGAGCAGCGGGGGGGGGGGGCCTGGGCCGGGCCCCCGCCTGCTCCCCGCACACGCCGGCCGGGACCCCAGGAGCACTGGGGGGCGGGGCCGTGAGCGGGGGTGGGGTGGGGGCGGGGCCGTGAGCAGCGGGGGGGGGGCCTGGGCTGGGCCCACCGCCTGCTCCCCGCACACGCCGGCCGGGACCCCAGCTCCATCCCAGCCGTGACGGCCGCTGCGCCTCCCTTCCCCCCACTTGGAACCCCCAGGGGCCGCGGGCCGGAGGAGGGCAGCGCGGTCACCGTGGCCAGGGGACAGACGCCCACGCCCCGCGCGGGAGCAAGGGGCTGGTGGGGGGCAGGGGGACAGGGAGCCCCCACCCACGCCGCGTGCCCCGGGGCCGTCCCAGCTGGGGGGGGGGAGCTAGGGCGCGGTGCACGAGCGCCCCCCCGCCCGGGGCCCCCCGCCCGCTGACTCCCCGCCGCTCACCAGGTAGTCGTCCGGCCGGATCCCGAAGAGCTCGCGGAAGTAGCGGAAGGCCACGGGCGCGTAGGTCTTGAACCGGAAGTCCTGGAAGTGGTGGGCAGGGGTGAGGTTGCTGCCTTCGCTGTGGAGAAGGGGCGGGGTCCGTGAGGGCGGGCGGGGCCGGCTCCCCCAGGGTCCCGGGGGGCGGGAAGCCCCGCCCACAGGACGTGAGGGTCCCGCGGGGTCTCGGCCCCCACAGCCACTCCTCGGGGGGCCCGGCCCCTGATGGGGGGGCTCAGCCCCTGGTGGGGAGACATGGACGGGGGTGCCTGCGCGGGAGCGCCCCCACCTGGGGAGAAGATGTCCCCTCACCCAGGAGAGCCCCCACCTGGGGAGATGCCCCCCACCCGGGAGTCCCCACCTGGGGAAGGGCCCCCCGCGGCCCCCACCTGGGGAGAAGATGCCCCCCGCGGCCCCCACCTGGGGAGAAGATGCCCCCCGCGGCCCCCACCTGGGGAGAAGATGCCCCCCGCGGCCCCCACCTGGGGAAGGTTCCCCCACCCGGGAGAGCCCCCACCTGGGGAAGAAGATGCCCCCCGCAGCCCCCACCTGGGGAAGGGCCCCCCTGCGGCCCCCACCTGGGGAAGGGCCCCCCCGCGGCCCCCACCTGGGAAGGCCCCCCCGCGGCCCCCACCTGGGGAAGAAGATGCCCCCCGCGGCCCCCACCTGGGGAAGGCCCCCCCGCGGCCCCCACCTGGGAAGGCCCCCCCCGGCCCCCACCTGGGGAGAAGATGCCCCCCGCGGCCCCCACCTGGGGAAGGCCCCCCCGCGGCCCCCACCTGGGGAAGGCCCCCCCGCGGCCCCCACCTGGGGAAGGGCCCCCCCCGCGGCCCCCACCTGGGGAAGAAGATGCTCTCCACCACGTAGAAGTCCTGCATGAGCACGTCCCGCTCGGGCTTGGAGCTCAGGTTGCCCACCGTGTAGCCGATGCCCAGCTGGATGGCGCCCTTCAGGGTGGACGAGGTGGTCTGCAGGCAAAGCGGCTGTCGGACCCCGCCCCGCCCTGCCCAGACCCACCCCGCACCCAGTGCCACGCAGCACCCAGGACGGGCCCCCCCAGCACCCAGGACGGGCCCCCCCACCCCAGCACCCAGGTCAGGGCCCCCCCACCCCAGCACCCAGGACGGGCCCCCCCCAGCACCCAGGTCAGGGCCCCCCCACCCCAGCACCCAGGTCAGGACACCCCCACCCCAGCACCCAGGTCAGGGCCCCCACCCACCCCAGCACCCAGGACGGGCCCCCCCCAGCACCCAGGTCAGGGCCCCCCCACCCCAGCACCCAGGCTCTCCCAGGGCTTGGAGCTGTAGCGGCCAGGGAGGGGCCCGACAGCAACTCCAAGCCCGCCCTGCACTGCTGGGTTCCAGGTTCCAGACCTGTGTGCAGAAGGGCCAGGCCGGCTGCCCAGGACAGCGTCCAGCCACGGGGCCGGGGCAGCCTGGGGGCGCTGGGCCCTCCTTGTCCGCCCCCAGCGGCCCGGGTGCCCAGGGACAGGCTGTGAGGACACTGCCCCCTAGGGACAGGCTGTGAGGACGCTGCCCCCCAGGGACAGGCTGTGAGGACGCTGCCCCCTGCCCCCAGGGACAGGCTGTGAGGACGCTGCCCCCCAGGGACAGGCTGTGAGGGACGCTGGCCCCTGCCCCCCAGCGGCCCGGGTGCCCAGGGACAGGCTGTGAGGGACGCTGCCCCCTAGGGACAGGCTGTGAGGACGCTGCCCCCTGCCCCCAGGGACAGGCTGTGAGGACGCTGGCCCCGGGGCCCGGCACCGGCACCTTCTTGTACGTGGTCTCCCCAGACGCATCCACGCCGCGGTGGCCCAGCTTCTTCCCGTGGCCCGGCTGCCCGGTCGTGGACGGAACCTGGGGACGAGGGAGCCGGCAGCGTTAGGGCAGCAAGGGGGCCCGGAGGTCCCACGTCTGGCGAGAAAGAGGGGTGCCCACCGCGGGAGGGGAGTGGGCTGGGAGTCCTGAGAAGCCACGGCCTTCGGGGCTCCCAGGGTGCTGGGACAAGGGGCCAGGTGGTGTCTGGGTGGGGGCAGACGCTCCAGGCAGGGACCCCCCCCCCCACTGCCGCTGTCCTGACGGCCACAGGCGACCCTGGGGAAGGTGTGGACCCTCAGCCTGTGGGCCAGCGGCGGGGACGGACACCCACAGGGACACTGAAGCTGGCGAGAGGCAAGGACCACGGCCGGCCAAGCCCCCAGACCCGGCTCTCACTGGCCTCTGAAAAGCTCCGCCCACCTCCCCAGTCCCCTGGGTCAGCCAGTTCTCCCCAGCGGCCACCAGGGGGCAGGCTCATCCTAGGCACTGACCTCGCCCCGGCAGGCCCCCTGGGAACGGCGACCTCCCCACAGCCCCCCGCAGTCCCCCAGCCGTGAACCCAGCAGCCCCGTGCCCGGGGGTCTCTCAGGAGGCCGCAGAAAGGGGGGCCCGTCGCACACACAGCCACGCCCATGCACATGCACACATGCGCGGGGTGGGGTCTCTGCTCCTACACTCCGTGTGCTGCCAAGGGCCCCCAGAAGCGCCCTGGGGGAGGCTGTGGGCCCCACAGCCGCCCACGCCCCCGGCTCCTGTGCCCTGGGCGGCCCCCGAGGGGCGAGCTCCAGGCAGGGTCCGGACCCCGCGCGGCCCTGCCAGCCGGCACGGGGCACCTGCCTGTCAGCCGCGGGCACTCACCTCCGCCAGGGGCGTCTTCCTCTGACCCGAGCCTGTGGACAGAAGGGGGCGCTTCAGCCTGGGGACCCCAGGCCGTCGCCCCGCCCCCAGGGGCGGGGGCGCTGGGTCCCAGGGCCGGTGAGAGGCCACCCGGGGTGGCAGGGGAGCCGAGCAAAACCTCTGGCCCCCATCCCTGTCAGGTGCCGTGGCACAAACGACCGGCTCACAGGGAAACCGAGGCCGCGCTGGGCGGGCAGAACAGTGCACGGCCCGGGACCCCCAGTGGGTCCCTCCCCTGGCTCCCTGCAGGCAGAGGACCCCGCAGGGCCCAGGGGAGGCGTGGGGAGGGGCCGGGCTGCATGGACTCGCGGGGGCGGGGGCAGGGGATGACGGCAGAGACCCCGGGCGATGGGCAGAGGACCTCGTGCCGTGAAATGCGGGGCCTGGGGGGCCACCCAAGTCACAGTGCAAGGGAACCCGACCCCGGCCCCAGAGGCCCGCGCTGCTGTCCCCTCCCCCACACCGGCTTCTGCGCCTCCGGGGCACCGGCCACGGGAGACACAGAGACACCCATGGGGAAGACACACATGGGAGACATGGGGCAGACACACACGGGGGCATGGGAGAGACACGGGAGAGACACAGGAGACACATGCATGGGCGAGACACACGGGGACACACATGGGAGACACGGGGCAGACACACGCGGGGGACATGGGAGAGACACAGGAGAGACACAGGAGACACACGCATGGGCGAGACACACGGGGACACACATGGGAGACACGGGGCAGACACACGCGGGGGACATGGGAGAGACACAGGAGACACACGCATGGGCGAGACACACAGGGACACACTTGGGAGACACGGGGCAGACACACACGGGGGCATGGGAGAGACACGGGAGAGACACAGAAGAGACACGCATGAGAGAGACACACGGGGACACACATGGGAGACACAGGGCAGACACACGGGGGACATGGGAAAGACACGGGAGAGACACAGGAGACACACGCATGGGAGACACGGGGACACACATGGGAGACACGGGGCAGACACACGAGGGGGACATGGGAGAGACACAGGAGACACACGCATGGGAGACACACGGGGACACACATGGGAGACTCGGGGCAGACATACGCGGGGGACACGGGAGAGACAGGAGGCACACGCATGGGGGAGACACACGGGGACACACATGGGAGACTCGGGGCAGACACGCGGGGGACATGGGAGAGACACGGGAGAGACACAGGAGACACGCATGGGGAAGACACACGGGGACACACATGGGAGACTCGGGGCAGACACACGCGGGGGATACGGGAGAGACACACGCATGGGGGAGACACACGGGGACACACACAGCCCATCTGAGGCACCTGGGCTGGAGCTCTCGGGAGGGGGAGGCCGAGGGAGAAGAGAGGGGAAGGGGGAGGGGGGAGGCGGGCACCCGGGGAGGGGACCCGGGCGGGGCTGAGCCGGCAGGCGCCCCCACTGGAAGGGCAGGCAAGGACCCTGGGGGGCCTGGGCCTCTCCGGGCAGCGGCCCCTGGTCTGGAAGTGAGGCCACCCCTCCCCCCACCTCAGGAGACCACCTCTGCGGGGGTCTCCAGCCCCGCCCCCCCACCTGAGTGCTTGGAGTGGCTGCCTCTCCCCAGTGTCTGACAGGGAAACTGAGGCAGGAAAGGACCCAGCCAGGGCCCAGTTCCAGCCCCCTGGGGCCTTGGGTGGGGAATGCAGGCCGTGGCCAGGAGGCCTGGGCACCCGGGAGGGACCCCCAGTCACAGGGGACACCCGACGAGGCCCCCCCAGCTGCCCCTGAGCGCCTGCTGGGTGTGGGGGCCCCGGGACAGCAGCCGGAGGCCCTGGGAAAGAGGGTGGGGGTGTGGGGCCGGGCAGGGGGGACCAGCGCCGAGCCGGCTGCCCTGGGGGCCGAGGCCACGCCCACTCGCGGAGCCCTGCGGGGCCGAGGCCACGCCCACTGAACACCCGAGCCCACCCTCCTCCCTCTGCTCCTGCCCTAGGGCCCCTTGCTCCTCTCTCGCCCCCCCCCCAGTCTGGCTGTGAGGACCCTGGCGCTGGCCCCCGTCCCCGTTTCCCCCACACCCGCCCTGCCCAGCCTCATCCCCCAACAGGGCACCCCCACGCCTGCCCTCAGCCCTGGCCCTGGTGGGGCCGACAGTGGAGGGCGCAGGCAATGTCTGCAGGGCCCTGCCCGTGCCCTAGGCCTGTGGACGGACGGACAGACGGACGGACAGATGGTCCTCTCCCCCCTCCTCCCACCCTCCCCAGCCCCTCCCCTCCGTCCCCTGAGGCAGGAAGTCCCCCCCCCGGGGGCCTCCAGATGGAGCTGGGCCCCCCAGGCCTGCGGCCACCTGTCCACCTGTCCCCGCTCCACAGCCCGGCTCATGGACACAGCCCCACACGAGTCCATCCTGGCGGCCCTGCCAGGCCCGGCTCCCAGCAGCCCCCAAGACCCGCCGGCCGGCCGGGGAGGGGGCCTGGGCGTTCAGCTGAGCGCCCACCCACATCCCCAGCTGCCGGCTCCCGGGGCCCGCACGCCTCCCCGCCGACTCCTCCTGCAGCGGCCGCCGGCCCCTCCGTGAGCCCCAAGGGCAGCCCAGCGCCCACAGTGACTGACAGAGAGACCTCAGCGGGCTGCGCGGAGGGGGTGTGGGAGTGAAGCCCCCCCACGCCCCCCAGCCTCCCCCAGGACCACAGCGCTGAACAGGCCGGAGAGGGCCGGCCGCCCTCGGGTGGGGGGGGGGCTGTGCCGGCCCCGAGGCCAGGCAGGGCTCTGCCTGACACCTGTGGCTGCCGAGTGGACGCCTGTGGCCCCGGGGCCGAGGTGTGGAGAAGTCGGAGCCCACGCGCTGAGAGAGCGAGCGCAACACGGCCCAGCCGCACACGCACGCGGACGCGCTCCGCACACGCACAGTGGCCAAAGGGGAGGAAGCGCCCACGGCCCTGCTGATGGACGGACGGACACACGGTGCGCGCGTCCACGCAGGGGCACCACGCAGCCAGGGGCAGGGGCGTGGCCTCCAGGGGCGAGGCCGGGTGCAGACCCAACGGGGCGGGGCCTGGGCAGCGTTGGGGGCGGGGCCATGGAGGGGCCTCCAGGGGCGGGGCCCGGGGCAAGGCCAGCGCAGACCCCATGGGGGGGCAGGGGTGGGACTTCCTCTCCACCTCTGCACAAGCCACGCCTCTCCAGGCAGATGGGGGTGGCCGGCAGGTGCAGGGGTTCCCGTCAGGCCCCTCCCCCGCCCCAGGGCCCCTCCCCCGCCCCAGGGCCCCAGGCAGGAAACCGGAAGCTGCCCGAGCTCCGCCCAGCAGGGCCGGACCGACATCACGGGCGGCTTCCCGAGGTCCCTCCTGGACGGACAGGCGGCCGGAGCCTGCAGGGGCAGAGTCCACCCCCGCAGGGGTCTTGAGCGTCCCGGGGCCCGGCCGCCGCCGCAGCCCTCTGTCCCTGGCACGGCTCGGGGGGCGCGGGGCTGGGGCTGGGGGCGCGGGCTGCACCAAGCCCTCCCTGGTTCCGGCAGAGGGGAACTTGGGGGGCTCCGGGAGTGTCCCGGGGGGGCCCTGTGTGCTCCCGAGACAGGCGGGGGTTGTCAGGAGGGGCGGCCCCCACGGAGCCTCGGCCGCCAGCCCCCGCCGTGCGCACCCTGGGAGGCAGCGTTGGCTCCGGTGCTGGGCCCCGGCTGCCGCGGGCGTGGGGAGCGGGCCACGCGCGGAGGACCTCTGCCCCCCGCCAGGCCCCTCTGCCACGTGACCCCCACGGGGACCAGGTGGGTGGCGTCCGGGGACCCTGGCCAAGGGCCCCGGCCTCGCCTCTCGGCGCCCACGCCAGGCACGCGTGTCCGTCCGTGCCGCCCCGTGTGCTCCCGGCCAGCGGGCGAGAGTTGGGGCCCACGCGACGTCCTGCGCAGGATAACAAGACGTGGGGGGGGGGCGGAGGTCAAAGGGCAGAAGGCAGCAGGGGCCTCACCCAGGGCCCCCGCGGGGCAGAGGAGGTGCAGGCTCACAGCTCCCCAGGCCCAGTCCCAGACAGCGCGAGAGGCGGGCGGAGCCGCCTGGGTGCCGGGTGCAGAGGGCCGCGCCGGCCGAGGGAGGACACTCACACCTGGGCAGACCCCAGCGGCCACGCTATGCAAAGAGCTCCGGGAAGTCAACAAGAAACCAACTCTCGCCGCAGGCTCCACTCCCCCCCCAGCTCTGACAGATGAGCCGGGAGCAGAGTCCTGACGCCGGGCCTGGGGGGCCCTGGGGGGCGGGGAGGGGTGTGGAGCAGAGACCCAGCCTCACGGGGGGGGGGCACGGCCCCAGCCTCATGGGGCGGGGAGCAGAGCCCCAGCCTCACGGGGGGGGGCACCGCCCCAGCCTCATGGGGCGGGGAGCAGAGCCCCAGCCTCACGGCAGGGGGCACGGCCCCAGCCTCACCCAGGGGGGGCACGGCCACAGCCTCACGGGGGGGGGGGGCTGCCATCCCCAGCCTCCTGCTGGTCTCTCTGATGGGCAGATTCTTTAATTAATTTTATTTGACAAACGGTGCCCACCCCCGGCTCACTCCCCCAATGCCTGCAGCAGCCGGGGCTGGGCAGGCGGAAGCCGGGCGCCAGGAGCTGCCCCGGGCTCCCCCGCGGGCACAGGGAGCCCGGCCAGGAGCGGGGCTGGGCCCCGAGTCCACGGGGAGGCAGGGGTCCCAGGCAGCACTGAGCAGATCCAGCCGGGCACTGTGCGGCACAGCTCCTCCCGGCTTCTCGCTGCGCCCGGCTCAGCCCCTCCCAGGCCGGCCTCCTAATCCAGTCGGTAATCCCGCAAGCGCCGTCCACACCCCGGCCCCTCCGTCCAGCCGGGCTGAGCTGGGAGACGCACCCCAGGCCGCACACCCCTGCCGGGGCTGCTCCTGATGGGGGCCTGCTCCTGGCTCACCCTCACCGCACCCCGGGGCTGCCCGTGGGCGCAGGACCAAGGCTGTGCCGCCGGGGCCCGCGTGGCCCACTCGGCTCCCGGGACGCGGTCACTCCTGGGCTCGGGCGGGGCACCCCCACCCCGGGGCCTATGCTCGGCCGCAGCTCATGTGCCCTGGTCAGCCCCTGGCACTGGCCGGCCCGGTCTTGCTACGGACTTAGCAAATGCTGCCCGTCTAGGGCCGCACGGTGGAGCCCGCAGCCCCGTGGGCATCCCGCCCGCCCGCCTGCCCGCCTGGGGGCCCTCGGGTACGAGCAGGTGCGGCCCCAGTGCACTCTGGGAGAAGGCCCCGTCACAGCGCCCAGCCTGGAGGCTCACACGGAGCCCAGAGCCTGGCGAGGGCCGGGCGGCCACGGCCTCCCCATGAGGGACGGAGGCAGCTGGGTCACGGCTGGATGGACCGACCACAGCGCTGCCCCCTCGTCCCGAGAAGACACCAGCCCCACCCTCTCCGGCCCCAGCTGCCCCCAAGCAGGGCCGACGCTGCTCGGCCAATACCTCCTCCTCCGGGAAGCCCTCCCGGCCACCAGTCCACTCAGCAATTCCCACGGCTCCACCTGCCCCTGCACCTGCCCGGGGGGGACCCGGGCCGCCCGGCCCCTCATGGCTGGCAGTGAGCAGAGCCAAGAAGCCACCGAGCCTTGGTGAGGGTGGGGGAGGGGCGCCCCCCCCCCCGACAGGAGCCTCCCCCCACCAGCTGGACCCCGAGGAGCTGAGGCAGCAAATGCCCGACTCGGAGACCCCTGAGGCTGGCCTGGGAGGCGGGGGCAGGGAGCAGGGCCGGTGGGCTTGGACCCCGAGGCAGGCGGGGGTCTCCAAGCGCTGTGGGGGCGGGGGAAGGTCCCCCCCCCAGGGGCGGCCGCGGGCGCCGCTGCGGGCTCCAAAGGCAAAGCTGACACAAGTCCCCGGCAGATGCTACGCGGGCGGGCGGGCGGGCGGGGGCGGGAGCCGCGGGGATGGGCTCAGGCCCAACACCCGCAGGCAGCCCCGGACCCCCGCAGTGGGCCGAGCGGGGGCAGCGGCGGCCAGCGGGGAGGGCCCCCTGCCGGTTCTGGGCCCCGCCGCCCCCGCCGCCCCCGCGGAGCGCGCCAGACACGGCTGCTCACCCCGTGTGCCCTTGACCCCACCAGCAGGACCCCGGGTGCAGGCCCCACTCGTGCCCTGACACGGCGTGGGTGCAGCTGGGGGCCCAGGCCCACGACCCCGGGGCTCCGGCCCCCTGGCCCCAGCGCTGGCCTCAACCCAACGGGACGGACCCGCGCTGAGTGGGGCGGGGGCCTCGGCTCTCACCGGCCAGGCGCGCAGGGCCGGTCCGCGCCTGGGGACAGCAGGTGCTGCCTGGCCGGGGGTGCTCCCGGCACAGCGTGGGGGGGCAGGGACGCCCACACGGGGGCCGCGGAGCCGGGCAAAGCCGGGCAGACGGCGTGGGGGAGCTGGGGCTGGGGCGGCCCTGACTCGGGGCCAGACTGCGGCCACCCGCCCCTCCCCGCACAGCCCCAGCCCACGCCGCATCTGTCCCCGGTCGGCCCCCGGGGCCTCCGATGAGACACGCGGGGGCTTCTCCAAGCCAGCACGCGGGGACGGGGCTCTCGGGGGCGCAGGAGGGAGCCCCTCGACCCCGGAGCGCCGGCCAGGCCCGGGCGGGCAGCTGGCGCCTTCAACTGGGTCATCCGAGGCTTCCAGATGGCCGCGGGCAGGGGCCCGGAGGGCGCGCCTGCCAAGGAGGCCGGGGGAGCGCAGGGCCGCGGACGCCCGTGGGGGTGTCTGCGGGGACGGGGGGGGGGGCGAGCAGCCCCGGAAACTCCCCCGTGGGCTCCGCGCGCCGCGCCGCGGGGAGGGGCGCAGGGCCCGGGTCCCCACGTAGCCCCCAGGCCGCCCCCGCTCCCGAGGGGTCTGCGCGCCTGACCGCGGTCGGAGGGCCCCCACGCCGACCCGGACGGCCTCGGGGACCCCCGCCCGGCCGGACGCGCCCACGGGGCCCCCCGCGCACGGAGACCAAGGCCAGGGCCCGCGCAGAGGTCGCACCCGGGCCCCCCAGCGCCGCCTCGCAGGACCCCGACTCCCAAGCCCGGCGCGCGACCCCCGCCCCCGCCCCGGGAGGCCGCGCAGCCCCGGCCTCCGCCCCGGGCCCGGACCGTTACCTGCAGCCGCCCCGGCCGCCTCTGGGGGCACGGGCCCCGCCTCGGCGCTCTCCGCCTCGTCCGGCACCTCCAGCTCCATGGCCGCGCGCGCGCACGGGCGGCGGGCGGGGGCCCGAGGCAGCGACCCCTGCTCGGCCGCCGCCGCCGCCGCCGCCGCCGCCGCCGCCGCCGCCGCCGCCGCCGCCGCCGCCGCCGCCGCCGAACAACAAGCGCCGCCGGCCGGAGGGCGGGGGCGGGGCCGAGCGCGGCGGGGCGGGGCCGTGCGTCATCGCGCACCGCGCGCGCCGCCAATCGGGGCGCGGGGGCGGGGCCTGCGCGCCGGCCGGGCCCGGCAGCGCCTCGAGCGCCCCCGCGCGGCCAGGCGAAGCAGGACAGCGGTGTCACTGCAAGGTTTGCGTGCGCAATCGGCGTGGGTCCTAGCGCCGGTGACGTCCTGGCTCCATCCCTGACGTCACGCATCACAATCCCTTACGTCACGCATTACAACTGCAGGTCCCTAGCTGCTTTCTTAAGTTATTTTATTGTTGGCAAGAGAAAAATAATATTTACAACACTTTATACAATTATGTCTATGCCTTAAGGGTTATGCGTTTAGGGGCAGGAGGGGGTGGGCAGGGAATGTTGGGGTGGGCGAGGTCCCGGGCAGGCAGGGGCTTTCGTCCCCACACTCCGTCCCCTCTGCGAGTTCCTGTGGTCCCATTTTGTAGGGCGGAAAGCTGAGGCTGCCCGGCCCGAGCAGGTTGCCCGGTTTCTGGCGCCCCCTGGCGGCTGCACGGGATCCCCGGGGGCCACAGCACCTGCACGCAGGTGACCGGAGGAAGGGCTGGGCCGGGAGGTAATGAGGTGCCCGGCCTCCGGGCCCTCAGGGGTTAACCCGGCACCGCCCACACCGAGAGCACCTTGCGACAGGGCCACAGCCCAGCCAGCCCGCGGCCCCTCCGCTCGGGCACACACCCCGCCCGCCTGCTGCCGCCGGTCAGGCAGGGAGAGGCTGGGGCAGCTGGGGGGACGGGGACGGCCGCGCACGCCCAGGCCAGCCGGGCATCCGGGCCCAGGCTCCCGCCAAGTGCCCTGAGGCCTCCGGGCCCCCGACACAGGTGAGCCCCTCCCCCGCCCGCCGGGCCCAGGCCCAGGCCCAGTGGGCACCGTCTGGACGTGGAGGGGGTGGCAGGGGGCTCCCCCAGCCCCAGGGGCCCGGGACCCCCCAGATGCCGCCCCCAGCCCCAGGAAGCAGGAAGTGCGGGCGCCTGACGCGGTCTCCGAGGGGTTAGGTGAGTGGCGGCCACGGCCATGGCCACTGGCCCGCTGCCCGGGACGCTGCGGGCGGGCACAGAAGGGGGCGGGTTGTTGGCCAGAGGGGCCCAGGCCGGTCCCCGAGGAGGGGGCAGGGCCCCACGGAGCCCTGCAGCCGCGGCTGGCCGCGACAGGTGCACAGGTGGGCGCTCACCTGTGCCTGAGCTCCGGCCCAGGCCAGAGACCCAGGACCCAGGGGACCGGACTGGGCGAAGTGTCCGGTTGCAGCAGCCCCAGGGGAGGCTGCAGGGCAGGCCGAGCCCCGGGCAGTGGGGGGAGGGGCTGCAGCCCCCGTGGGGGTCTGGGCAGAGTCCCCCAGAGCCAGAGCCAGGTGGTCTCCCCTCCCCACCGTCCAGGGCTTGGTCTCCAGCTCTGGGAAGTGGGTCGCGGGGCTGGGGGAGGGGCGGCCACTCACCCGGGCGGCGCGGCGCAGAGGGGGGCAGTGCCAGAGCCCCCAGCCCCCCAGCTCCCAGCTTCCATGTGGCCCCCAAGTCCGAGGAGGGGAATTTGGTTCCGGGTCGTCCCCGGCCCAAGGCCGGGCGCCAGGGGAGAGGTGTTTGCTCAGGGTGGAGCCCGACACCCTTTGGAACCCACGCGGGTGGGTGGGAGGCGGGGCTGGGGGAGCAGCCGCCCAGGGAGCGCACAGGCGCACATTGAGTGCTTACTGTATACAGTTGCGTCCCTGGGGCCTGGGCCCTGCTGGGGAGAGAGGGCAGCGCCAGCACGCGCGGTGAGTGGGCCCTTGTTGAGCCTCCAAGGAGCCGAGCCGTGGGCTCCGCTGACATTCAAAGGGCCTGGGGTAGGGCCGAGCCTGGGGTGCGGACAGAGCCATGGGGAGGCCTGCATGGCGGGAGCAGGGGCGAATGAGGGGATTGAGGGGCGGCGGGGGGCGGGCAGGGCCGTGCGTGGTGGTGGGGGTCGTGGGGCGGGGGCTTTGGGTGGGAGGTGGGAGCCCTGGGGGTGCGGCCCCAGCAGGTGCTGGGCAGCGCCCTCTGGTGGCTGCTTCTGGGCGCACAGGCCGGCGGCTGGGGGCAGAGCAGGTGGAGGCGAGGGGACAGGTGGGGAGGGGGCCCCGAAGGGGGGCCTCGAGTGTGGGCCCCGGGGCGGCCGCCGCCATGGGCATTCAGGGCGGAACGGCCCCCCGGCCCCCGAGACGAGGTGAGGACGCTCAGCGCAGCTGACCTGGGGCCGGGCCCAGGGCCAGGGGCTGGGGCCTCCGAGGGCGGCCGCGCCCACCCCCCCACCGCTGGGGTCCCAGCGCCTGGCGCCCGCTCCTCGCTCATGCACCTGCGAGGCGGCGGCCATGGCCCAGTGCGTGGGCCCCCGCACGCACGTGGGCCACCCGGACAGGGCTCCGGGCTGCCGGCTTCGCCTGGCCCAGCGCTGGCCGCTGTGGCCACGTGGGAGAGACGGGGACGAAGCTCTGCGTCCACCTCTTCCAGGCAGAAGTGGGGGAAGGCCAAAGGAACTGTGGGTGCCGGGACCCCTTCCCTTGAAAGGCGGGGGGCCTCCCATCCACCTGGTCACTCCACAGATGCCCGCAGGGGCCAGGCTGGGCCAGGCCGGGGCCAGGAGCTCCATTCGGGTCCCCTGTGGGTGCGGGGCCTCCTAGGCGCTCCAGCAGGGAGTGGGACATGGGGGGCCGCCAGGAGGCCTCGGGGACCCCACAGAGCCGCGGGTCTGGGCACCCGGCCTCGCCCACATCGGAATGGGCCCCCATGTGCCAGACGGGAAACTGAGGCTGCAATCGGCCCCTTCCTGCCCGGGCTTCTAGAAGGTTCCACACCCCCTCCATCACGGCGCCCCCATCAGGCCCCCGCACCCCCACGGCCTCCGCGGCTGTCTCCCCTCCCTCCGCGAGGCCCCCTCCTCCACCCAGGGGCCCCCTCCCCCCGGCCTCCCTCCCTCCCCCACCCCGCACACGGTGGGCGCTCAGTGGACACCAGCCCGCGAGGCTGCAGTCTCCTCTCAGGTTTCCGGTCCGACCTGTTGGGGTGGCTATGACGTCAGCCTCTGCCCGGGCGGGGAGCCTCCCGCAGGAGGGAGACCCCCAACCCTGCCTGACCCCTACCCCGGGGCCCACAACCCCGCCCAACGCCTGCCCTCTCTGGGCCTCAGTTTCCCCACCGGCGCCTCTGGGGGACCCGCCCTCCTTGTCCTGCCTCCGCCTGCTCAGCCGCGCCGGCACTGCCCCCCTGCTGGTGGGCGTGGGTACTGCAGCTCAGTCTGCCAGTTGCGGCCTGGGCCTGGAGCCCCGGGGGGGGGGGAGCATTTTTTAAAATATTCATTCATTCATTCATTCATGGTGGAGGCAGAGAGATCGTCCACGCTCTGGTTCGCCCCCCAAGGGCCTGCTGCAGGCTGGGGCTGGGGTCCCCGCGGGGGAGGCAGGGCCCAGGGCTGCAGCGCCCACCTGCTGCCTCCCAGGGTGCACCTCGGCAGCCGCTGGGCTCGGGGGCGGGGCCAGGCAGCAGGGGAGGGGAGAGAGGGGTCTCTCTCACTGCCCACAAGGCCCCAGAGGCCGAGGCCGGGCCAGACGGAACCAGGAGCTCCAGCGGGGCTCCCACGCGGGTGCAGGGCCCAGCACCCTGGGCCGTCACGGCCGCTCTCCTGGGCGCACCTGCAGGGGGCTGGGTCAGACGCGGAGCAGCCGGTCCCCAGCCGGTGTCAGGGTCCCCGGTGGCCCCTAAGCTCGTGTTTGAATCCCATTCCCTCCCACTATCTGCGGGCTTTGTTTGGCACACTCTTAACCAGCCTCCAAAGCCCCAGCTACAAAGCCCCTCTCCTCCAGGAAGCCCCAGGATTTCTCCTCCACCGCCCTGCCCTGCTGTTTAGGCCCAGGTTTGCCCTTTGAACTCTGGCCTGGGGTGGGGCTCAAGGAACCTCCCGGGCCAGCCCCGCCTAGCCCTCCCCACGCCCCCAAGGTGGAGGCGCCCTGCGATCCTGGCCAGGGTGAGGCTGAGCTGGCCCACCTCCCTCCCACCCCACGGGTGCACGGAGCCCAGGAGGCAGGCACGGCCCCGGGGCGACGCCGTCCCAGGGGACAGGGTCTGTGGGCCAGCCGCACGTCCCTGGGGTGTCCCCAGGAGCCTCAGAGCGCCCATTGCGCGAGGGACACCCCCCCCCCCCCCCCGCGCAGGTCGCAGGCTCCGGTCCGAAGGCGGCCGGCTTCCGGGCCAGGTCTTCCTTGCGGCCCCGGACAGCGGTCTCCCACTGTGGCCTTGGGCACTGCTCTGCCTAGGAAAACCCGGACCGGACCGGACTGGACATTCCACCCCGGGGCGGGATCCTGGGGCGGGGCCAGGCCGGCTTCCCGGAGGCGTGGCGCCAGGGGCGGGGCCTGGAGGAGGAAGAGGAGCAGGTGCAGCCCGGAGCCGCCGACCGGGCGACCGGGCGGGAGGAAGGCCAGAGCGCGGGGGGGCCCCCACCCACCACGACCCCAGCCTCCCCTACTCCGGGGTGGGGGCCGACTGGCTGCTTCCAGGCCCCCCTGGGGCAGGGGCCGCTGGAGACCCCGGGTGGACCATGGCGGTGAGATTCCAGGCGAGTACCCGCGAGGGCGGAGGGGGAGGGGCTGGGGCTGGGGCGGGGCCGGCCCCCAGGGCCCCCCCCCGCAGGAGGGACTGGGAACCAGCGGGGTGGGGGCCCCTCCGTCCACTCGGCCCCGCGCCGGCAGAGCTGGTCCTGGCTTTGCTGCCGTCTCTGCCTCTCCCTGCCCGCGCCCATCTGTGAAATGGGCCCGCAGCCCTCTAAGGGGACCCCGGGCAAAATGCTTAGTGGGGCCCCCCCCCGCCCCCAGCCAGCAGCGACTGCAGTGCGGGCTGCCCCCAGTGGTCCTGACCGCACTTATTAGCTGCCTGCTGTGTACGCACGCAGCCCTGAGCCGGCGGGACTGGGCCAGGCGGGTCCCGTTTCATGCGGAGCCCAGAGGCTGGGGGTGGGGGCTGGGCCAGTGCGGTGGTCTCTGGGGGGCGGGGTGGGGCCTGAGCCCCCCGCCTCCCACTCCACCAGGTGCAGCTCCCAGAATCCCCTCCCCACCTGGAGAACGCGGCCCCGCCCCTCCTGCCATTGTTCCCCGAGGGGGGGCGGGAAGGGAGCCGCGTGCCCTGCGGCGGGTGTTTGTGTCCAGCAGGTGGCGGGGGCGGGACGGAGGCGCAGCCCCGCCCCCAGGAGCTCACCTGGCAGGGAGGGTCGGGGAGACCCGGGAGACCCGGCTGTGCGGTCCGCGCCGGCCCGTCCCGGGGCTGTGGGGGGCGGGTGACAGCCCGGCCGCGGGAGGCGCAGGCGCTGGGCACAGGTGCGGGAGGGATCTGGGATCGAGAGGGGATCTGGGATCCAGTAGGGCCGAGGCGCCGTCAGAGGGGCGGGGCCGCTCCTGCCCAGGGCCCTGGGGTCTCCGCGGAGCCCACACAGGCGGCGACGCGCCCGGCCACCTGCGCCCTGCGCCCTCGGGGCTCTGCTTCCCGGGGGCCGCTGAGAGCCAATGAGGGAGGCGCTGGAACCCCGGGCTGGAGGGGCGGGGCCTGCTGGCCTGGAGGGGGCGGGGCCGCACTGGGCTGGAGGGGCGGGGCCGCGCTGGCTGGCACTCCGATAATTCCAGCAGAGGTGCCCACTTTACAGAAGGGAAGACAGAGGGGGAGGCGCCCCCCACCCCCGCGTGGCCCCTGCTGCCCAGCTAGCACCTGGCCCGAGGTGTGGGGGGGCGTGGCCTCGCGACCTGGCTCCTGCACTCGATGACCTCGTCTGTCCTTGGACAGGAGAGCCCCTGGCCCTGCCGTCCAGCCTCCCCACCCTGGCCGTCAGCTCCGACGTCTGCCGAGTCCTCCCCCAGGTGGTGCCTCGGTTTCCCCATTTGTAACGGGACATGGAGCTGGGCCTCCACGGAGCCAATCCAATGCGATCGCAGGGAGGGCGCCCCCCGGCATCTGTCCGCCCACGCATCCATCCCCCACCCATCCCCCATCCATCTGTCCATCCGCCCCCCACCCCCCAGATGGCCGCAGCGCTCAGGTCCCCCACGCGGCGGCAGGGCCCTCACCTGCCGCCTGCAAGGAGCTGGCCGTCCCGCTGGACAGCTTAGCCGCGGTGCCGCCCGCCCGCCCCGGGAGGCAGCTCCCCCAGGAGGAAGAGGTCCCGGCCCAAGGCCCTGGGGCGGACCCGGCCGGCGCGCAGGGGGAGCTGCGGGAGGGGCGGGGCCTTGCAGACTGCAGTGGCCCAGGAGGTCAGCAGTGGGCACAGGGCTGGCTCGCAGCTCCAGGGCGCCCTCTGGTGGCTGGTCTGGCCGTGGGCACAGGGCGGGCACAGGGCTGGCTCGCGGCTCCCAGGCGCCCTCTGGTGGCTGGTCCGGCCGTGGGCACAGGGCTGGCTCGGGGCTCCCGGGCGCCCTCTGGTGGCTGGTCTGGCGTGGGCACAGGGCTGGCTCGCGGCTCCCGGGCGCCCTCTGGTGGCTGCGGCGGTGCTGCTCCAGGTTGGGGGTGCGGGGAGCGCACGGGGGGACCTGGGCCTTGACCGACCCTCAGCTCCACTTCCTCCTGCGGTCCCCGAAGGAGCAGAACCCGGCGCCTCTGTCCACTCTGCAGCTGGAAGAACCGAGACCCCGAGCCAGCCCCGCCGGTGCCCCAGACCCAATCAGTGCGGCCTGACCCCTGGGCGCGAGCTCCGTGGGCACCTGGGGACAGTGTCACAGTCGAGCACAGGGCACGGCCGTGCAAAGGCCCCAAGCCCGGGCCCTGCCCCCGTGGGAGGCACCAAGGACTTGTCCCAGCCAGCGGCGCCCCCGGGGGGCACTGTGGGGGCAGCAGCCTGGCCTCCCCCAGGCACACCAGGAGCCCCCCAGGGTGGCAGCCACGCCGGCGGGGGACAGGGCGGGGCTCAGGCCCACCTTTGCTCTCGCCCCCGGCCAGGTGGCAGGCATGGAGGAGATGACCATCTGGGAGCAGCACACGGCCACCATCTACAAGGTGAGGCCTCCCCTCGCCACCCTGGGGGGGACTGGTCCCTGGGGGGCAGCGGGAGTTCTTTCAGCCTCACCCCTTCCCCCAGGACCCCCGCCGGGGCTTCGGCATCGCCGTGTCCGGGGGCCGGGACCGGCCCAGTGGCTCCGTGGTGGTGTCCGACGTGGTGCCCGGAGGCCCGGCCGAGGGCCGGCTCCAGTGAGTGCAGAGGGCTGCGCGTGGGGGCGTGGGGAGGAGGGGCCCGCACGGGCGGAGGCGGGGCGGTCTGCACTCGGGGGAGTGGCCACACCGGGGGCGTGGCCTTGGGCACAGGACCACCCGTGTCCACCCTGCCCTGCCCTTCCAGTGGCCAGCACAGCCCCCAGGCCCCTCTCGGTCGGTGAAGCCCTGGCATCTTCTGCTTGGCGGGAGGCAGGGGGCGCCCGGGGGGGCGGGGGGGCTCCTGGCTCTGGGCCCCGAGCGGCTGTGGGGTGGCATCGCTCGGCCAAGCCCAGGCGCGGGGACCAGGCTGAGACAGACAGACAGAGGCCTGCTGCCCACTGGTCACTCCCCGAGTGGCCGCGACGGGGCTGGCTGGGCAGAAGCCGGCAGCCAGGAGCTCCATCCGGGTCTCCCACGCGGGTGCTGGGGCCCGGGGACCTGGGCCGTCCTCCACTGCTCTCCCAGGCCACAGCCGGGAGCTGGACCGGAAGTGGAGCAGCCGGGACTCGAACCGGCGCCCACGTGGGACGCCCCAGCGCCGGCCCCAGAACCATTTATTTTTAATAGTGAGAAACCTAGTGAGCGTCAGCGCCTGTCGCACGGGGTCCCCCGGCCAGAGCGTCCGCGTGCGGCCCTGGCCTTGCCCGCCAGACCGGCCTCGGGCGCCCCGCGGGAGCCCCCGCCCTCAGCCCCGGCCCCCCCCCCAGGACAGGCGACCGCATCGTCATGGTGAACGGCGTCTCCATGGAGAACGTCCCCTCCACCTTCGCCATCCAGCTGCTCAAGACTTGCAACAAGCTGGCCAACGTGGTGAGCGGGCGGGCGGGGCCGGGCGCGGGGCGGGGCCGGCAGGTGGTTAGGAGACGCCCCGCCCCCAGCAGGTGCTCAGAGACGCCCCGCCCCCAGCAGGTGCCAGCCTGGCTCAGACGCCCCGCCCCCAGCAGGTGGTTAGGAGACGCCCCGCCCCCAGCAGGTAGTTAGGATACGCCCCGCCCCCAGCAGGTGGTTAGGAGACGCCCTGCCCCCAGCAGGTAGTTAGGATACGCCCCGCCCCCAGCAGGTGCTCAGAGACGCCCCACCCCCAGCAGGTGCCAGCCTGGTTTAGACGCCCCGCCCCCAGCAGGTGGTTAGGAGACGACCCGCCCCCAGCAGGTGGTTAGGAGACGCCCCGCCCCCAGCAGGTGGTTAGGAGACGCCCCGCCCCAGCAGCTGTCAGCCTGGCTCAGACGCCCCGCCCCCAGCAGTGCCAGCCTGGCTCAGACGCCCTGCCCCCACTGACCGCTGTGCCCCCCCCGCAGACGGTGAAGCGGCCCCGGAGGGTCCAGCTGCCGGCCACCGGGGCCACCCCGTCTGGCCCGGGCGGCCCGGACTCGGACTCGGACGACGGGCGGCGGCGGCTGGAGGAGGCTGACCACGGCCGCGGGTACGAGGGCGGCTCGTCCAGCGGCTCCGGCCGCTCGTGGGGCGAGCGCTCCCGCCGGGCCCGGGCGGGTCGCAGGAGCCCGCGCGGAGGCTCCGAGGCCAACGGGCTGGCCCTGGTGTCCGGCTTCAAGCGGCTCCCTCGGCAGGACGTGCGCATGCGCCCGGTGAAGTCGGTGCTGGTGCGGCGGCGGGACAGCGAGGGTGAGGGCGGGCGGGGGCGGGGCTGGCGAGGGTGAGGGCGGGGCTAGCGAGGGTGAGGGCGGGGTGGGAGGGGCTTGACAGCGAGGGTGAGGGCGGGGCGGGGGCGGGGCTGGTGAGGGTGAGGGCGGGGCGTGGGCGGGGCTGGCGAGGGTGAGGGCGGGGCGGGACAGCGAGGGTGAGGGCGGGACGGGGCGGGACAGCGAGGGTGTGGGCGGGGCACCAAGGGTGAGGGCGGGCGGGGGCGGGGCGCCGAGGGTGAGGGCGGGGCGGGCGCCGAGGACCAAGGGAGGAGGCGCCCCGGCTCCGCGCCTCCTGCAGCCCGGGAGGGGTCCCCGCGACCCCAGAGGCCTCCCTGCCCCTCCCCCAAGCGCTGGGCCCTGGTGGATGCAGGCGCCTGCGCGTGACGCCCCTCCCCCGGCCGGCCCGGCCCTGCCTCAGTGTCCCTCCCCCAAGCGCTGGGCCCTGCCTCAGTGTCCCTCCCCCGTGCGGCCTGGCCCTGCCTCAGTGTCCCTCCCCCGTGCGGCCCGGCCCTGCCTCAGTGTCCCTCCCCCAAGCGCTGGGCCCTGCCTCAGTGTCCCTCCCCGGCCGGCCCGGCCCTGCCTCAGTGTCCCTCCCCGGCCGCAGACTTCGGCGTGAAGCTGGGCAGCCAGATCTTCATCAAGCACATCGCGGAGGCGGGCCTGGCGGCCCAGAGCGGGGGGCTCCAGGAGGGCGACCTGGTCCTGCAGGTGAGCCGGCGGGAGGGCGGAGGCCAGGCCGGGCTGGACACTGCGCTCGCCAAAGCCGGGCCCCGTCACCGGCCCGGCGCTGCTGGCTTCCAGCCCACGGCCAAATGTCCGTTTCAAGCATCCCCGTGGTGGTGTCGGCGGTTTCTAGTAGCCTTGAGCCTTGCGGGCACCCGCGCCACGTGACCGGCCACCTACAGCCCTGGCTGGGACCCGCTGGGGAGGCCACGCCTCTCTAGACCTGGCCGGGGGTGTCTGATTCCCAAGCGCTTCTGGTCGGAGACTCGGGGTCTCCTCGGGCGGGCGCTGCCGGCGACTGCTGAGGCAACAACCCCCTGGTGGCCTGGGGCAGGTCCCAGAAACCGGGCACGGGGGTACTAGAAACAGACCACGGGGGGTACTGGAAACAGACCACGGGGGGTACTGGAAACAGATCACAGGGGGGTACTGGAAACAGACCATGGGGGGGTACTGGAAACAGACCACAGGGGGGTACTGGAAACAGACCACAGGGGGGTACTGGAAACAGACCACGGGGGGGTACTGGAAACAGACCACAGTAGGGGGGTCCTGGAAACAGACCACAGTAGGGGGGTACTGGAAACAGACCACAGAGGGTACTGGAAACAGACCACGGGGGGGTACTGGAAACAGACCACAGTAGGGGGGTCCTGGAAACAGACCACGGGGGGGTACTGGAAACAGACCACAGTAGGGGGTACTGGAAACAGACCACGGGGGGGTACTGGAAACAGACCACAGTAGGGGGGTCCTGGAAACAGACCACGGGGGGGTACTGGAAACACCACAGTAGGGGGGTCCTGGAAACAGACCACAGTAGGGGGGTACTGGAAACAGACCACGGGGGGGTACTGGAAACAGACCACAGTAGGGGGGTCCTGGAAACAGACCACGGGGGGGTACTGGAAACAGACCACAGTAGGGGGGCACTGGAAACAGACCACGGGGGGGGTACTGGAAACAGACCACAGGGGGGTACTGGAAACAGACCACAGTAGGGGGGTACTAGAAACAGACCACAGGGAGGTACTGGAAACAGACCACAGGGGGGTACTGGAAACAGACCACGGGGGGGTACTGGAAACAGACCACAGGGGGGTACTGGAAACAGACCACAGGGAGGTACTGGAAACAGACCACAGTAGGGGGGTATTGGAAACAGACCACAGGGGGGTACTGGAAACAGACCACAGTGGGAGCCCCTGAAACTCCCAGTCTCTGGGATTACGGGCATCGGGGACCCCCAAGAGCGCTAGGAAGGGGGGAAGGCCCTGCCGTGCGTGCGGGGGGGTGTTCTAGGGTTCCTAGACGGGGGTGTCCCTAGCCCCCCAGCTGCCTGTCTCCAGGCTCCCCGCTCCTCAGCACCCCCCTCCCGGCAGATCAACGGCGTGTCCCTCCGGAACCTGTCGCTGAGCGACACGCGGCGCCTCGTCGAGCGGTCGGACGGGAAGCTGACGCTGCTGGTGCTGCGCGACCGCAGGCGGTTCCTGGTCGACATCCCGCCGGCCGTGAGCGACAGCGACAGCGACGGCGACCGCCACCGCCACAGCGACAGCTCCCTGCTGGAGGGTGAGGGCGGGGCGGGGCTGGAGGTGAGGGCGGGGCGGGGCTGGAGGTGAGGGCGGGGCGGGGGCGGGGCTGGAGGTGAGGGCGGGGCTGGAGGTGAGGGCGGGGCGGGGGCGGGGCTGGAGGTGAGGGCGGGGCTGGAGGTGAGGGCGGGGCGGGGGCGGGGCTGGAGGTGAGGGCGGGGCTGGAGGTGAGGGCGGGGCGGGGGCGGGGCTGGAGGTGAGGGCGGGGCTGGAGGGTGAGCGCGGGGTGGGGCTGGAGGGTGAGGGCGAGGCTGGCGAGGGTGAGGGCGGGGCTGGCGAGGGTGAGGGCGGGGCGAGGGGCGGGGCTGGCGAGGGTGAGGGCGGGGCGGGGGGTGGCGAGGGTGAGGCCCGGGCGGGGGTGGCGAGGGTGAGGGCAGGGATGGAGGTGAGGACAGGGCTGGAGGTGAGGGCGGGGCTGGAGGGTGAGGGCGGGGCTGGAGGTGAGGGCGGGGCTGGAGGGTGAGCGCGGGGCGGGGCTGGAGGGTGAGGGCGAGGCTGGCGAGGGTGAGGGCGGGGCTGGCGAGGGTGAGGGCGGGGCGGGAGGTGGCGAGGGTGAGGCCCGGGCGGGGGTGGCGAGGGTGAGGGCAGGGATGGAGGTGAGGACAGGGCTGGAGGTGAGGGCGGGGCTGGAGGGTGAGGGCGGGGCTGGAGGTGAGGGCGGGGCTGGAGGGTGAGGGCCTGGCTGGAGGTGAGGGCGGGGCGGGGGCAGGGCTGGCGAGGGTGAGGGTGAGGGCGGGGCGGGGCTGGCGAGGGTGAGGGCGGGGCTGGAGGGTGAGGGCGGGGCGGGGCTGGCGAGGGTGAGGGCGGGGCAGAGGTGGGTCCGCCTGCGGGGTCCGCCTGCGGGAGCCCGGCCCCTGGGTGGCCGGGTCGCTCGCTGACTGGACCCCTCCCGCCCCCAGACATCTCGGACCTGGCCTCGGAGCTGTCGCAGGCACCGCCGTCACACGTCCCCCCGCCTCCCCGGCACCGGCCCCGGAGGCAGAGCCCAGAGCCCAGCCCAGCCGGCTCCCCGGAGTACGTAAGCCCGGCCCGAGCTGAGGGGCCCCCAGTGCCACACCCCCGCCTCCCTGCGGCTAACGGTGACGGCCGCTCCCGGGACCCAACTCCACCCCGTCAGCGACCAGCTGGGAGAGAGGGAGAGAGAGAAGGAGAGAGAGGGAGGGAGAAGGAGAGGGAGAGGGAGAGGGAGAGGGAGAGGGAGAGAGAAAGAGAGAGGGAGAGGGAGAGGGAGAGGGAGAGGGAGGGAGAGGGAGAGAGGGAGAGGGAGGGAGAGGAAGGGAGAGAGAGGGAGGAAGAGAGGGAGGGAGAGGGAGGGAGGGAGAGAGAGAGGGAGGGAGAGAAGGAGAGGGAGGGAGAGGGAGGGAGAGGGAAGGAGGGAGAGGGAGGGAGGAAGAGAGGGAGGGAGAGGGAGGGGGAGAGGGAGAGGGAGAGAGGAAGGGGGAGAGAGAGAGGGAGAGGGAGGGAGGGACAGAGGGAGAGGGAGGGAAAGGGAGGGAGAGGGAGGGAGAGAGAGGGAGGAGGAGAGGGAGGGAGAGAGAGAGGGAGGGAGGGAGAGAGTGAGAGGGAGGGAGAGGGAGGGAGAGGGAGGGAGAGGTCGCCCATCGGCTGGGTCGCTCCCCACTTGCCCGCAGCGGCCAGGGCGGGGCACACACGCTCGGCCGAGGCGACCCGGTCTGGTCAGGGGCCTGGGTGCGAGTCCTGCTCCCCGCGGGCGGCAGCGGTGACCCAAGTCCGGACGGAGCTCCCGGGTCCCGGTTCGGCCCCGCCCAGCGCTGGCTGCTGTGCGCACTGGGGAGCGACCCAGCGGGTGGGAGATTGTGTGAGCGGCGGGGACACGTTCCTAAACCCTCCCCGCCGGCCCCCCCAGGGAGCGCCCCGAGCTGCGGCGGGAAAGCCCGCGGAACTCCGGAACCTCCTCGGAGCCCGGTGAGCGCCTGACCTGGCCGGGCTGGCCAGCGGGTCCTGGGAGAGCGCGGGCGGGGCGGGGCGGGGGCGGGGCGGGGGCAGGGCCGGGCGGGGCCGGGCGGGGGCGGGGCCGGGCCGGGCAGGGGTGGGCGGGGCAGGGGCGGGAAGGGGTGGGCGGGGGCGGGGCTGGGCAGGGGTGGGCGGGGCAGGGGCGGGCAGGGGCCGGGTTGGGACGGGCGGGCGGGGGCAGGCGGGACCGGGCAGGGGGGCGGGGCCTGGCGGGGCCGGGTGGGGGTGGGGCCGGGCAGGGGCGGGCGGGGGCCTGAAGCCTGGAAGCCAGCCGGCTGTCCCTCGCAGACTCACCCCGCGGTGGCAGCTACGACGTCTACAGGGTGCCCAGCGAGCAGAGCGTGGACGACCGCGGGTGCGTTCCCGACCCGACCCGACCCGACCCGGGCACCGCCGCCGGCCTGGGCCGCCCCCATCACGCGCCCCGCCCCGCCCCCGTGCCTGTGCGGCCAATGGGGTGCCACGGAGGCCCTGTGGGGTGGGGTCTGCAGCCTGACTCCGCCCAAGCTCAGGCCTGGCTCCACCTCCAGTCTGACTATGCCACGCCTCCAATCTGACCACGTCCATCCCTCAGTCTTACCCCATTCTAGCTTGTCTGACCACACCCACCTCTGGCCAGACCAGGTCTCCAGTATGACCACGCCCCTCCAGTCTGACCACGCCCCTCCTCCCACCTGACCCCGCCTCCACTTTGACCACGCGCCCCTCCGGCCTGAGCCCTCCCCGCCAACACCGGGTCTCCCGCACCCCGCCGCCCCGCAGGTACAGCCCGGACTCCCGCGTCGTCCGCTTCCCCAAGGGTGCGAGCATCGGGCTGAAGCTGGCCGGGGGCAATGACGTGGGCATCTTCGTGTCCGGCGTGCAAGCGGGCAGCGCGGCCGACGGCCAGGGCATCCAGGAGGGCGACCAGATCCTGCAGGTGGCTGGGCGTGTGCACGGCTTGGCGGGGTGGGGCGGGGCGTGGTGGGGCGGGGCGGGGCGTGCGCGCAGTGGGGCGGGGCATGGCGGGGCGTGTCGTGGTGGGGGCGTGGCGTGTGTGGGGCGGGGCGTGCGCGCGGCGTGCTGGGGCGGGGCGGGGCGCGTCCTCCCTGTGGGTCCAGCTCCGACCTCCAGGCCCTGATTTATGCCAAACTTTTAAGTTTTTATTTACTTTGTTATTGCATTTAGTTGGTTATGCCCGACGTGAGTGCTCCCAGCCGCGGGGTCACTGCCAGTGCCCGCGACAGCCAGGGTGGGCAGGCCGAGGCCCGGAGCCCGGAGCGCTACCCGGTCTCGCGAGTGCGCGGCAGGGACCCGGGCCGGGCCACCACCCGCTGCCCCCGGGCGTGTGCTAGCGGGGACAGACTCGCCCCGGGCACCCAGACGGGCAGCGCGCGTGTCCCCTGCCGGCCCGCCGCCTCGGCCCCGGGCACCTGCGGGCCCCGCGCGTGCGCGTCCGCGTGGCTCACGGGCTCGGCGCACGTCCCGGCCCCCGCAGGTGAACGAGCTGTCCTTCCGGAACCTGACGCGGGAGGAGGCCGTGCAGTTCCTGCTGGCGCTGCCCGCGGGCGAGGAGATGCAGCTGGTCACGCAGCGCAAGCAGGACAGTGCGTGCGGGGCGGGGCGTGGGGCGGGGCGGGGCGCAGGGGGGCGGCGTGGCACACCTGCGTGCTGGGGAGGGCTGGGGCCTTGGCTCAAGGCGCCGCCCCCTCCCCCAGTCTTCCGGAAAATGGTGCAGTCGCGCGTGGGCGACTCCTTCTACATCCGCACGCACTTCGAGCTGGAGCCCAGCCCCCCGTCCGGCCTGGGCTTCACGCGCGGGGACGTCTTCCACGTGGTGGACACGCTGTACCCGAGCCCCGGGCACGCACGCGGAGGCTGCTGGCTGGCGGCGCGCATGGGGCGGGACCTCCGCGAGCAGGAGCGAGGCATCATTCCCAACCAGAGCAGGTGCGCCCCCTCCCGGCTTCGACCCGCCCCTCGCCCCTCCCCCGGGACCCTCGCCCCTCGCCCGGGACCCTCGCTCTGACCCTCCCCTCGCCCCTCACCTGGGACCCTCGCCCGAGTCCTTCCCTGGGTGCCCCTGCTCCGGAGGGGAGGAGTCCCTGGGTCGCAGGCAGGGCCAGGCCGGGTGGGGGTCCCCCTGCGGCCGCGCTGCCCCCGCCGAAGGCCGCCCCTGCTCCCCAGGGCCGAGCAGCTGGCCAGTCTGGAGGCAGCGCAGCGCGCCGTGGGCGCCGGGCCCGGCTCGGCCGCAGCCTCCAACGCCCGGGCCGAGTTCTGGCGGCTGCGGGGCCTGCGCCGAGGAGCCAAGAGGACCACCCAGAGGAGCCGCGAGGACCTGTCGGCGCTGACCAGACAGGGCCAGTACCCGCCCTACGAGCGCGTGGTGCTGCGTGAAGGTGGGGCCCGCGCCGCCCCGCCCCCTGCCCTCTCTGCCTTTTCTTTTTTTTGGGGGGGGGGTGTCTTCCACCCACTGGGTCTCTCTCCAAATGCCCACAACAGCCAGGGCTGGGCCAGGCCGGAGCCAGGAGCGCCATCCGGGTCTCCCGCGCGGGTGCGGGGGCCCAGGGACGTGAGCTATCCGCTTTCCCAGGCCGGGTCGGAAGTGGAGCAGCTGGGACTCGAACCCGTGCTCCTCTGTGGGATGCCGGTTTAACCCGCTGCGCCCTGGAGCCGGCCCCTTCACCCACTTTAAAACAAGGCCCAGAGACCCCAAACCCAGCACCTGGGTGGGGGGACCACCTCGGGCGGGGGCGAGAGCTCTGGGCGGGGCCTCGGGCAGGTGCGGGAAACCAGGTGCAGATTTTCAGACTCAGGGCCCGGGACACCGTGAGCCGCTTCCCAGGTGCACGGGCGGGCGTGGGAGCTGAGTGTGGGCCTGGGGGGGTGGGTGCCAGGGCCTCCTGCCCCCAGAGCCGCCGCACCTGCTCCCTGGGCGCCCTGGTGCCTGCAAGGCCCCCGCCCTGGGCTCTCAACACCTGCCCCACAGGCAGGAGCCGGCCGTGCACACGGCGGTCCCAATAAAACTTTATTGAGAGAAACAAGCCAGGGGCCGGGTGTGGCCCGCGGGCTGACTCAGACCCCGCCTAAATGGGGGACACAGAGGCGGCTCTCCGCATCCGTGGCTGCTCCCCTGCCGTCTACACCCACCTTCCGGCCTGGGAGAGGGGACGAGGGTGGAGACGGCAGCTCCGCCCCCGGCTCTGCTGGCGTCCCATTGGCTGGCCCGGGTCACGTGGCTGTGCCTCGCCGCAAGGCCTGCTGGGAGTTGTAGTCTTGCTGGGCAGCCGTGGCCCGGGGACGCCCTGTGGCAGCGGGAAGCCGCCAGCCCCTGCTGGGGTCCTGACCCGAGTCCTGCTCTGCCCCCAGCCAGCTTCAAGCGCCCGGTGGTGGTCCTGGGCCCCGTGGCGGACATCGCCATGCACAAGCTGACGGCGGAGATGCCCGAGCAGTTTGAGGTCGCCGGTAAGGAGCCGGGTCCCAGAGCCCCTCTCCCGCTCTGCCCCGGCGCGCGGCGCTGCCCCGGTGCCTTCGGGGACGCTCGGAGGGACAGTGGCAAACGTGAGGCCCGGGAGCCGCCACTGCCCAACCGCCGCTCGGGCCAGGCCTCCTCTGTGGATTTTGGCACCGTCTGGAGAGAGCCTCAGAATCCTGCTTAACACAGGCGCCCGGTAGCCGCTGCCAACGCCCTCCCGAGATGTTTCCACATCTGGGCTACAGACGGGGCGGGGGCCAGGGCAGGCGGGGTCCCTGAGGGGCATCCGAGGTGTGGCACACAGCCAGGCCCGGGGGCCGGGCAGTCCGACCAGCGGGGTCCACCCTGTGCTGGAATAGTCCTCAGCCAGGAGCAGGGGCCGGGCTCGGCACCTGCTACGGCATCGGGGGGCTGCACCCCGCTCTCGGACCCCAGGGGTGCGGGGGCTGGGCAGCGAGAGCGGCGGGAGGCCGCGGGGCTGTGGGGCGCGGAACCGTGCGCTGGGGCGCGGTCAGGCGTCTTACTCCAGAACAAGGCGGAGGACCGAGGTTCTGAGTCTCCTCCCCGAGACGCTGTCCAGGAGGGCTTCCTGGAGGAAGTGCGGGGCTGGGCTCTGGGCAGGGGCAGGGCCACGTGACCCCGAGGGGCCGCCCTCCTGCAGCCGCCCCCTCCGCCCCTCGCAGAGAGCGTGCTGAGGACCGACAGCCCCTCCAAGGTCATCAAGCTGGACGCCGTGCGGGTCATCGCCGAGAAGGTGAGCAGGGCCCTGCGCCCCCCGAGTGCCGGCTCCGCGGAGGTGGGGGCGTGGGGTCCGCTCTGACCCTGGATTCCTCTCCCCAGCCCCCTGTGCCCCCCCCCGAGTGCCGTCTCCCGCGGAGGTGGGGGCATGGGGTCCATTCTCACCCTGGGGTCCTGTTTCTGTGCCCCCCGAGTGCCGTCTCCCGCGGAGCTGTGTTCGTGGGGTCCACGCTGACCCCGGGGTCCTGTTCCCCCGCCCCCTGCGCCCCCCTGAGTGCCGTCTCCTGCGGAGCTGGGGGTGTGGGGTCCACGCTGACCCCAGGCTCCCTCCCCCGCCCCCCTGCGCACCCCGAGTGCCGTCTCCCGCGGAGCTGGGGATGTGGGGTCCATTCTCACCCCGGGCTCCCTCCCCCGCCCCCCTGCGCCCCCCCGAGTGCCGTCTCCCGCGGAGCTGGGGTCGTGGGGTCCACGCTGACCCCGGGCTCCCTCCCCCGCCCCCTGCGCCCCCCAAGTGCCGTCTCCCACGGAGCTGGGGTCGTGGGGTCCACGCTGACCCCAGATTCCTCTCCCCCACCCCCTGCGCCCCCTGAGTGCCGTCTCCCACGGAGCTGGGGTCGTGGGGTCCACGCTGACCCCAGCCCCCCCCGCCCCCTGTGCCCCCCGAGTGCCGTCTCTCGCGGAGCTGGGGGTGTGGGGTCCACGCTGACCCCGGGGTCCTGTTCCCCCGCCCCCTGCGCCCCCCCCGAGTGCCGGCTCCCACGGAGCTGGGGTCGTGGGGTCCACGCTGATCCCGGGCTCCCTGCCACGCCCCCTGTGCCCCCCCAGTGCCATCTCCCGCGGAGCTGGGGCGTGTGGGGTCCACGCTGACCCCGGGCTCCCTGCCCCACCCCCTGCGCCCCCCGAGTGCCGTCTCCCGCGGAGCTGGGGTCGTGGGGTCCACGCTGATCCCGGGCTCCCTGCCACGCCCCCCTGCGCCCCCCGAGTGCCGTCTCCCGCGGAGCTGGGGTCGTGGGGTCCACGCTGATCCCGGGCTCCCTCCCCCGCCCCCTGCGCCCCCCGAGTGCCGTCTCCCGCGGAGCTGGGGTCGTGGGGTCCACGCTGATCCCGGGCTCCCTGCCACGCCCCCCTGCGCCCCCCGAGTGCCGTCTCCCGCGGAGCTGGGGTCGTGGGGTCCACGCTGATCCCGGGCTCCCTGCCACGCCCCCCTGCGCCCCCCGAGTGCCGTCTCCCGCGGAGCTGGGGCGTGTGGGGTCCACGCTGACCCCGGGCTCCCTCCCCCGCCCCCTGCGCCCCCCGAGTGCCGTCTCCCGCGGAGCTGGGGTCGTGGGGTCCACGCTGATCCCGGGCTCCCTCCCCCGCCCCCTGCGCCCCCCGAGTGCCGTCTCCCGCGGAGCTGGGGTCGTGGGGTCCACGCTGATCCCGGGCTCCCTGCCACGCCCCCCTGCGCCCCCCGAGTGCCGTCTCCCGCGGAGCTGGGGTCGTGGGGTCCACGCTGATCCCGGGCTCCCTCCCCCGCCCCCTGTGCCCCCCGAGTGCCGTCTCCCGCGGAGCTGGGGTCGTGGGGTCCACGCTGATCCCGGGCTCCCTGCCACGCCCCCCTGTGCCCCCCGAGGGCCGTCTCCCGCGGAGCTGGGGTCGTGGGGTCCACGCTGATCCCGGGCTCCCTGCCACGCCCCCCTGTGCCCCCCGAGGGCCGTCTCCCGCGGAGCTGGGGGTGTGGGGTCCATTCTCACCCCAGGGTCCTGTTTCTGCGCCCCCCGAGTGCCGTCTCCCGCGGAGCTGTGTTCGTGGGGTCCACGCTGACCCCGGGGTCCTGTTCCCCCGCCCCCTGCGCCCCCCGAGTGCCGTCTCCCGCGGAGCTGGGGTCGTGGGGTCCACGCTGACCCCGCCCCCCCCCCGCCCCAGGACAAGCACGCGTTGCTGGACGTGACGCCCTCGGCCATCGAGCGGCTCAACTACGTGCAGTACTACCCCATCGTGGTCTTCTGCGCCCCCGAGAGCCGGGCGTCCCTCAAGGCCCTGCGCGAGTGGCTGGCGCCCGGCTCGCGCCGCAGCAGCCGCCGCCTCTACACGCAGGCGCAGAAGCTGAGGAAGCAGGACAGCCACCTGTTCACGGGTAAGCGGGACGTGGGGGGCGGCCGGCGGGGGCCCGGGGCCCCCGGGGCGCGCTGACGCCCCCTGCCCGCAGCCACCATCCCCCTGCACGGCGCGGGTGAGAGCTGGTACCAGGAGCTGAAGGCCGTCATCCGCGAGCAGCAGGCGCGGCCCATCTGGACCGCCGAGGACCAGGTGCGCGCTGTGGGCGGGGCCCGTGGGCGGGGCTCTGCCGGTTACCCCCCCCCCCCGGGGGGGCGCGGGCAGGCGTGGCCCGGCAGACGCCGTCAGGTCAAGGGTCACAGGTTAAGCCTCCCCGTGCGTCAGGGTGGATTTGAGGTTGAGTCGGGGGTCGCGGGGCGGGGGGCTTGGCCCGGGCTCCCGCAGCACCTGCGCCCGCCCCGCAGCTCGACGGCTCGGAGGAGAACCTGGACCTCCCCCACCGCGGCCTGGCCGACAGCTCCGCCGACCTCAGCTGCGACAGCCGGGTCAACAGCGACTACGAGGAGACGGACGGCGAGGGCTACACGGACGGCGAGGGCGTGGACGGCGACGAGGGGCCCCCCGCCCCGGCCCTGGCCCGCTCCTCGGAGCCCGTGCAGGAGGATGAAGCACAGAGCCCGCCGCATCATGGGAGAATCCCGGCTCAGTGGGAGGCGCAGGTGGGCTGGGCGCGTGCCCGGGCGCCCCCTGCTGGCCTGGCTCCCCTCTCACGCCCCGGGTGGAGACCTGCGTGGGTTCAGCCTGGTTTGGTCCGGGCTGTCGCGGGGATCTGGGAGCGAACCGGCCGAGGGCAGGGGTCGGGCAGCCCGTGGGTTGCAGCGTGAGCCCCCCTCTCGCTCTCCTCCAAGGTGGACAGCCCCCGCCCCCAGGCCCAGTGGCGACAGGACAGCATGAGGTAGGCGCCCCGCCCTCCTGACCGGGCCCTGTCCCTGGGCTCCAACTCCGCGACCCAGGACGTTTCTAGAACCACACTGGGCCCTCATGGCGCGCAGCGGGGAGGTCAGCGGGGGCTCTGATGGACGCGCAGGAGTTCGCTAGCAGGCCGCGGCCCTGGGCCGCCCCGCTCAGCCTCCCCACCGCCCCTGGCCCAGGACCTACGAACGGGAGGCCCTGAGGAGGAAGTTCACGCGCGCCAGGGACGCGGAGTCCTCGGACGAGGAGGCCTACAGCTGGGGCCCGGCCACCGACCTGTGACCCCGCCCACCGACCTGTGACCCCCAGGACCGCGCATAAACAGCTTTTCCGGGAGGCCCCGACGCGAGCCTCTGGTTTTTAATATTTTATATCAGAAAATAATGTGGGGGCGGGGGGGTTCTGGGGCCCCGCGGAGGGCGGGGCTAAGGCACAGCGAGGGCCGAGGGCGGGGGCGTCACAGGAACACGGGCTGCTCCTGGCCGGTGAGCAGGCGGTAGGTGGCCGCCGGCATCGTCTTGATGTGCACCTGTGCGGGCGGGGAGGGGGGGTCGGTGAGGCAGGGGCTTGGGCTCGCACCTGGGCCCGGCCGCTGGGGCCCCCCGGGGTGTCCGCCCCGCCCACCTCCTCCGGGGGTCCCCGCCCGCCGCCCGCCCCCACACCTCGTCCCGGGCCTCCGTGAGCAGCTCGATGACCCGCGCGTGGGGCGTGGCCACCACGCTCTGCCCGTTGATCTCGATGATGCGGTGGCCCACGCGCACGCCCCCGCGCTCGGCGATGCCCCCGCGGAGCAGGCTGCAGATCTGGAGCGGGGGGGGCGCTCAGGGGGCCGTGCGGCGCCCCCGCCCCCGCCCCCACCCCGCGCGGGGCCGGCCGGGCCTCACCACGCCGTCTTCCACGCAGAAGCCCAGCTGCTCGCGGCCGTGCGGCCGGCGGACGATGGCGGTGGTGACGGGCGGGCAGCGCACGATGCTCAGCGTCACCGCCGCGTGCGCCCGCGTCTCCTGCGGGGCGGCCGGGCGGGCTGGGCCTCGGTGCGCGCGGGGCCGCCAGCCCGCCCCCGCCGGGGCAGCCCCGCCCCAGCCCGCCCCCGCCGGGGCAGCCCCGCCCCCAGCCCGGGCAGCCCCGCCCCCGTCGGGGCACCCGCCCCCGCCGGGCAGCCCCGCCCCCAGCCCGCCCGCCCGGGGCCAGCGGGCACTCACGCGGACGGCGGCCTGGCACGCGGCCAGCGGCAGCCCCACGAGGCTGCTGCCGTTGAGGGCGGTGAGGCGGTCGCCGATGCTCAGGGCCCCGCAGCGCTCGGCCGGGCCGCCGTGCCGCAGGTTGGCGATCACGGCCGTGGGCAGCAGCGAGCCCCAGCCGGACTCCACGAGCGCCAGGCCCAGGCCCTCGCCCGGGCGCTTCTCGATGCGCACCTGCGGGAGGCACGGCGGGGCTGGGGGCGGCCGCCTACAGGCCGGGAGGGGCAGTGGGAGGGGCTGGGGGCCGGGAGGGGGCGCGTCCCCGCTAGGGGCAGTGGGAGGGGCTGGGGACCGGGAGGGGCGCGCTCCCGCGCAGGGGCGGTGCGGGAAGGGGGCTGGGGGCCGGGAGGGGCGCGCTCCCGCATAGGGGCAGTGGGAGGGGCTAGACCAAGGGGGCACGTCCCCACGCAGGGGCAGGGGGCCCGGAGGGGGCGCGTCCCCGCGCAGGGGCAGTGGGAGGGGCTGGGGAGGGGCGCGCTCCCGCGCAGGGACACTGGGAGGGGCTGGGGGCCGGGTGAGCGCGCTCCCGCGCAGCGGCAGTGCAGGGGGGCTGGGGGCCGGGAGGGGGCGCGTCCCCGCGCAGGGGCAGTGGGAGGGGCTGGGGGCCGGGAGGGGCCCGTCCCTGCACAGGGGCAGTGCGGGGGGGGGGCCGGGGGAGCGCGCTCCCGCGCAGGGGCAGTTTGGGGGGGGCGGGGGAGCGCGCTCCCGCGCAGGGACACTGGGAGGGGCTGGGGGCCGGGGGAGCGCGCTCCGGCACAGGGGCAGTGCCGGGCTGGAGCGGGGCGCGCCCCCGCGCGCGCTCACCTCCCGGCAGTTGTCGCTGTTGGAGAAGTGGTCCAGGTCCCCGTTATGCAGGTGGCCCGCGCTGGCGGCGGCGGCGCTCGGCCGGGTGCCCACCTGGCTGGGGTCGACGCCGTGTTCCCGCAGGAACTGGCTGTAGGCCACGGCGAAGGCCTGGCCGATGGCCTGCGCGACCAGCTGGGCCTGCGGGCAGAGCAGGCGTCCCTGGGGCGTCCCCCCGCCCCCCCATCTGGCCCTCGGAGCCCTGGGCGGGGCCCCCGCTGGGCCGGCAGACGAGCGCGCGTCTGGGTCAGCAGGCTCCTAGCACCCTTCAGCCCCGCCTCCAGGCCCCTCCCCCACCCCGCCCACCGAGCAGGCACAGCTGGCTTCTAGAAGCTTCCCCCGCCCCACCGGCGGCCGCTCACGTCCTCCGAGTGGAACACGTGGCACACCATCCTGTAGGCGGGGCGCTCGCGCTCCCGCGGCCCCGCGCCCCGCGCCAGGCGCCGCCGCACCATGAGCACCAGCAGGTGGCCGATGTCCGCCACGTAGGAGATGGTTTGCAGGGCGTGGTCCATCAGGGCCTCCTGGGGCGGACACGGGGCAGTCAGCCGCGAGCCGCCCACGCCGCCCCGGGCGGGGTCCCCGCCACCGGGGGTACCTGCGACTCGGCCGTCAGGACCTTGATCCTCTTGGTGGACACGAAGAGGTCCACCTCAGTCATGGGCTGCGTCTCCCCGTCGGGGGCCTGCAGGACGCGGGCGGGAGCGGTGGGCACCCCAGACGCCACCCACCCAGGCCGCTCCCGGCCGCCCCTGCGTCCCCGCCTCACCTTGACGCGGTCCACGGCCTCCTGGGCCTGGGCCATGCGCGTGCTGGGGGGCGGGTTCCGCTCGGACAGCAGCTGCGTGGAGCCCAGGTATTTGGCGCCGAAGAGGACGCCGTCCAGCAGGTCCTCGTGGTCACAGGGCCCGGGCCCTGCGGGCAGCAGCGAGCCGAGGGTCAGCTCCGCCCAGGCCCTCCCCCACCCTGGGGCTGTGCACCCACTCCTCCAGGGCCCTGGCCGCGCCGCGGGCCCCCCGAGGGACTGGGACCAGCCTGCTCCTGCTCCTAGAACCCACGAAGTCAGCCCAGAGCCCCCAGGGCCAGCCGGCTCCGCACGGGGCCTAGAATTCTCTGCTCAGCAGGCCCACGGGCCGCTCCTGTCCCTGGTGGACACCTGCCCGGTCAGAGCTGCAGCAGTCCAGCCGCCCCGGCTGGGCCTGGGACGCCGGCGGTTCCGGAGGCCAGGACACGCCAGGCACGCTGCCACGCCCTCACCCACACCTCCAGAGGCTCCACCACACTGACCACGCCCCATCTCATCACAGTCTCTCACGCTGACCACGCCTCCCCACCCCATCAATCAGAGCCTCTGCCATGCCGACCACGCCCCCGCGGCGGCCCCAGTCCAGCTCAGGACCACATGAAGCTTTGGCTCCGAGCTTCTAGAACTCCCAGGCCAGCTAGAACCAGACGGCTCTGCCAGTCGTGGCACAGTGCTCCAGCCCCTGCAGGATGTTCCAGGACGTTCTAGGCGGTGGCAGCTGCTCTTGGGTGCAGAATCCTAGCTCTGGGCACCCAGGGGGAAAACTGGAACCACAGCCCCTGCAGGGTTCCGGCGTGACACCCTGGCCACAAGGCCCGAGCCCAGACTGCAGCCGAACGCCGGCGGACCTGGGCGTGAAAGTGGACGCGGACAGCTCCGCGCCAAGGAGGCCCTTCCCCACGTCCGCCTGGGGGTGGCGCTGTGGTGCGCTCGGCTGATGCCTGCAGTGCTAGGGCGCTGCCTGGGGGTGGCGCTGTGGTGCGCTCGGCTGATGCCTGCAGTGCTAGGGCGCCGCCTGGGGTGGCGCTGTGGTGTGCTCGGCTGATGCCTGCAGTGCTAGGGCGCCGCCTGGGGGTGGCGCTGTGGTGCCCTGATGCCTGCAGTGCTAGGGCGCCGCCTGGGGGTGGCGCTGCGGTGCGCTCGGCTGATGCCCGCAGTGCTAGGGCGCCGCCTGGGGTGGCGCTGCAGTGTGCTAATGCCTGCAGTGCTGGGGCGCCGCCTGGGGGTGGCACTGTGGTGTGCTCGGCTGATGCCTGCAGTGCTAGGGCGCCGCCTGGGTTGGCGCTGTGGTGCCCTGATGCCCACAGTGCTAGGGCGCCGCCTGGGGGTGGCGCTGTGGTGTGCTCGGCTGATGCCTGCAGTGCTAGGGCACCGCCTGGGTTGGCGCTGTGGTGCCCTGATGCCCACAGTGCTAGGGCGCCGCCTGGGGGTGGCGCTGTGGTGTGCTCGGCTGATGCCCGCAGTGTTGGGCGCCGCCTGGGGGCGGCGCTGCGGTGCCCGGGTGGATGCCCGCATCAGCGCGGTGGGGTCCCGGCGCCCGGCTTCTCACCAGCTCCCGCTAACACAGGCCTGGGGGCGGCAGCGCCGGGCCCTGCACCCGTGCAGGAACCCCCGGTGAAGCTCCCGGCTTCAGCCTGCTCCAGCCTGGACATTGCAACCATTGGGGGATGACCCAGCGGGTGGAAGACCCCTCTCTCTGCCTTTCAAATAAATATTTAAAAAAACGTGGAAAACTAGAACGTTTAAAACCGTCTGTCGTATTTTTTTTCGGCCGAGACTGGGCCAGGCCAAAGCCAGGAGCCAGGAGCTCCGTTCTGGGCTCCCGCGCGGTGCAGGGCCCCCAGCACCCGGGCCCTCACCGCCGCCTCCCAGGGCACTGCCAGGGGCTGGGCGGGAAGTGGAGCAGCCGGGACCTGAACCCGCGCTTGGACGGCTCCACGCGGCATCACGGCGCCCGCCCCGCCACGTCCTCGTCACCTGTAGCACTATTCTAGAACACTCCGGCGGAGTCGGGGCGCGCCGCACGGTTCTCAATGCCTCCAGCGGTCTGGAGGAGGCGCAGAGCCGGCCAGCCCTGTCCAGGCCCCGGGGCCTTGCTGGGACAGGGGCAGCCGCCCGTCCTGAGCCCGGGGGAACAGCTGTGCTGCCTGTGGGCCGGGGTCTCTGCTGAGCGACAGCCAGGTTGCTTAGCAACAGGGACACACGTCGGTGACGTCATCGTCACGGGGAGGACCCGCCCCACGGAAGTCCATGCAGTCCCGGGGACCCCTCTCGCGGGCGCGGCCCCGGGCCCCAACGCTGTTCTGATTTTTTCCCGCAGTGACAAACGCAAAATCCAGGGCAGGGGGTTGGCCTGGAGGTGAAGCTGCCGGCTGGGACGCCCTCGGCCCACATGGCTCGGCCCGGGTTCGAGTCCCGGCTCCACGTCCGGTCCAGCTCCCCGCAGGTGCACAGCCCGGGAGGCCCGGATGGAGGGAGCTGCAGGCTCCCGGCTTCGGCCTCGGCCAGCTGCAGACTTCCGGGGGCGGGGGGGGGGGGAACCTGCCCCTCCACGGCATCTTCTCTTAAAAAGGCCCCCAGGGTGCACCTGCTGCAGCCCCGCCCCTACTGGCTCCAGCACACCCGCACGGCCCCCTCCCCGCCCCGGAGTCCGGAGTCCGGAGCCCCTCTCCCAGGACCCCTCAGGACCCCCTCGGGGCCCGGACTCACCCTCGGGGAGGGCGGGGAACGACGCCAGGCTCTCCGGGCTCTGGAAGACAGAAAGCTGCGTGCCCGGCTCGGGCCCGCTGGACGGGGCGGGCGGCTCCTCGGGCCGCACCAGGGGCGCCGTCTCCAGCCAGGGCTCCGGGGAGCTGCCCGAGCTCCGGCTGCCGCCCTGCTCCGCGGCCTCCGTCCACTCCGGCGGGGCGGGCTCCCCGGGGCGCCGCAGCAGGTCGTCCCGGGCCGCCTCGGCCGACGGGAGCCCGTGCACGTCGGCCGTCCCCAGCGCCGCCTGGCCGTGGCCCGTGGCGACGTGCGCTCCGCCGGTGCGCGGCTCCCCCAGATCACCCGGCAGGGCCTCGAGCCGCCGCGCCAGGTCCGGCACGGCTGACCCGGCCGGTGCCGTGCGCCCGGGGCTGCTGGGGCCTCCCCGCACGGGGTCCCACGGGGCGTCGGGAGTCTCCGGGGGCTCCTCCAAGGCCATGGCTGGGGGCCCTGCGGGGGGCTGCGGGGCTGCCAGGAACTCCATGGCGGGACCCCGGGCTCAGGCCGGCACCTGCATCAGGCTGCAAGGTAAAGACGGACACGCAGGCGTCGTCGGGGTCTGCCTGGGCCCCACGGAGCAGGACTGAGCCCTGGGACCCCACTTCATAGAGACCCACTGCGCAGAAGGGACAACTGAGACACACGCCGGCCCTTTAAAGGGCTCTGCTCAGGCCAGCCTGGGATACTCTGAGTCACCTCCTCTTAACCCATGAATCGGAATCCGGGGCGACCCCAACGCCCCGCACCCAGAGGTGCCCGGGATCCCCGCCCCCAGCCCCCACGACCCCCAGCCCCCCCCAGGACCCCAACCCAACGCTCACACCGCAGCCCGAGACTTCGGACTCAGAACCCCCAGGCCTCATAGCAGGCACCCGGGACACCACGGGGCAGCACCCGGGACACCACCGGGCAGCACCCGGGCTCCGAGCCGCCCCCGCCACCCCACGATCCACGCAGACCCCTGACCCCAGGCGCCCAGCTCGCCGGGACACTCACTGCCCAAAGCGAGGCCGACTCCGCCGAACACGGCCCCACCGGGAGCCCGCGCTCCCGGCCCGCCCTGGCTTACGCCGGGTGTCCTCAGCCGCCGCCGCCGCTTGTCCACTCCCGGCCGGGGCGCCGGCAGATCGGTCCTGGCGGCACCCGTGCCTACTGCGCATGCGCGGCGCCGCAGGGCCTGCTGGGACATGTAGTCCTCGCGTGCCGCCTCGCGTCGCGGGTTCTAGTCCTGCAGTGGACGCTCGGGGCTGACCTCGCTGGGCTGTTGGGACCCCGGGCCCGCTGCTGACGGACTTCCGGCCAGCTCGCAGTAGACAAAATGACGCGCCCGGCCGTGTCGGCCTCGAGCCTGCGCTTGCTTCCTCACGCACGCGGTAGAAGCGGCGGCCGCCCCTCACTGCCGACATTACCCGTCGACCCGCGGGCTACCCGTCCAGCAGCGGGTTTTGGGCATTCACGTCAGGAGTACACAAGGCGCGTTTCCAGGAAATGATGGGGAACTAAATAGGCAATGTCCGCCATCCAGGGTACGTCTACCAACGTTCAAAGATGCCACAGTGCGGACACAGCCGGCCCGAGCCCGGGAAGACTACATTTCCCAGGAACCTCCAGGGGCCTACAACTCCCAGGCAGTCGCTGGGCAGTGACATAACCGGAAACGCGCACGGGCAAGCACTCGGCATACGTCATGGCGGCCAGAAGCCTGTTCGGGGCTACCCGGACCTGGGCCTGCTGGGGAGTGCGAGCGCTCCCAGGTCCCGTCGCCCCTGAAAAACTCGTGGTCCGGGGTTATGCCAAGAAACCAGGTGAGCCGGAGTAAACCGGGACCGAAATGGGGCCGGTGCGCACACGGGGAGATGGGTAGTGCGCAGGCGCCGGCTGAGGAGGTGGGGCCTGGGAGGCAGAGGCGGGGCCCCTGCGCAGGCGCAGTGCGAGGCGCCGCTCGGAGCGCCGGCGTCGGCCTCCTGAGGGAGCGGTTGGACGCAGTGCGCAGGCGTCACCGGCAGTGCGTGACCGCGCAGGCGCAGTATGGGGGGAGCGCGGCGAGTTCGCCGCCGGAAGTTCTGGGTGAAGCGAGGTTACGAGGAGGTGGCTGGACGCGGCCCGCCGGAGCGCCGAGGCTGAGGGGACGCGGTGGCCGCTGCGGGAGGGGTCCGCTCTGAAGGGAGTGCTCGAGGTCACGTGTGCGGACTTTGGGCGTGGCGTGCGACGGGGCACCTTGGCGTCAGCGCGCATGCGCATCCGGAGGACCCGGATGGAGCGCCCGGTGCTGATGGCCGAGGGCACCTGGGGGCGTGGCCGCTCTTCCTGTCGCTTTCAAATAAACTAATTTAAAAATCATTTAAGTAGGAAAAATCCCTCCAGAGGTGCGGGGCGGGGAGGTGACCGCTGGCCCGGGGGCGGGCGGCGCGGGTCCGGGAGGTGTCCGCGGGACAGGTGCGGGCCGGGCCCGGGAGGTGTCCGCGGGACAGGTGCGGGCCGGGGAGGGAGGCGGCGCGGGCCCGGGAGGTATCCGCGGGACAGGTGCGGGGCGGGGAGGGAGGCGGGGCGGGCCCGGGAGGTGTCCGCGGGACAGGTGCGGGGCGGGGAGGAAGGCGGGGCGGGCCCGGGAGGTGTCCGCGGGACAGGTGCGGGCCGGGGAGGGAGGCGGCGCGGGTCCGGGAGGTGTCCGCGGGACAGGTGCGGGGCGGGGAGGAAGGCGGGGCGGGCCCGGGAGGTGTCCGCGGGACAGGTGCGGGCCGGGGAGGGAGGCGGCGCGGGTCCGGGAGGTGTCCGCGGGACAGGTGCGGGCCGGGGAGGGAGGCGGCGCGGGTCCGGGAGGTGTCCGCGGGACAGGTGCGGGCCGGGGAGGGAGGCGGGGCGGGCCCGGGAGGTGTCCGCGGGACAGGTGCGGGGCGGGCAGGGAGGCGGCGCGGGTCCGGGAGGTGACCGCGGGACAGGTGCGGGCCGGGGAGGGAGGCGGCGCGGGTCCGGGAGGTGTCCGCGGGACAGGTGCGGGCCGGGGAGGGAGGCGGCGCGGGTCCGGGAGGTGTCCGCGGGACAGGTGCGGGCCGGGGAGGGAGGCGGGGCGGGACCGGGAGGTGTCCGCGGGACAGGTGCGGGGCGGGCAGGGAGGCGGCGCGGGTCCGGGAGGTGACCGCGGGACAGGTGCGGGCCGGGGAGGGAGGCGGGGCGGGTCCGGGAGGTGTCCGCGGGACAGGTGCGGGCCGGGGAGGGAGGCGGCGCGGGTCCGGGAGGTGACCGCGGGACAGGTGCGGGCCGGGGAGGGAGGCGGGGCGGGCCGGGAGGTGACCGCTGGCCCCGCCGGCGCTGATCCGCCCGCCCCCTCCGCAGTCACCAAGGCGGGCAAAGGCGGCGCGGCGGGCGAGGCCCTGCGGGACCCCGAGGTGTGCACCGACCCCGAGCGGCTCTGCACGCACGCCATGGGCGTCAACATCTACAAGGAGGGCGCAGACGTGGCCCTGAGGCCGGATGCCGAGTACCCCGCGTGGTGAGTGCCCGGCGCCAGTGTTGCCAGTGTTCGCTGTGCAAGCGTTCATTGCGCGTTTATTGAGTGTCCCCCGCGGGGCCGACCCTCCCCCAGCTCAGGGCCGCGCCCGGGGCGGGCTGCCCCCTGCCCGCGCCCCCCACCCCGGGCTGACCCCGCACCCACCCTGGCCCTGACCCCGCATCCAGACTGAGCCTGGCCCCGCCTCCAGCCTGACCCCGCCCCCAGGCTGAGCCTGGCCCTGCCCCCTAGCCTGACCCCGCCCCCAGGCTGAGCCTGGCCCCGCCTCCAGCCTGACCCCGCCCCCAGGCTGCCCCTGCCTTCCCCCAGGCTGACCCCCGCCCCCTGCCTGACCCCGCCCCCAGGCTCTTCGAGATGCACCTGGGCGCCCCCTGGCGGCTGGAGGAGCTGGACCCCGAGACCCGCGCCTACTGGCGGCTGCTGCGGAAACAGAACATCTGGCGCCACAACCGGCTGAGCAGGAGGAAGACGCTGTAGGGCGGGGCTCCGCGGGGCGGGGCTGCGCGGGGGGCGTGTCCCGGCTCTGTGTGGGGGCGCCGGCCCAGTAAAGCCGCTGGACGCTGAGCTCCGCGCCGTGGGTGCTGTCCGCGCTCCCCTGGGCGCCACCGGGCCTTTCGGGCGAACGGGGGTCCCAGGGCTGGGGGCCGGGCCGGGCTGGCTCTCTCCAGCTGTTTCCGGATCCTTCCTCCTCCCGGGTGGGGCGTGACGGCCACGTGCAGAGCCCGCCCCCGCGCCCGGCCTCAGGTGCCCCCGCTGTGTCAGGGGCGCCCCAGACCCGCCCCTCGCCGAGACCTGAGCCCCTCCAGTCGGGGACGTGGGGCGGGGGCGGGGTCCTGAGGGCCTGGAGCCCCCGGGAGGCGGTCCCCTGGCGGGGGGCGGGGCCAAGCGCAGGTGGCCCTGGCAGATGAGACCCCCGCGGCCGCGTCCTCCTCTTGGGGAGGCGGCGCCGATTACCGCGTCTGGCCGCCTGCGACCGCCGCGCGCCGGCCCTGGCCTGTTTCTCCGCTAGGGAGCGAGCCCGCCGCACACAGCTGCCCGAGGGCTGGGCTGGGGCGGGCACATGGGGGGCGGCCCTGAGCGGGGGCGAGAAGCAGAGGGGTCCGGGGTCCCGGCCACGGCAGGAGCCCACCGCTTGGGTCCCCTCTGCCGGGGTGGGGGAGGGCTTGCCTACGGCTGCTGTCCCCGGGGCGCCCGCTTCAGGCCGGCGGCCAGGCCCTGTCCAGCGCCTGCGCGTGCTCCTTGGCCAGCAGCCTCAGGGACGCCTCCTCCAGCGCGAAGCCGTCCACCAGGCCTGGCCCCAGGGCGTGCGCCCCCAGCGGCACCTGCAGCCCCAGGCCGGGGCCCAGCAGGCGGGGCAGCCCCGGCATGGCCGCGGGCGCGGGACCCAGCCAGGGCTCGGAGGGCAGCAGTGCGGCGGGGGGCCGGGCGAACTGCCGTGCTGGGGCCTCGGGGCTGCCACGGCTCCGGAGCCGGACTCCAGGCGCTCTTGGCGGTACCACTTGGTTCGGCGGTTCTGGAGCCACACCTGGGGGGGTGGCAAGGGGCTGCTGAGAGCGCGGCCCCCGCCTCGCCACTCCACCGGCCCTGGGGACCCCGGCAGACCCGCCCCAGAGGGCCCCCCCCCGCTGCTCACTCTCAGGCCAGCTGCTCACCCGCGGCCCCGCGGCCCCCATCCGTCCCCCCCACCCCGTCGCCGCACCCAAACTTGGCCGGGAGCCCCAGCCTCAGGCCCGGGTCTCCAGAAGCCCGAGGCGGGCGTCGGTGTCTGCGCGTACCTCCTCCCTGCCCCGGGCGTCGGGGCGGGGCCGGCCTCACCTGCACACGCACCTCGGGCAGGTGCACCTCGGCCGCCAGCTCCTCGCGGCTGCACACGTCGGGGTAGTGCGAGGCCTCGAAGGCCCGCTCCAGCTGGTGCAGCTGGTGCGTGGTGAAGGTCGTGCGCTCCGGCGCCGCTTCCGGGGGGCTTCCTCGCCCGGCCCCGCCTCGGGCGCCGGCCCCTCCCCCGCGCTCAGGAACATGGCGCCCCGCCTGGCGGGTGGGCAGCCGGAGGGGCCCGGGGAGCCCCTTCCCCGCGGCGTCCGCCTGGTCCCTCTGGCCAGGCCCGCCTCTGCCTGCTGTCCTTGGCTCCCCGCCGCCCCGGGTCTCTGCCCCTGTGCCCAGGAGTGCCCCACCCCCACCCGGGCCGCAGGAGGCTCACCTGTGCCCGGGGCTCGCCACCCACGGCCCCGGCCCCGGCCCCGGCTCACGCAGGCCAGCGGGCGGGGCGCCCGGGATTAGCGCCCCTCCCCGCGGGCGCCGGCTGGCCTGAGCCGAGGGCGGGACCGGCCGCGCTGCTGGGGACACGGCGGCCTCGGCGGCCTCGCCGGCCTCGCACACAGAGCTTTGTTTCCAATATCCATTTATTTGAAAGGCAGGGGGGGGGGGCGGTCCTCCATCCGCTGGGTCACTCCCCAGCGGCCGGAGCTGAGGGAGGGAGACCCAGGCCTGGTGGGCGAGATCCTTCTGGAGTGCCAGCCCGGCGGGGGGCGGCGCACACGCGGGCGGCCAAGGGCCGGGCAGGGCAGCGCCGGCTGACTGCCGCGGGGGCGGCTCGGGCGCCGGTCCGCTTAGGCGGATTAGGGGCGGGGGCTCCTCCGTCCTGCTGGGGCGCTGCCTGCCGACTGTTTTCATTTTCTATTAAAATCCTTTATTGGAAAGGCGGCCGCGGGAAGAGGTTGTCCGCCTGCTGGTTCATGCCTCAAACGCCCACAGCAGCCAGGGCTGGGCCAGGCAAAGCCGGGAGCTCCATCCGGGTCTCCCGCGTGGGTGCACGGAACAGTAACCGCCGGCTGCTGGGGTGCGCATGCGCGGGGAGCTGAGGCCGCCCGGGGCTCGACCCCAGGCCCTCGGGTGTGGGATGCGGGCGTCCCACCCTGCAGCATCCAGCGGACGCAGCCCGCCCGCGCCCGTTTGCCGGACAAGGCCCGGGGTGGGGGGCACCTGCCGGGACCTCTGCGGTGGGCGCCCCAGGGCCCGCAGGGTGGGCAGCCAGCACCTCCCAGAGGTCCGGCTCTGCCTGCTGGGTCCCTGAGCTCTGGCCTGGATTTGCCCACGGGGGGGGGGTCGCCCCCAAACTGACAGCACAGGCTGGGGGGTGCCCAAGCCCCGAAGGGCCTGTCACCCATGGGTGCTCCCGGAAGGGGGGTGGGGTGGGTGAGAGGTGGGGGTGGCGAGTGGAGGTGCCTCCCTCCCTCCCCCGGACGTCCCCTGGTCCCCTCACTGTCGAGGGGGTCTTCCCGGGTTGGGGTTTTGGTCCTCAGCTCCCGCACAGGGCGGAAGGCCTGGGCTGGCGGGGTCAGGGGACCCCGGTGGTGTGGGGTGAGCTCTCACAGGGAGCCTGGCCCGCGGGGGTCAGGTGGCATGGAGCCCCCCAGCGCCCCCTCCCTGGGTCGAGGACTTGAGGTTGCCGTGGCACCCGGGCGTCCCGGGCGTGGGGCGGGGAGCCTTAGACTCGGGGCGGCTGCTCTCCCAAGACCCCCAGCGGGGATCCCGTCCCAGGGTCCCACGGCGGGGTCCTTGTGCCCCGCGGCCACCTCGCGGACAGGACCAGGGCTCCTGGGGGTCCCTCCTGGCTGAGGGGCGGGGACCGGGGCGGCTGGGACCTCGAGGCCCGGCAGGCGGTGGCTGGGGGCGCAGCCCACTGATGGCCGCCCAGGGTTGGGGGAGGGTGGGAGGCCTGGCTGCAAAGCAGGCCGGGGGTGGCCGGGCACAGGGGGCGGCGGCCCCCAAGAGACGCACACGCCCTGGGTCCTCGCAGTCGGTGTTTATCGGCGTCACAGCCTGGGGTGTCCGGGGGCTGCCGCGCCCGCGCCTGGCCCGCAGCCCACTCCGCGCCCCCCGCCCTGTGTCCTCGGGGGGCAAAGGTCACGGCTCCTGGCTGCGCGGGGCGCCGGAGGGGCCGGGGTCCTGCCCGCCGGCGGCGGGGGCGGGGGCGGGGGCGGCCCGCAGCTCGCGCGCCAGCTTCTCCACCAGCTTGCGGAAGGGAGGCCGGCGCGCGGGCTCCGCCTCCCAGCAGCTGCCCATGAGCGCGTGCACGGGCCCCGGGCAGCCTTCGGGGGGCTCCATGCGGTACCCCTTCTCCACGGCCTCCGACACCTCCTTCAGCGACTGCGGGCGGGAACAGGCCGGTGTGGGCGGGGGCCGGGCCAGCGGCGCCCCCGCCCCGCCCGCGAGCCCGCTCACCATCTTGGGGTACGGAGCTCGTCCGTACGAGAACACCTCCCAAAGCAGCACCCCGAAGCTCCACACGTCCGACTTGCTGGTGAACCTCTGCGGGGGGGCCCGGGTGAGGCGGGGTCGGGGTCTCCCTTCCTCTGAGCCCCGCCCCCCGCCGCAGGTGTGCAGCGGGGGTCCCCAAACCCCAGGCCCGGCGGGAGGCTCACCCCCTGCCTGAGCGCCTCGGGCGCCGTCCACTTGACCGGCAGCCGGCTCGAGTCCAGCCCCTTCCTCTCGGCCTTGGCCAGGCCGAAGTCGCTGACCTTGGCCACCAGGTCCTCGGACACGAGCACGTTGCGCGCGGCCAGGTCGCGGTGCACCAGCCGCTTGGCCTCCAGGTACTCCATGCCCTCGGCCACGTGGCTGCGGGGGCACGCGGGTGTCAGGCGGCGCGCGCCCCCCAGGCTGCCCTGCCCGGCCCGGCCCTGCCCGGCCCGGCCCGGCCCGCCCCACTCACAGGGAGAACTGCAGCAGCTGCGCCGTGCTGACGAGCGCGCGGCCGCGCGTGCGCAGGAAGTTCACCAGGTTGCCCTGCGTGGGGGGGGGGGCGTCAGCGGGCGGCCCGGCGCGGCCCCGCCCCCCGCCCGGGCCCCGCCCACCTTGCTCAGGTGCTCCATGACGAGGTACAGCCCCTGGTGCAGGATCACGCCCAGGAGCCGCACCAGGTTCCGGTGTCTCATCTTCCTGGGGGGGGCGGCGGGGTGAGGGCGCCGGGCCCGCCCCCCGCCCCGGGCGCCGCCCCCGCCCCGCCACTCACGTCATCACCGCCGTCTCCTCCAGGAAGGCCTGGGCCGTGACGTCACACCTGATGTTCTTCACGGCCACCTTCTGCCCCAGGTACTCGCCCTGCAGGACGGCTGGGGGCGGGCGGGGTCAGCCGCACGCGCCCGGTCCCCCCCAGCCCCTGCGCCCCGGCCGGCTCCCCGCTGAGGCACCTGAGCCCCTGCACCCACGGGGAGCCCCGGACGGAGCCCCCGCCCCGGCTCCAGCCACTTGGGGGCGACGCGGCGGACGGGAGCGTCCATCTCCGCCTATCAAGTGACAGAGAAGCGCGCAGCCGCCCCCCCCGGCTCCCGCCCCCCGCACCCCCTCACCTCCGAACTCCCCCTCTCCGATCTGCGCCCCCAGCGTCAGGTGCTGCAGGTTCAGCAACCAGCCGGCTGTGGGCAGAGCCCCGTCAGGGGGTCGCGGGCCGCCCCAGGCCCCTCCCCGCCCGGCCAGAGACCGAGGGAGGACCCCAGGCCGCGCGCCGGCCCCAGAGGACCGAGGGGAGAGACCCCCACTCCCGGTGCCCAGCACAGCAGCGGGAACGGGGCTCGCAGGCGGCTGCCCGTTGTGTACGGAGGAGCACTCCCGGGAAGGGGAACCGAACGCCCGGCGGCGCCGAGGGCAGCGCGCGGGCGGGGCTGGCGAGGGGGCCGGGCCGCGGCGGGTGCGCGCTAAGGCGGCCTCCAGGGAGCGAGGACTTGGGGGTCCCCGAGGGAGCCGCGCTGGGAGGGGACCCCGAGGCTGGGCCGGGCCAGGGAGGGTGCGCGCTAAGGCGACCTCCAGGGAGCGAGGACTTGGGGGTCCCCGAGGGAGCCGCGCTGGGAGGGGACCCCGAGGCTGGGCCGGGCCAGGGAGGGTGCGCGCTAAGGCGACCTCCAGGGAGCGAGGACTTGGGGGTCCCCGAGGGAGCCGCGCTGGGAGGGGACCCCGAGGCTGGGCCGGGCCAGGGAGGGTGCGCGCTAAGGCGACCTCCAGGGAGCGAGGACTTGGGGGGTCCCCGAGGGAGCCGCGCTGGGAGGGGACCCCGAGGCTGGGGGGGGGGGAAGGCCGGGGCGCGCGGGCCTACCCTTGGCCAGCTCCTCCTCGGCCGACCTCGTGCCCTGCTTCCGGCGGGGTTTCCCGAGCTTCGTGCAGATGGCGCCCTTGGTCCGGCTGTAGTGCTGCGGGGCGCGCGGCCGTGAGCGGGCGCGGTCGGGGCGCCCGGGCTGCGAGGTGGCCGGTTTCCATGGGAACGGGGAGAGGAGGCGGGGCGGAGCCCGGCTGGGGCGGGAGGCGGGACCGGGGCGTGTGGGGAGGCGGGACGTGGGCGGGGCCTTCGGGGGAGGACTCCTGGCCGGGGAGGCGGAGCCTGTAGGGGCGGGGCCTGTCCGGGGCAAGGCGCGCGGGGGAGGAGCCTTGCTGGGTGGGCGGGGCCTGGCCCGGGGGCGGGGCCCGGCGCGCACCTCCACCATGTCCATGAGGTTGCAGAAGCACGCGCTCTCGTCGATGGTGAGGCGGCCGTCGCGGTGCAGCACGCGGTAGTGGATGACGTCACGGCCGAAGCTCACGCACAGCACGTAGTCCCCGGGGTGCCGCGCCGACTCGCGCACCAGGAACAGCCCGTCCTCGGGCGGCTGCAGCTGCCGCACGGCCTCGGGCCCCGAGATCTTCCCGTGGAACCACCTGCGGCGGGGCGGGGTCAGAGCGGGCGGGGCGGGGCCGGCCGGGCTCGCCCCGCCCCCGCCCCGCCCCACTCACGGCATGAGGCTGAGCCTGGGGTCGGCGGACAGGGCCTCGCGCTCGCGCAGCGCGCCGGCCGCCAGCAGCCCCTCCTGGCCGCTGGCGTGGTGCTTGGCGCGGTACCAGCTCTTGCTCTGTGCGGGAGGCGGGAGGCGGGCGTGGGCGGGGTCCGGGCGGCGCGCCCCCGCCGCCGCGCACGCGCTTACCTCGCAGGCCTCCAGGATGGTGACCACGTCGCCCTTGCGGAAGGCCAGCTCCCCCGGCTTGGGCCGCGAGTGCTCGCACTTGGTGATGCACTGCGTGCCGGGGGCCCAGCGCCTCTGGCCAGGGCGGGACGCCGGGAGACGCGCGGGCAGGGGGACGGGCGCAAACCCGGGGCGGGGGGCGAGAGAGAACCGAGTCAGGACGGGAGCGAGGGGACCCCGGAGCTGGGGGCGGGGGGACGGCGCCGCCGGGTCCCGCACCCCCGTCCCCGGGCATGGCGTGGGCTGGGGCCGGGGGCACGAGGCCGGGCACTCACCGTGGGCATCCTGGCTGAGACGGGCAGCGAGGCCAGGCCAGGAGACGGGGGCTCACCTGGAGCGGGGTGGGCACGGGACAGAGCCGCGCTCTGGGGTCGGGAGTGCAGCCGCCCCGGCCGCCGCTCAGGGTCCAGAACCCCAAGACACACCCCACCCGGCCCGGAGGCGAGGGACTTGTACCCCCGGCAGGGTCACGGCCGTGACCTCACTCTGCCACGATCCCCCAGGGGACTCCGTGGCACCCAGGGCGGCGCAGGCTGCTGGCCAGGGAGCAGTGGCCGGGCCCAGGCCCGGCGCTTCCTCTTCTGTGAGTCGGGGGCGGATGAGTCAAGGTCATTCCCGCGAAGGTCTGACCCCGGGGTGCAGCGCGGCCCCGTGACCCCCACCCCATCCCCGGGCGCCCGCGCTGGGCGGCGACGCGCCCCCTCCCCCCACCGCCACAGGTGGCTGGGCACCCGGTGCCCAGGAAGAACCCACGCAAACCCAGCGGCTCGGGGGCGCCAGGGGCCGGCCACCGGTGCCAGGAGGGCGCGCACCGGGAACGCGCGCACCTGTGGGGCCCCCGCCCCGCCACGCCCCGCCACGCCCCGCTCTCGAACACCTGGGCGGTAGGCGCACGGGCGTCTCGGCCGCACGCAAGAGGCCCTCCCTCCACGTGGGCGCACGGGGCACGCCGGCGCCCCCTGCACCCAGCCCAGCCCGCGTCCGACCGCCGCCGGCCCCGCGCGCGCCCCCGCGAGCCGGGGTCCCCGGGACGCCGCTCCGCCCGCCTCCAGGTCCGCCGCCCCCTCCCCGGCCGCCGCGCTCACCTGCTCAGGGGACGCCCCCGGGCCGCGCCCCACGCCCGGCCCCAGGCGGGTCCCCGCGAGCCGGCAGCGCACCCCGAGGCGCTCCGGGCTGCACAACTTGGAGCAAGTCGCTCCGTTTCCTCATTTTGGGGCTGGGGGGGAGAGCCGGTCGGGGAGCAGGGGGGTGGTGGCGGGCGGCGCCCGGGAGGCCCCCGCGGGTCCTAGCGCCGGCCGCACTGCGGTCCGCTTCGCGCGCGCGCGCGCGCGCACCGCCGGCCCCTCCCCGCCCCGCCCCCGCGGTCCCCGGCTCCTCCTGCGGGGGCCGCGTGCGGGGGTCCGGCAGGCGCCGCCCGCTCGCGCGGGGTGGAGGGGCGAGCTGCCCGTCCGGAAAGGCCAACAAGTCCAGCCTTTTCAGTCCGGCCCATTGAAGAAATAAAATTCTCTTAAATTTACATGAGAGGCAGGGCGGGGCCACGCCCAGAGGGCCCCCACAGCCAGGGCCGCGCCAGGCCGAAGTCGGGAGCTGGGGACTCCATCCGGGTCTCCCCCGTGGGTGCAGGGGCCCGGGCACCTGCGCCATCGCCCTGCCTCCCAGGGTGCGCACAGCAGGGCGCTGCTGCCCAAGCGGGGTGCGCGCCCCAACCCGCCCCCTAGGGGCCGCCTTGCTCACGGCAGCAGGCGCTGGGGTGGGGCACAGCGCAGCGGGCACCAGGGGGCTCTGAGCGCCCAGGCCCCCTGGTGGGGCGATGTGTGCGAGCGCCACCGTGCACGCGCCCAGGGCCCCGGCCGCCCCCAGCACACCCTGCGGCCCGCGCTCCACGCCACCACGTTCTCTCTGGGGTCCGTGTCAGTCCCCCCCCCCCGCACCCCGCGGACGCGGGAGGAAGTCAGGGAAGGAGCAGAGGGGCCTCAGGCGTGGGGCCGGCGTCCCAGGGCACCGTGACTCCTCTCGGGGTCACAGCCACAGGCCGGGGACAGGAGGCGTCCAGGACGTGGCCTCTCGCAATCTCGACTCGGTGGCTCTTCCTGTTTCCCCTGCCCCCCAGCGCGAGCCGGCCACGCACCCCGGCCCCTTCCTCGCAGGGAGGCCCCCTCGCCAAGCAGCCAGGGGACACGGAGGAGACGGTAGCCCTCCCTCCCCCGTGCCCCACGTGCAGCGGCCCCAGCGTCTGCCACTCACCCTCCTGCGCCCGCCCCTCTGGTTCTCACCACTGGCATCACCCAGGTTCTCGCGAATCCCGCAGGACGCAGGGGCCACCTCCCACCCCGGAACCCCGACGGCTGAGGCCCAGGCACTTTGAGGAATGGGGTGAGGGTCGGCAGCAGAGGGAGAAGCCGACCGGTCGGGCGAGGCCAGGAACGCGGCCTCTTGGCGCCTGAATGAGCTCCATCGGTCCCATCTGCATTCCAGCCCACGAGAAGTGCGAAGGGGCAGCGACAGGTGCGCCTCTCTCCACGTCCCACTGGGTGGAACCCAGTCAATGGCCACCCTGGGACCAGAGCCCAGGGGAGATGGTGAGGCCAGCAGCACCGGGCAGCTCTTCCTCCAAGCCAGTGGGCGGGCCGCTGCCCCAGGGCCTCTGCCCAGTGCGCTCCGCGGGGCTGCCACTCAGCCGCCGCCTTCCCGGCTGGGTCCCCTGCAGGCCGTGGACGAGGCTGGTGCACAGCGTGTCCGCAGCGCGCGCTCCAGGCAGGCAGCGGTGGGGCTGAGCCGGGCGGCGGCCGGCGGCCAGGCCCCACTGCCCCAGTTACCACGTCTTTAAATTTAGCTCCCCGCCCCCTGCCAGGGGACTCCGCGGGCTCCTTCCAGGAAAAATGCAGCCAGTGCCCGCCCCGCCACCGGATGGAGGCTGCCTGAGCCCCCACCCCCGCACACATCACGGCCCCCGCGCCCCCCTCCCCCACACCCCCGGGGTCACGGCCATCACCCTCCAGGCACCAGCCGGAGCCGCACAGCCTCCGACCGCGGGGCCTGGCCCATGGCCCGCCGGCACCGAGGCGAGGGGCAGGTGACAGGCGTCCGTCAGGGCGAGCTCCGAGCCCCTGCTCCAGGGCTGCGTCCCCGGGCACGGGACCCGCAGGTGGGGCGGGCAGAGCTGCACGCCCATCAGCGTTTGGAAGCCCCCCCAGCGGCGAGCCCCTTGTCTTCCCGACCTCCGCATCTCCGGCTCGGTCCTCTCGGCTCCCGGGAGTTGGTAATCGCCAGGGTTTCAGGCGTCTGCGGCTCCGCCCCCGACCCCCCCCCCCCGGCTGTGCACGGGCCCGTTTTTGGGCACGCGAGGCCCTCCCTGCCCTCCCTGTGTGCGTGACCTGGGCCCTGGGCCCGCTTCCCCGCCCGCCTCTTGGAAGTTTGCGGCCTTTTCTGGCGCCCTGGGGGCTCCGTGGCGTGTGACAGTGGACACTGCTGGCCTCCCTGGGTCCGACACCCAGTCTTGTCGCCCCCCCCCCCATTCATCTTTTATTCTACTTTGCGGACTTTTTAAAAAAATTATCTGAAAGGCAGTTACATAGAGACCGTCCATCCACTGGTTCACTCCCCAGATGGCCGCAGCGGACAGCACTGGGCCAGGAGCGTCCTCCGGGTCTCCCACGTGGGTGCAGGGGCCCAGGCGCTTGGGCCAGCTGCAGGGAGCCGGACCGGAAGTGGAGCAGCCGGGGGTCTCCAACCTGCGCCCACGGGGGCAGCCGGCGGGAGCGGCGGGTGCCCGCGCCCGGGGCGGGGGGACTGCGAGGGGGCCGCGCGCGCTCTTTGGGACGGCCGTTGTGCACACGTGGGCTGCTCGCCCAGCGCCCGGGCTGGCGAAATTCGCAAACCTCCTCCCCTTTGGGGGGCGGCTCACGGCCATGGGATCCCAGCGCCCAGCAAGGCATGCAGGCGGCCGGACAGGCCACGCTCTCCACGCGCGGGACGTGGACGCCCACAGCGCGGGGCGCCCAGCAGGGGCGAAGCTCTGACGCTCGCTGAGCGCCCCGAGGACGTCTCAGCCCGGGAGAGAAACGGGCAGAGGCCACGCGTGGGCTTCACCCACGGGGCACGTCCAGGACAGCGGGCGCGCCGTGGCCGGAGGCTGGGAGGGGCGCTGCAGCGTTCTGGAAGCAGCGCTGGGGCGGCCCGGCCCGGCCGTGGGCCTTCGGGGAGCGAGCTCGTCTCCCTCGCCCTGCCTCCCCAATAAATGCAGAGGGCGCTGGAGGGCCTCGCGTTTCCTCCTCTATCTTCCTGCTTGTCGGGTTTTTTACGGACGGGGGCGCCCCTCGCGCGAAGCCGCCACGCCGGCCTCCAGCCGCTGCCCATCTCCCGCCCGCCCTGCCCGCGGCCCTCCCGGCGCCGGCCCGCTCACCTGCGGCATCTCCGCGGGCGCCGAGGCGGGCTACGCGGCACCGGCTGGCGGCATCGCCTCCCCGGGCCGCGCCTCCGCGGGCCCGCGACCTTGGGACGCAGCCGCCGGCTCCGCGCTCCCGCTTCTGTCTCCCGCACCGCCCGCCAGCCGGGCTGCAACCCCGCCCCCACGCACGCGTCATCCCGCCCCCACGCGCCGCGTCGCCTAGCAACCGGCTCCCCGCCCGCACCCGCAGCGGTCGGGATTCGTGGCGCCGGGCCCGGGGTGCCCGCGCTCCGGAAGGCAGACACTGCTGCAGCGGGGGCCGGCGCGGGGCAGCAGGACGCGGGGGCTGGGGGCGGGGCCGAAGCCCGGCGGAAGCTGCTTATTGGGGTGTCTGCCGGCGCAGGGGGCGTTAGAACGGCAAGTCCAGCCTCGGGCGGACTGTCCGGCCGCGGGCCCTAAGGAAGCCAGGGGGCTCCGGGTGGGGAGCGCCGAGCGGAGTGGTCGGGCCGCCCGCCGGGGCCGGGGTGAACAGGGAGGGCTGCGGGGCTCGGGCACGCCCGCCCTCCACACAGAGAGCCCGCTCCGGCCCCGCAGGCCTCCCGGCGGTGTGGCCGCGTGCCCGACTTGCAGCGAGGACAGGGACAGCCCCGGGCAGAGCCCCTGGACTCCCCCCGACCCAGCCCAGCCCGCACACAGCGCACGGTGGCGGCTGAAGACGTCTCCTTTATTGCCCCGGCCCCCGGGAGCCGCCGGGCCCTGTCTCAGGGTGGACCCTGTCCCAGGGTGGGCCCGCATGCGCGTCCCCGGGCCAGGAACGCTCGCGAGGGGCGGCCGTGCCCGCAGCGGGGCGGGAGCTCCCACCCTGGGCAGCCCTGACCTCCAAGGCACTCGGCGGTGCGGGGTGGGGCCCGGCCCGCGTCCTCCCCCGGCCTCAGCCACCCCACCCCGGGGCAGGGCGGCGGCTGCGCCCCTCATGGCGAGTCCGCGCCGGGCAGGGGGCAGGGCAGGCACGCAGGGGCCCGGGCAGGTGCCGCGTCTCCCGGGCGAAGCGCGAGCGTTGAGAAGAGCCGGGGGCGGGGCCAGTGTCGGGGCGGGGCGGGGCCAGTGTCGGGGGCGGGGCCAGTGTCGGGGGCAGGGCCGGGGCCGGGTGGGCGGGCGGGCGGTTGGTTGGCTCAGGCGAGGCCCTGCGCGCCGGGCCGGCCGCGCTTCTTGTCGGCGTTGGCGGCGGCCTCCCTCGCCTTGCTGGCCTCGCGCTCCCTCTTGCGGAAGCGGACGCCGGGCCTCCTCTTGGGCAGCGGCAGCGGCTCCATGCCCAGGACCTTGTGTATCTGGCGGAAGACCAGCATGCGCAGCGCGTGCTGCGGGGGCGCGCCGTCAGGGCTGGGGGCGGGGGCGGGGGCAGGGGCGGGGGCGGCCGCCTGCACCCCGGCCCCGCCCCGGCGCGCCGCCTACCTGCGCGCTGGCCGTCACGTCCTCGCGCTGCTGCGCCGTCATGGGCTCCAGGGCGTCCATCGGGTCCTTCTCGCAGGGGTCCTGCAGCCCGGGGCCGTCTTCACCGGGGAGGGGGCGGCAGGGAGAGCGAAACCGGTGACTGCGCGTGCGCGGGACCCCCTAACCCCCCCCCCGCGGTCACTGAGAACCACTCGGAGCCCCGGCCGCGCCCGCCCCGCGCTGACCTGCGAGCAGCGTCCCGGTGGCCACGTACTCCAGCACGCGGCGCATGGCGTCGCCGGGGCTCAGGGGCCTGGTGGCGCTGCTCAGAGCCCTCTCCACCAGCAGCTCCATGGCCTGGGGGGAGGGGGCGGGCTCGAGGGGCAGCGCGGGGAGGGGGCCCTGGGCGCTCCTCCCGGGGACAGGGCGGCCACTGCACGCGCCTCGTGTACCCCGCCCAGGGCCCCTCTCCCGCAGGGCCCCCCAGGGCACCAGAGGCGGTGGTGGGGCCGGGGGCGGTGCTGCCGCGGCCGCGGTCTCGCGTGCCAGGGCAGAAGCAGGAGCTGGGACAGCGTGCGTGGGGCGGGCCCCTAGGAGGGGGTGGGGCTGGGGGCCGGTGCGCACGCGCCCAGGGAGGGTGCACGGACAGACGGGCACACACTGTCCCCAGGAAGACAGGGCCGGCCTCGTCGTCCCCCCGCCCCAGGAGGGGCTCGGGCCGACTGACGGTGCTGGTCGGGGCGACCCCGAGGCCAGCGTGGAGCCCGGATGGGGCCAGCTCTGGGCAGGGTCTGCGGCTGGAGGCCCCACCCCGACCCTCTTACCCCGGGCGGCAGGGCGCCCTTCCCCGTGGGCACGCCCCTCCCCCGCCTTACCCAGGGCGGCAGGGCCCCCCAGGTGGGCACGCGCTGGCACAGGTCCCGCAGCACCCTCATGACGACAACACACGGCTCCAGACCGCTGGCCCGGGCCTGCGGGGAAGCAGCGTGAGCCGGGCCGGGCCGGGCTGGGCCCCGCCGCAGGGGCAGCCGCACCCCCCTCCCGCGGGCGGGGCCGCCGACCTGGAACCACTTGGCGCGGCGCAGGGCGGCCAGGGACTCGAGGCACGTCTCGGCGCTCAGCAGGTCTCGGGGTTCCGGCTGGGGCGCCGCGGGCTCCGCTCCTGGGGAGACGCCCCACGCCCCGCTCAGCCGCCGCACGCACACAGGCCTGACTCCGCAGGCCGCCAGCAGCCCAGCGCGGGCCTCGGCTCCCCGGCCCCACCCCGTCTCCCACAGACCGGCCAGCCCAGCCCGAAGGCGCAGGCCGAGCCCCGGCGGATGGAGGGGACGGCGGGCTGGGACCCGGAGACTTCTAGAACGAGCCGGGCCGGGACTGGCTTCCCTCGGGCTCCTCCGGCCCCCCCCCCCCGGCCCGCGCCCCGGGCAGGTGGCACACGGGGCCGCCCGCACCTGCGTCCGCGGAGGAATCCTCTCGCACGAGCGGCGAGGTGACCGCCACGGAGACCTGCATCCGGGGCTCTTCGCAGGAGGAGATGATGATGTTGGCGTCAGGGTCAGAGGACACCTCGTACTTGTCCTCGGCCACCACCTGCAGGGCGGCGCACGGTCACCCCACAAGCCTCCCCCAGGCCTCCACCTGGGCGGGGACCCAGACCCCGCGCCAGCGCCAGCACCTCCCCAGACGCGGAGACGCTGGACCGAAGGCCGGCGCCGCCCCACGGGAGTGCCCGCCCCCGCCGTGCCTGCCCGCCCCACGCGCGCTCACCAGCAGCGTCCGGGGCAGCAGCTCGGCGATCCTGCGCAGCAGCGTGTGCGTGGGCTTCTCCGAGCACAGCAGGGTCAGCTGCACCCGCCGGTCCCCCCGCAGCAGGAGGCCCTTGGCCAGCGCGCCCACGCGCATGACGCCTTTCAGCACGCGGGCAGACGGCGCGATGGCGCTGCGGGACAGAGGGCTGCTGGGAGGGGGACTGTGCCCCTGGGGAGGACTCTGTTCCTGGGGGAGGCGCTGGGGGCCCCGCAGAGGGCGGTTTGGGGACGCAGCCGCCACCCCGGCCCCCGGCGCTCAGGGCTCCGCCGTCATCAGCTGGGGGGGGGTGTGCCGGCCGCCCCCTGCAGGCACCCTCACCTGTACTGGCCGCCGCCCTCCTCGCGGGCCAGCGTGTCCGACACCAGCTTGAGGGCCTGCTCCGTGTGCGCCACGGCCCTCTGCACGGCCAGCAGCTCCTCCTCGGTGGGGTAGATGATGGAGTGCTTGAACAGCACGTACCGGTCGTTGCTGGTCTGCGGCCGCCAGCCGGGCTGCGGGCACAGGCGCGGGCGGTGTAGCCAGGCAGTGCTGCGGGGCCGCTCGCCGCAGCGCTGGACACACCGGGGAAGGGGCCCCACGTCAGGATGCAGGGGGCGGCCCACACGCTCTCTAGGTCTCCCAGCACCCACCGAGCACCCACCCACCGGAAACGGGGAGGCCCCGGGCCTGCCCATGAGCGGTGGGGGCGGCCAGTCCGGCGGCAGGTGCGGTGGCTCCTCGTCTGGGGGCGGCGGCTCCTCCGGCCACCTGCCGCGCGCTTCGTAGCACCTGCGGACCCAGGTGGGGACAGGTGAGGGCAGCGCCGGCCTGGATGCCCAGGGCCTGAGCCCCGCCCACCCCTCGGCAACCCGGGCCCACGCTGTCGCTTAGCCCCAGGAGGAGTGACCACTGGGCGCTGCTGGGGCTGGCCAGCGTCCCCCAGGGGCACGAGAGGCCCAGGCCCCTCAGATCTGCCGCTGTGTTAGCCGCAGGCCCCGCGCAGGGGACAGGAAGGCCAGCGCTGCTGTGGCAGCCTGCGGGAGTCCCCAGCCGCACAGGACCGCGTCCGCCACCGGGTGCTGGGAACCGGGGTGCAGCAAGGCCGCCCCCGGGCGCCGCCCACCCCGGGCCCTTCACGCGTGCGCGGGGCGGGGCGGCCAGGCCCCGGGGCAGCCGCACACCTGCTCTCCGCTTGCCAGCGCCGAAGCGCCTCGAGCCGCTCCCGCGCCAGGCGTCTCTGCGAGCGCAGCCGCCCCTCCAGGAGCCGGCGCAGCCGCGGGCCGGACTTGCCGGCCACGGGCAGGTCCGCGTTCACCTTTCTCTGCGGAGGGAAGGCGGGCGTGACGCCGGGCACCGGTGGGGGTGGGGGCGCGGGCGCCTGTCCCCAGGCACCAGAAAGCGGCGGGACGGACACGTGCGGAGACTGGACACGACCCGGCACCGCGCGCCTGCCCCGCCCCCGCCCCGCCCCCTCCCGCGGTGCATCAGACCTGCCCACGGCCCCCTTCCCGACACACCCTGTACTGCAGCCGGTGCCGCCGCCCCTTCACGTGCATGTCCTTGGCCTTGGGGTTGTTGAAGCTGCACTCGCACAGCTTGCAGTAGAAGCGGATCACCTTCCCCTGGTTGTTGTACACCTGCGGCACAGCCCGGCTGAGCCCCTGCGAGGGCCGCCCCGCCCCGCCCCGCCCCCCCCCCGCCCCCACCGCGGCCCTGCCCCACCCCACACCCAGGCCAGCGGGCCCCGCCCCCCGCCCAGGCCCCGCCCCTTCCTTCTGCTGCCCCCCACGGGGTCCCCAGTGGCGAGAGCCTGCAGGGAGGGCGCTGAGCCTGCTGAACCGGGGCGTGCACGTCAGGCTGGCCGACCCGCCTGCCCGCTCCGCGTCACCGGGCGCTCGCTGGAAGGCCGGCCCGAGAACGCCCCTCCCGAGGGGACAGGATGGCCCTGGGACGCCCCCCAGTCTCCCTGGCACCCGGGTCAGCTCCAGCGGGCTGCCCTCCGGGCGGAGGGGCGGGGCGGGACTGCCAACCTCAGGGGAGACCTGCACGCGTGCCCCCAGCCCTGACCCACCTCATCCACGTAGTCCGGGCCCACCGCCTGCGGTTCCTGCTGGCCAGCGGAGCCTCCCTGGGCCGGCGGGGCTTCCGGTGCCTTGGACCTGGGGCAGGCCTTCCCCTGCTGTCCGCTGCTGGCTGCCTTCGGCTCAGGAGGTCCTGAGGGGACCCTGTGGCGGTCACTGCCCCAGGCCCCCCACCCTGCTACCACCAAGGCCGAGAGCAAACCCAGGCGGCCCCCGGCCAGCGCAGGAAGGCAGTCCACGGCCGGACCCCGAGTCCCAGCCCTGGGGAGGTGGGGCAGCCCGCACCCACCCCCACCTGCGGGTTCCAGGGCTCAGTGTGGGCCCCGCGGCCCTGCCCTGCGCCATCAGGCCCTCTCCCGGGACAATGGGGTCTCTCGCAGGGGCCCGCCCACTCCTGGGGCACCGACTGCGGTAGTCGGGGTGCGGGGGGGGGGGGGGTCACGTACCCGCCGGCTCGGCCTCCGTGCCGCTCTCTGGGGCGGGGGCAGCCTGGGCCGCGCCGGAGCTGCTTGGTGCCCCTTCCGAGGCGGGGAGCGGCTTCCCTGGCTTCGCGAGCGGCTTGGGGACCTGCGAGAGACCAGCCCCTCGGTCAGGGCCACCTCGGGCCTGCGGGCCACGCGGCTCCAGCGCCCGGGACTGCTTCTGCGGGACGCAGCGGTGTGGACGGACGTGCGCTTAGGGCTGCGAGCCAGGACACGGCCACAGCAGAGCGACCCGTGGGGGGCGGCAGACACCTGGGGAACCCCGTGTCCGCGCCAGGACTCTGGCCGCACGACGGCGCCTCCCAGGCTGCCGGCCAGCGTGGTCCACGCCACACGGGGCCAGCCTGCGGCCGAGCAGTACCGCGTTCGTGGCCGAGGCCCAGCCCTGCCTGACCGCAGACCCCGGGAGGCGGCGGGGACCGCGCCAGCCCGCGGCAGAGCTGGCCCCAGTCCAGTCCCTCGCGCAGGGAGCGCCCAGGGTCCCTCCAATCACTAGGTAACATGCAGACAGCAGCCGGGGGGACGCTCCCAGCAGGCTTGGGGGGCACTGAGCCGCTCTGCGGGAGGCGGGCAGCACCCATGGGCGCTGGGCCGAGGCTGCCGTCTCCACGTCCCCAGCTGGCCACCGCGCACCCGCTGGCTCTGTGTCCAGTGCTCCGCCCCAGCCCTGGGTCTCCCTGCTGTCCGCCCTGGCGCACCGGCCTCAGGGCAGCTGGGGAGAGGACCTGGGCCTGCGTCCAGGCAGGTGAGGCCCACGAGGGCAAGGGCAGGGGGCCGCGTTCCACGAGGGAGGGGGGCTCAGTACGTGGGGAGGACAGGGGGGACCGGCCAGAGGTGACCTTGCACGTCATTGTTTTCCTTTTCTTTCTTTTCTAAGATTTGTTTGAAAGGCAAAGTTACAGAGAGGCAGAGGCAGAGAGAGAGAGAGAGGGAGGGAGGGAGGGAGGGAGGGAGGGAGAGAGAGGGAGAGAGGGAGAGAGAGAGAGAGGGAGGGAGGGAGGGGGAGAGAGAGGGAGGGAGGGAGGGAGGGAGAGAGAGAGAGAGGGAGAGAGAGAGGGAGGGAGGGAGGGGGAGAGAGAGGGAGGGAGGGAGGGAGGGAGAGAGAGAGAGGGAGAGAGGGAGGGAGGGAGGGAGGGAGAGAGGGAGGGAGAGAGGGAGAGGGAGGGAGGGAGGGAGGGAGGGAGGGAGAGAGAGAGAGAGAGAGAGAGAGAGAGAGGGAGAGAGGGAGGGAGGGAGGGAGAGAGAGAGAGGGAGAAGGAGAGAGAGGTCTTCCATCCACCGGATCACGCCCCAGATGGCCACAGTGGCTGCAGCTGCGCCAATCTGAAGCCGGGAGCTCCATCCGGGTCTCCCACACGGGTGCAGGGCCCGAGGACCTGGGCCGGAAGTGGAGCAGCCAGGACTTGAACCGGCGCCCCTGTGGGGTGCGGGCCTGCAGGGGCGGCTCTGCCCGCTGCGCCACACGCCGGCTCTTCTTGCAGGCTTTCCAACAGCACAGGAGACGCTGCATCAGGCTACAGACCCCTGCCCTCAGCGAGCGTGCGGGGGGGGGGGTCCTTCTCCCAGACCTGGTGCTTCTGCACAGTGAGCAGGGGCCGGGGGCAGGGCAGGCTGGGCCCCACGTGGCGTGGGGGCTCGGGAGGGACGGCTCCAGGCCCTGGCACACAGGCCGCAGGGCAGCTGCACCCCGCCGGCCCTTCCACGTGCGCCCAGCAGGTCCAGGCGCTGCCCCGGGTTCCGTCTGGGCGCGAGGTGGGAGGGTCAGCGGACCTGCAGCCGGCCGCACACCCAGCTCCTCCCCTTCTCTACAAAGCAGCCGGGGCGGCTGTGACAGGGAGCGGGAGGCGGCGGTGACCACTGGGCCCCCAGTGCCTGCAGGTGCCCAGACGGAGTGGACAAGCCTCACAGAGAACCCCGCCAACTCGGCAGAGCCGCGCGCACAGCGCCCACAGGCCTCCAGGCTGCGCATGGCCTCGCTCAGGGCCAACACCAGAGTGCGTGCCCACGACACCCAGCCTCGGCCTCTCCAGGGGGCGCGTGCCCACAGGACCCAGCCTCGGCCTCTCCCGGGGGGCGCGTGCCCACGACACCCAGCCTCGGCCTCTCCAGGGGGCGCGTGCCCACAGGACCCAGCCTCGGCCTCTCCTGGGGGGCGCGTGCCCACAGGACCCAGCCTCGGCCTCTCTGGGGGGTGCGTGCCCACGACACCCAGCCTCAGCCTCTCTGGGGGGTGCGTGCCCACGACACCCAGCCTCGGCCTCTCCAGGGGGCGCGTGCCCACGACACCCAGCCTCAGCCTCTCTGGGGGGCGCGTGCCCACAGGACCCAGCCCGGCCCCCCCGGGAGGGTACAGAGGCGGGGGCCAGCCTGCCGGGCGGAGGCAGCCGGTCTGCCCCAACCCCTGGGAGTCCCAAGCACACACAGGGGGACCTCAAAACGCTCGTGGAGGGCCGGACTGTGGCACAGCAGGTTAAGCCGCCACCGCGGGCCAGCGTCCCACTCGGCCCCGGTCGGAGTCCCGGCTGCTGCACTGCCGATCCAGCTCCCTGCTCATGCGCCTGGGAAGGCGGCAGAAGACGGCCCGAGTCCCGCGTCCCCGCCACCACGTGGGAGACCCGGAGGCAGCTCCTGGCTTCTGCCTGGCCCAGTCCCGACCATTGTGGCCATCTGGGGAGGGAGCCACGACAGAGCCCCCCCCCGCCTGTCTCTCCCTCCCTAACTCTGCCTTTCAGGCTCTCTAACGAGGAAGCGCGTGGAGAACGGAATCGCAGGGTGCAAGTCTGGCCTCCGAGCCCGGCGCTCTTCCCCAAGTTCCCACAGGCCATTCCACAAACCAACGACGCGACCCGCTGCGCCCAGACTGCTCCGCGCTGCTGGGACCGCCACGGGCACTGGTCTGCGCGCGAGAACAAGGCCCGGCCAGCCGATCGCCCCACACAGCGACAGCACCAGGCAGGCAGAGGCCAGGCCCGCAGAGGGGCGCTGCGCAGAGCCGGGAGGTCCTGGCACAGTCTCCCTCCGCTCGCTCTGCCTTCCAGACATGCAGTTCTTTTTTTTTTTTTTTTTTTTTTGACAGGCAGAGTGGACAGTGAGAGAGACAGAGAGAAAGGTCTTCCTTTGCCGTTGGTTCACCCTCCAATGGCCGCCGCGGCCGGCGCACCGCGCTGATCCGATGGCAGGAGCCAGGAGCCAGGTGCTTTTCCTGGTCTCCCATGGGGTGCAGGGCCCAAGCACCTGGGCCATCCTCCACTGCACTCCCTGGCCACAGCAGAGGGCTGGCCTGGAAGAGGGGCAACCGGGACAGAATCCGGCGCCCCGACCGGGACTAGAACCCGGTGTGCCGGCGCCGCTAGGCGGAGGATTAGCCTAGTGAGCCGCGGCGCCGGCCAGACATGCAGTTCTTAAAGACGGAACCACAACGCAGGGCCCCGGCAGTCCCGCCCCAGGCCCCGCCCCTCCCGGTGGGCAGGTGGGCAGCCCTTCCCTGGGAGCCCCACCCGACGGGCTCGCAGCCCCAGCGAGGGCACGCCCCCCAGAGGCCGTGCGCGGCCCAGTCCACGCCAGGTGACAGCGTGGGGCAGGGTCCCCGGGGCTCGCCCACCGAAGCAGCTGACCTTGTTGAGGGCACAGGCGCGGGGCTGGGGCTGCCTGGGGGTCCTGGGCTGCTGCGCAGGGCCGGCCTCGGGGCTGCCTTCCGCGCCGTCACAGGGCGGCTCTGGGCCAGGCGGCGGCCAGCAGGGGCTGGCTGCGGAGCCCACGGGCGGCGCGTCTCCGGGTCCTGCGGGCAGAGAGGGGCGGAGCTTCACCCAGGAGGGACAGATGCTGGGGTGGCCCTCGAGGCCGTGGGAGGCGTGGCCCGAAGACAAGGGACGGACACGTGGCTTTGCCTTCAGGGACCACCGTGCAACGTGCTGCACGGTGAAGCCCAGGGGCCGGACAGCGAGGGGCCCCCAACCTCGAGCCCGGGCTGTGGGCGCCTGGACGAGCCCTGGGCAGCGGAAGTCACCGTCCCGCCCCGGGAGGCGCTGGGCTCCACCCCCTCAGCCCAGGCCTGCACCTGCGGGGCGCGGGGCCGCCGAGGAGCGCCTGGGACTCCAGCCGGAGGCGGGGACGAGCCCGCACCCCGCGCCCTGCGCCCCGCGCCGGGCAGGCAAATACCCACCCGGCTGGCAGAGTGAGTCCTCGGGGCCCGTGAGCCGGGGCTGGCGGGCGGCAGACGGGCAGCCCTGCTCGTCCCCGGGGCTCCTGGCGGCTGGCGACTGACCACAGCTGTCAGTGTCCTGCGTGAGGGTCTGCGAGACAGAGAGAGAGAGAGAGAGAGAGACAGTGACGGGCGAGCCGACACCTGCCCGCACCCCGCACCACTGTTCCCCAGCGCTGGGCCTGCTGGGGAGAGAGGTCGGGGGAGGAGCCAGGCGGAAGTCCTGGGGGCTGGCAGGGGCATGGACAGTACAGGGGGAAGGAAGAGGCTGGGCCCTGCGGACGGCAGCCAAGGGGTGGCCACAGTCGGCGTGGGAATGCAGCGGCCAGGCCCACAGGCCGTGCCCCGTGGGCGCCGCCCCCCACTCCCGTCTGGAGGCGGGGACACGCGGGCTCCCGGCCGTGGGTGCGAGACGCTCGGCAGGTACCTGGCAGCCGGATGCACCGGTGGGTGCAGGCTCTGGGCCTGAGCAGGACGGGGCAGCCGCGGGGCTGACGCTGGGGCCTGTCCCGGGGTCCGGCTGCGCGGCCATGGGAGGCTGGGGGCTGGAAGCACACGACACAGGGCAGGCGGGTGAGACGCTGGGCCAGGCCACGACAGGCGGGGGGGGGGGGCGCCACCGTGCCCAGCCTACGGATGAGGCGACGGAGGCACCGGTGCGGAAGGGGTCAGCCCATCGGCGGCTTCGCTACCTGAGCATCAACCCCACATCGCGGGAATTTAAACGTCGGTTCTACTTATTTGGGTCACAGAGCTGGCCGGGCCAAGGCAACCGCAGGCGGGCTCGGAGCTCGAGCCCCAGACGGGCGCTGCTCTTGGGACAAGGGGTCCACCACGGAGGTGGGCACAGGCCTCTGGAGAGGGGCCGCTCTCGGCCGCCAGCAGCGAGTGACCACGGGGCAGCGCCGCATGGCCGCCCCCACGGACCAAACCCCGTGCCGACCCCAGGCACGCCTGCCCCTGTAACGTCACTGGCGCTTCCTGTCCTTTTTTTTTTTTTTTTTTTTTGCCAGGCAGAGTTAGACAGTGAAAGAGAGACAGAGAGAAAGATCTTCCTTCTGTTGGTTCACCCCGCAAACGGCCGCTACTGCCAGCACACCGCGCTGATCCGATGGCAGGAGCCAGGTGCTTCTCCTGGTCTCCCATGTGGGTGCAGGGCCCAAGCACCTGGGCCATCCTCCACTGCACTCCCGGGCCACAGCAGAGAGCTGGCCTGGAAGAGGGGCAACCGGGACAGAATCCGGCACCTGACCGGGACTAGAACTGGTGCCCATATGGGATGCTGGTGCCGCAGGCAGAGGATTAGCCTACAGTGCCACAGCACCAGCCCTTTTTTTTGTTTTCGTTTTTTGTTAAGATTTATTCATTTGATGGGGCCGGCGCTGTGGTGCAGCGGGGAAAGCCACCGCCAGCAGCGCCAGCATCCCACATGGGTGCCGGTTCGAGTCCCGGCTGCTCCACTTCTGATCCAGCTCTCTGCTGTGGCCTGGGAAAGTCCTGGGGCCCCTGCACCCTCATGGGAGACCAGAAAGAAGCTCCGGGCTCCTGGCTTCGGATCTGCCCAGCTCCGGCCGTTGCGGCCAACTGGGGAGTGAACCAGCGGATGGAGACCTCTCTCTCTCTAACTCTGCCTTTCAAATAAATAAATAATTCTTAAAAAAAAAAAAAAAAAAAAAAGCACATTCCAGGCCACAGCACCTGCGAGGGCTGGACGCTGTGCGTCCCAGGGCTCCGGCGTGGGCCGCGCGGTCCCAGCGTGGCAGCACCGGGAGGCGGCCCTGGAGGGGGCGCGGGGAGCTCCGCGTGCGCAGGTGGGCACCCAGCACCCTGCTCCTCGGGACGCCCCCCACCGCTGCGGCCCGGCTCCAGCCCTGGCGCCTCCACTTCCCACCCAGTGCCCGGCTGACCCAGACCCTGGGAAGCGGCAGGGACGGCCCGTCTCCGCCTGGGAGAGCAGATGGAGCGCCGGCTCCCGGGTCAGCCTGCTCAGCCCCGGCTGTTGCAGCCGCTCTGGGGAAGGAACCAGCAGGCAGAAGCTCGCTCTCGCTCTCACTCTCCCTCCCCCCCTCGCTCTCTCTGCTGTGAGACACTCAGAGGGGGAGGGCAGGGCTGGGCGATGAGGACCAGGCAGGGCCCCCCGCCCCCACCCTCGCCTGGCCTCCCCGCGGGCGGGGGTCCCGGGGCCGCCCTCTGCCCTCCGCCCTCCGCCCTCCGCCCTCTGCCCTCTGCCCCCTGGCGCTGCTCAGCGCTCTCTGGCATTTTCAGACCCTGACAAAAGCGGGGCCTCCGCGCGGCAACACGAGCACCTCTGTTCCGGGGGAGGGGGAGGGCAGGTCCCAGGGCGAGGACGGGACGGCCCGGGGGGCCTGAGGTGGGCCTGAGGTGGGCCCTGCGGTGTCTGGGGGAGCCCACGTCCCTGCTGATGCGCCAGGGGGGCCGCACCACCTGCGCAGGAGACCCGGATGGAGCCCCTGGCTCCTGGCTCTGCCTGGCCTGGCCCAGCCCTGGCCGCTGTGGCCACGCGGGGAGTGACCCAGCAGGCCACGGGCGTCCCGGCTGCTCCACGCCCAGCCCAGCCCTGGCTGACGGCCCTGGGGAGACCGGGGAGCCCCTGGCCCGGCTCAGCCTGGCCTGGACCCCGCGGCGGCTGCCGTTTGGGGGTGGGTGAGGCAGAGGCAGCTCTCTCTGCCTTTCACAGACAGACCTGGGCAGTGCCCGCCAGGGATGGACGCCTGCTGGACACCTGCTCCCGCCGCTGCACCTCCCAGCGTCCCCAACTCGGGCGCGCACCCCAAAGCGGAGCGGGGCGAGCACTTCCGGTACGGACTCAGGAGCGACTGCGGGGGCGGGGCGGCGCACAAGCGAGGGGGCGCTCGGGACCTCAGGACGGAAGCCCACTCACCCCCATCCGGCGCGGCGGCGGAGCCCGCGGGAGGCCGGCGCGCACCACTAGCCCTGCAGAGACCCCCACTCCCCAGGCCACAGGAAGCAAGGCCGAGGCGGCCAGGCCCTGCTCTCGGGTCTGTCCCAGCAGTTGGTTTCAGAAGCGCCCGGCTGCAGGGCAGCGGAGGCCGGGCACACAGCCGGAGGCCGGCACTCCGGGATCACGCAGCGCGGAGCGAGCCCGGGGCCCAGCCAGACGCGGCAGGAACGAGACGCCCCCGCGCGCTCGCCGGGCAGAGGCGGCCGGAGCCGAGAACACCGCCGGACCTCAGGGAACAGCAGGGCTCAGGCACCAGACAGCGGCTACAGTCCAGCCGGGCCCTGCAACCACGGAACGCGGTGCCCCGGTCCACGTGCTCTGTCCCCTCTGAATTCCACCCTGAAACTCCCTGCCCCCACGACAGGCGGGAAGAGCGCGCGCAGGGCCGCGGCTGCGCGTCAGGTCTGGGGGTCCGCGGGGCGAGGCCTCCGGAGCCCCCGGCCCTCCACGGCCGAGCCACAGCGACCACGTTCCCGCGTGTCTCGCCCGTGGACGTGTGCTCGACTGAGCTATTCGAAGGCAGGGGAGGTCGCCCACCCGCTGTTCACCCCAAATGCCCACAACAGCCAGGGCGGGGCGGGGCTGTGCCAGGTGCTCCATCCGCGCCCCCGCGTGCGCGGCCAGAACCGGCCCCGGTCACCGCCCCCGCGCCCCTGCCCGCGTCCCGATCACCGCCCCCGTGCCCCTGCCCGTGTCCCGGTCACCGCCGCCTCCCCCCTGCCCTCGTCCAGGTCACCGCCGCCCCCTGCCCTCGTCCAGGTCACCGCCGCCGCACCCCTGCCCTCGTCCAGGTCACCGCCGCCCCCCTGCCCTCGTCCAGGTCACCGCCGCCCCCTGCCCTCGTCCCGGTCACCGCCGCCTCCCCCCTGCCCTCGTCCAGGTCACCGCCGCCCCCCTGCCCGCGTCCAGGTCACCGCCGCCACCCCCCTGCCCACGTCCAGGTCACCGCCGCCACACCCCTGCCCACGTCCAGGTCACCGCCGCCGCGCCCCTGCCCACGTCCCGGTCACCGCCGCCGCACCCCTGCCCTCGTCCAGGTCACCGCCGCCTCCCCCCTACCCACGTCCAGGTCACCGCCGCCTCCCCCCTGCCCACGTCCCGGTCACCGCCGCCTCCCCCCTGCCCTCGTCCAGGTCACCGCCTCCCCCCTGCCCTGGTCCCGGTCACCGCCGCCGGCCCCCTGCCCACGTCCAGGTCACCGCCACCGCCCCCCTGCCCACGTCCCGGTCACCGCTGCCGCGCCCCTGCCCACCTGAGACCCGTGCGCGCTCAGTACAGCAGCGGCCAGCGCGGGACGACACCTGGGCGCCAGCACCCCTGCCCGGGGTCCGCGAGTCCACAGGAAAGCGCGCAGCAGGGCGGCGGGCACCGGGCAGGGGGGTCACCGCTGACGCCCCTCCCCCCCACGCCTGAAACCCGAGCGCTGGCCTCGGCGCCCCTCCGACGGGCACACCGACTCGGGCGGGGGGTCCCCTCCCCCAGGGCCGGAAGCACCAGGGCCGGAAGCACCAGGGCCGGAGGCGGGCGCTGCGGAGACCCACGCGGCCGGGCACTCCGGGCCCGGCGGCTCCCGCCCGCGGAGCGCACCCCGGGGAGGCAGTGCGGGCCCAGCCACCCACGTGGGAGCCTGCGCTGAGTTCCCGGGGCACGGGGCGCCCATGTCCCTCCAAGCTGATTCAGTTCAGCCTGGGCAGCGGCCTTGCCCGCGCCGAGCCCCTCTCCCGCCGAGGGCTCGGCCCCCCGGCCCCCGGCCCCCCACCCCCATCCGGCCTGCCCCGAAAGCGGTCAGCGCCCCCCCGCCCCCTCCCCCGCGCCGGCTACTTCTCCTCCCCCCACCAGGGGTCGTCGTGCCCGCCTCGGCGCAGCCCCTCGGAGACCGACCCTCCCCCCGCCACGCCAGACCCAGGCCCCTCTTGGCCGTCCGGACGGGCGCCCCGGCGCCAGCCTCCCGCCCCCACGGCCCAGCCGGGCCCCACTGGCACGCCGCCTCGCCGACCCCTCGGGGCCCGGGCCGGGGGCGGGAGGCGGGCCGGCCGGGGGCGCGGCGCCGCGGGCCGTTACCTGGGCTGCGGCCCGGAACACTGACTCGCCGCCATCTTAGCGTCTTCCTCGAGCCGCCGGCCGTGACGTCACCGGCCCCGCCCCCGCGCCGCGTGCCGCCGGCGCCGCGCGGCCCGCCCCCCGCGGAAGTCGCCCCTTCCCAGCCACTCAGAGCGGCGCTTCCCCACGCAGGCCCCGTCCAGGCCGCAAAGCCCCGCCCCCTCCCGGAGCCCGCCGGCCTTTAACCACTGGGACGCGCGGCGCGGCGCGCAAGCCCCGCCCCAGGCCCCGCCTTCCGCCTAACGGCTCGGGCCCAGTGGGCGGGGCTCTGCGCCCGGGCCCCAGGCCCCGCCCCCGGCCGGCGTCCCACCTTCCTGTCGCGGTTTGGGCGGGATCTCGGGACCGCGCACCCCTGACCCGCCTGGACAGGAGCGTGGAGATGCCGGCTGCTGACCTGGTCCTTGGGGCATAAATAAATAATTTTGCGAACGAGTGTGACTCTGCGAGAGCTGCTGGCACGGACGGGGCCGCGGTTCACTCCCCAGACGCGAGCCTTGGGCGGCAGGGACCCAGGCACCCAGGCCATCACCTGCTGTCCCCGGGGTGCGCATCACAGCCGGAGCCGGCAGCGGAGCGGGCACTGGGACCCTGCGCTCCCACGCGGGGAGGGCTCCACGGGGCGGAGTAGGGGCTCCACGGGGCGGGGGGAGGGCTCCACGGGGCGGAGGGGACTCTACGGGGAAGGGGGAGGGCTCCACGGGGCGGGGTGAGGGGCCCTGCGCTCCCACGCGGGGTGAGGGCTCCGCGGGGCGGGGTGAGGGGCTCCACGGGGCGTGGGGAGGGCTCCACGGAGCGGAGTAGGGGCTCCACGGGGGGGGAGGGCTCCACGGGGCGGGGTGAGGGGCTCCACGGGGCGTGGGGAGGGCTCCACGGAGCGGAGTAGGGGCTCCACGGGGGGGAGGGCTCCACGGGGCGGAGGGGGCTCTAAGGGGAAGGGGGAGGGCTCCATGGGGCGGGGTGAGGGGCCCTGCGCTCCCACGCGGGGTGAGGGCTCCGCGGGGCGGGGTGAGGGGCTCCCACGCGGGATGAGGACTCCACAGGGCGGGGGGAGGGCTCCCATGCAGGGTGAGGGCTCCACGGGGCAGGGGGAGGGCTCCCACGCGGGGTGAGGGCTCCACGAGGCAGGGGGAGGGCTCCCACGCGGGGTGAGGGCTCCACGAGGCAGGGGGAGGGCTCCACGCAGCCCTGACTGCTGCCCCTCCCGCCTGCCCCTCAGCTCCCTGACCCTGGAGGACGGGGGGGGGGGGGGGGGCCTCAGATACAAGCAGGCGCCGCGGGGTGGGGGGCAGGCCCGGAGGGGGGGGGGCTCGTTCCGCTTGGACAGAGCCACGGAGACCCCACGGGCTGGGGGAGCCACGCGGGGGACCGCGCTCAGGGCCCTGTTCCATCCGTGTACTGACCCTGCGTGGCAGCAGCCTGGGACGGGAAGGTCTGGCAAACAGCGCCCCCCCCCCGCCCTGGCAGAGCCCCCCCGCTAATTACACATGCCCCTCCCCCACTACACCCGGCCCCCCATTGCACACGGCCCCCTCCCCCATTACACACGGCCCCCTCCCCCACCACACACGGCCCCTCCCCCACTACACACGGCCCCCTCCCCCATTACACAACAGCCCCCTCCCCACTACACATGGCCCCTCCCCCACTACACACGGCCCCCTCCCCACTACACATGGCCCCTCCCCCACTACACACGGCCCCCTCCCCTGATTACAGAACAGCCCCCTCCCCACCACACACGGCCCCTCCCCCACTACACACGGCCCCTCCCCCACTACACACGGCCCCCTCCCCCACTACACAACAGCCCCCTCCCCACTACACATGGCCCCTCCCCCACTACACACGGCCCCCTCCCCCATTACACAACAGCCCCCTCCCCACCACACACGGCCCCTCCCCTGATTACAGAACAGCCCCCTCCCCCACCACACACGGCCCCTCCCCCGTTACACAGCCCCCTCCCCCGTTACACAGCCCCTCCCCCATTACACGGCCCCTCCCGGCCCCTGCCCTTCTAACAGGGACGGGCGCGGCCCCCCGCACCAGGGCGGCGTGTTTCAGGGTCTCTGGGTTGCACAGGCTTCCTCCCTAATTGTTCTTTATCACCAGCATTGCGCTGAGTGCGCGCCACACCCAACCGCACGCAGTCCCCACGGCACAGCTCACACAGGGCGGCGGTTCCGGTGCCCGGAGCCCTCCCCCGCGTGGGAGCTCAGAGTCCCCGACCCCGCCCGTGGGGCCCTCCCCCGCGTGGGAGCGCAGCTCTGCTTCCGGCCCCGTGGGGCCCTCCCCCATGTGGGAGCGCAGGGTCCCGACCCCGCCCGTGGGGCCCTCCCCCGCGTGGGAGCGCAGGGTCCCGACCCCGCCCGTGGGGCCCTCCCCCGCGTGGGAGCGCAGGGTCCCCGACCCCGCCCGTGGAGCCCTCCCCCGCGTGGGAGCGCAGCTCTGCTTCCGGCCCCGTGGGGCCCTCCCCCGCGTGGGAGCGCAGGGTCCCGACCCCGCCCGTGGGGCCCTCCCCCGCGTGGGAGCGCAGGGTCCCGACCCCGCCCGTGGGGCCCTCCCCCGCGTGGGAGCGCAGGGTCCCCGACCCCGCCCGTGGAGCCCTCCCCCGCGTGGGAGCGCAGCTCTGCTTCCGGCCCCGTGGGGCCCTCCCCCGCGTGGGAGCGCAGCTCTGCTTCCGGCCCCGTGGAACCCTCCCCAGCGTGGGAGCGCAGGGTCCCGACCCCGCCCGTGGAACCCTCAGGGTCCCCGACCGGCCCGTGGAGCCCTCCCCCGCGTGGGAGCGCAGGGTCCCGACCCCGCCCGTGGGGCCCTCCCCCGCGTGGGAGCGCAGGGTCCCCGACCCCGCCCGTGGAGCCCTCCCCCGCGTGGGAGCGCAGCTCTGCTTCCGGCCCCGTGGGGCCCTCCCCCATGTGGGAGCGCAGGGTCCCGACCCCGCCCGTGGAGCCCTCCCCCGCGTGGGAGCGCAGGGTCCCGACCCCGCCCGTGGAGCCCTCCCCCGCGTGGGAGCGCAGGGTCCCGACCCCGCCCGTGGAACCCTCAGGGTCCCCGACCCGGCCCGTGGGGCCCTCCCCCGCGTGGGAGCGCAGCTCTGCTCCCCCCCCCAGCGCCCTGCGAGGCGGTGGCGGCCCAGGCACGGGCCCTGGGAAGAAGCCCAGCCCGGGCTGTCGGGGCGTTTGGGGGTGAACGGGCGCTCGCGCGGGCTCTCGCTCTCTCTGTATGTGTGTGTCTGCCTCTAAATAAACATCTATATAACACAGACCGCAGACACGCGGAGCAGCTCGGCGCACGGCATTCAGCACCACGGGCAGCTCCTAGGGCCCGGCCGCCCTGGCCAGCCCCCGCCCAGCGCGCTCCTGCTCACCCCCACCCCCGCGCCCCGCTCACACCGGGACACCTTCCCCCTGCCCCCTCCAGGCTGCCTCTGGACGAGGCCAGACGCCCTTGCCCGCGCCCTGCACGGGCAGCGGCCTGGCTGTCCCCTCCCAGGGTCTCTCGGGACAGGTCCACGTCTCCAGCCAGGACGCGGGAGGCCCAGGCCCGTGGGCTCTTTCTTCCCTTTGGGACCCATGGCCCTGCGTGGGGAGCAGACCCCGTGCAGCGAGCGAGGCCACCGCCCACGCTCGGGGCCGCCGGAGGGCCCCAGAGGAGCCGGCGCGGCGCGGGGTCCCCCTGCCGCGCGCTGCCGCCCTGTGCGGAGGCAATCCCACCGTCTGGAAATTCACATTGCAGCAAGGCGAGGGGCAGAGACCAGGAGAAGTAGGAAAAGCAGCAGCCAGCCCCGTGTCGCGCGGACTCGGCGTCCCACACCAGCACCGGTTCCATCCTGGCTGCTCACCTCCCCGCTAATGCTCCCGGGAGAGAGGCCGTGACGGCCCAGGTCCTTGGGCCCTGCACCCGCGTGGGAGACCCAGCTCCTGGCTTGGGCCTGGCCCAGCCCTGGCCGTTGTGGCCATTGGAGGAGTGAACCAGCAGCTGGAAGATACTTCTCTCACTCTGCCTTTCAAATAAATAAAATAAATCTTTAAAAAAATATATGGGGGCCGGTGCTGTGGCGTGGTGGGTAAAGCCCCAGCCTGCAGCGCCGGCATCCCATATGGGTGCCGGGTTCTAGTCCCGGCTGCTCCACTTCCAGTCCGGTTCCCTGCTGTGGCCTGGGAGAGCAGTGGACGATGGTCCAAGCCCTTGGGCCCCTGCACCCGCGTGGGAGACCCGGATGGAGCTCCTGGCTCCTGGCTTCGGATCAGCCCAGCTCCAGCAGCCATTTGGGGAGGGACCCAGCGGGTGGAAGACCTCTCCCCTACCCTCTCTCTCTACTTCCAGACAAAGATTTACTTACGTATTTCTTTTCTTTCTTTTTTTGTTTTATTCTGAAACATGGGTAGACCCATTTATATGGGGAATTTGACACAGAAGAGAGCCAGTATTTTTTTTTTTTTTTGGACAGGCAGAGTTAGACAGTGAGAGAGAGAGAGAGAGAAAGGTCTTCCTTCCGTTGGTTCACCCCCCAAATGGCCACTACTGCCGGCACACTGCGCTGATCCAAAGCCAGGAACCAGGTGCTTACTTCCCGTCTCCCATGGGGTGCAGGGCCCAAGCACCTGGGCCATCCTCCACTGCACTCCCGGGCCACAGCAGAGAGCTGGCCTGGAAGAGGGCAACCGGGACAGAATCCGGCACCCCGACCAGGACTAGAACCTGGTGTGCCGGTGCCACAAGGCAGAGGATTAGCCTAGTGAGCCACGGCGCCGGCCACTTAGTATTTCTTTAAACACAGAGTGACAGAGACGGAGAGTCAGAGAGGGATTTTCCATCCGCTGGTTCACTCCCCAATAGCTGTAATTGCCAGAAACTGGCCAGGCCAAAACCAGGAGCCAGGACTCCATCCAGGTCTCCCATGCGGGTGCAGGGGCCCAAGGGCTTGGGCCATCGTCCACTGCTCTCCCAGGCCACAGCAGAGAGCTGGGTCGGAAGTGGAGCAGCTGGGACTGGAACCGGCGCCCATGTGGGATGCCGGCATTGCAGGCTGGGGCTTCACCCGCGGCGCCGCAGCGCGGGCCCATCGGCAGGCAGCTTGCTCTCATAAGTAAGGACCTGGTCATTGGATCTGGGGCCCGCCCTAATCCAGGATCTCTCACTTAATTCCATCTGCGAAGGCCTTTTATCCAAAGACGGCTGACCGCACACGTCCCCACTGACTCGCAGCTGTGCCTCTGTCGGGGCCGGCGGGCACCATCTGGGCCCCCGCAGGGCCTCAAGGTGGACAACCGGCGCGGGTAGAGGGGCGGTCAGCACCCTTCCCCGTCTCATTCCATCCGGACACGTGTCATGGGGGAAGGGAGGCCCGCACCACGAGATGCCTCACCCCTACATCCCTCAGCCAGGGAGTGGCCAGGCCGGGGCAAGGCCACTCCCCGTCCAAGTGCAGGTGCCTGGCCCTGCCCCTCGCCTCCCGGACCCCAACTCCCCCGCGGGGCAGCGCCCAACTGCAGGGGGCGCCGCGCCCAGGGCAGCTCAGAGCCAGCGCGCCAGAGACCCTCCCGCCTCGCTGGCCCCAGCCCGGCTCCTTCCACGGCAAGGGGCCTCCAGGCGCACCCACGCACAAGGGGCTGGTGCGGCTGGGGTTTCCCAAAGGCAAGGAGCCCCACGCCCGCGCCCCCTGTCCCGATGGAGCCGGGCCATCGCGGCCGTCGGTTTCCCCAACGCGCCCTTGTTTTGTTTTTCAATCCGAGGTGCGCCATCGGGACCGCGTCTCTGCGGCTGCCCCCGGCGCGGCCCTCGCGGATGCTGCCCGCGCAGCCAATGGGGAGCCGCGGATGCGGGCAGGGGCCGCGCGCTCCGCTCGGGCCCGGCCCCGCCCACGGCCCGCCCCCTGCCCTGAACACCGAGCGGCTCCCGCAGCCGCTTGCGGGCAGCCCAGCCCCTGCCAGCCGCGAGCCGCGAGCCGCGAGCCGCGAGCCGGGAGGACAGACCGCGGAGGCTTCGGAGCCGCGGGGACCCGGCACGCAGCCGCCGCTGAGCCAGCGCCGCCTCCCCCTCCCGGACAAAGGCGCCCCCGCGCCCCGGGTGACCTTCCCGGAGGTAGGGTCCGCCCTTCAGAGCGGCTGTCCGCCTCGGTTGTTCGGCGGGCCCGCGCTTTGTATGCCAGGGCCAGGGGCCGCCGCCGCCCCGCAGGTGAGCGCCCCCTCCCCCGCGTTTAGCCAGGGGCTGCGTTCTCCGGCCCCAGTCCGCCCCCTGCGGCGAGAGCAGGGGTCTTCGCGAGCCCGGCTCGGCCGCTGGCACATCCTGCAGCCAGCCGGCCCTTGGCGAGGGCCACGGTTCCCCCACCCCCACCCCCGCCCCGGCACCATTTTCAGAGTCCGGGCCCGCACGCCGAGGAAATCCTGTGGCCAGCGGCGCGGGAGCGAGCTGACAAACGTGTCGCAAGGCAGCGCTCCGGGTGTCGGGAGGGACGAGGGCTCCGGAGGGGTGCGCGCCTCGGGGGGCCCGCCGCGCCCCGGGCCTGGGGGTGGGGATCGCGGCGCCTGCGTCTGGGCTGGGGGACCCCTGGGCGGGTGCGGGGCTTGGTCACACCCGGCTCAGGATCCGGCAGCGCGGACAGCAAAAACAGCCCAGGGCCTCCCGGGGAGCCCGGGCCTCTGCCCACCGCGGGCAGTCACCTGCGAGCGGGACGGGGGCCGACGCTGCCCGGAGCGGAAGCCAGGAGCGATTTTCCCCCTGGGCCGCTTCCAACCGGCCCTCCTCCATGAATGAGTGACGACATTCCGGGGAGGGGGCAGGCGGTGCTCCGTGCTTGCTCTCACCTGAAGCCGGGAGAGGCCCCACTCTGACTCCAGCCCCCTCTCCCCCCCAGCCCACCTGCCTCGGGCCTCAGGCCGCGCCCCCGCCTCTCCTGCCATCCCATTCATACCCCAGGCGGCCAGCCGCGGGGGCTGCAGGGACACACCCCATCTGTGGTGGCAGCCGGGGTGGGACGTCACAGCGCGGGTGCTGGGTGAAATGTGCCCAGGGCAGAGCCCAGAGCCGTTTGTGGTTGGGGGTGCCTGGAAGAGCCCCTCCCTGGAAGACAGGGTCTGTGGACCGGGGGGCCAGCGCATTGGCCAGCGCAGGGGGCACAGCTGCACCAGCCCCCCCCCCGTCCCGGGGGGGGGGAGTGGACAGACATTGTCGAGTGTGCTCCAGGCAGGGGGAGTGGGCCGCAGGGTCCTGGTTTCAAAGCGCAGGACAGGTGCGGGGGGCAGGTCCCGAGGACCCAGCAGGGAGAGGGAGGCTCTGGGAGGGGCACTTCTCTGCTCGCCCCCTGCCCTGCACCTGCCTGGTCAGTTCCTCAGGGTAAAACTGGTTCTGTGCGGCCGGCAGCGCGCTCATCCCCCCCCCCCCGTTTCCGCCCACCCTGCCTGCGTGAGCCCTGGCCTCAGCGGCTGTCAGGAGGCGGGCAGGTGGCTGGGAGTGGACAGCACGGCTGGAGTGGCCCAGGGCACCAGGGGAAGCTTAGGTGTATCCCCGGGTGGGGGGGGATGGGTCTGCCTGGGGCGTGGCCTTCACTGGAGGGGGGGGAGCCGGCCTCCAAGTTCAAGTCCACACTCAGCTCTGAGTGTCCCCCCCTGGGCTTTCACCTGGACCTGGGGCTGCCCCCTGCTGGATTCCCGCCTAATGAGACCCATTCCCCGGCCCTGCAAGGCCCAGCGCTGCTCGGAGCCGGCGCCGCCCCCGCGTTCCCATGGGGACCACGGAAGCCACCCTCCGCATGGAGAACATGGACGTGACGCAGGAGTGGCAGGACGAGGAGCTGCCCAGGTAGGCCCCCGCTCCCCGACTCCTGCCCGTGGACGGTTCCTGGGCCACGAGGGCGGCCAGCCTGGCTCCTGTGGGACCTTGGCCTCGTCCCCCGCAGCTCCCCTGGGGCCCACGGCTCTGTCCTGACCCCTGTCTGTGGCCTCGGGGTGTGCGCCGTATTTGCTAAATTCTGTGAGATGGGTTTCCCCGAGAACCCCGCCCTGCGCTGTGTAGGAACCACAAGGCTCCTCCAAAGCCACCTCACGGCCGTCACCGTATTCCTGGCCGCGTTCTGGGTTCCTGGTGCCCGGGTGAACCCAGGCGGCAGCCGGAAACACCAAGTCTCAGCTCTGCCCCGCCGCCCTGGGGAGCCCCACGCGGCCTCCTCACCCCCTTGCTGCCCGCGTCCCTGCGCGGCCTCCTCACCCCCTCGCTGCCCGCGTCCCCGCGCGGCCTCCTCACCCCCACCGCTGCCCGCGTCCCCGCGCGGCCTCCTCACCCCCTCGCTGCTGGGGGCCGAGCCCGGGTCAGGCTGGGGTCGTCTGCTGCAGCTGGATGCCGACCCCGCCACCTCACACGCCATGGGAGCCTGTTCTAGGCTGCGCCAGTGCACGCCTGCAGCGGGCTCGGGCCATGAGGCAAAGCGCTGCCGCTGGCCCAGTGCACGGCGCGGGCTCATGGCTGGTGGTGTGGGCTCGTGGCTGGTGGGAGCAGCTCGTGGCTGGTGGCGGGGGCTCGTGGCTGGTGGTGTGGGCTTGTGGCTGGTGGGGGGGCTCGTGGCGGGTGGTGGCAGCTTGTGGCTGGTGTGTGGGCTCATGGCTGGTGGTGGAGCTCGTGGCTGGTGGTGTGGGCTCATGGCTGGTGGTGTGGGCTCATGGCTGGTGTGTGGGCTCATGGCTGGTGGTGGGGCTCGTGGCTGGTGGTGTGGGCTCATGGCTGATGGTGGGGGCTCATGGCTGGTGGTGGGGGCTCATGGCTGGTGGTGTGGGCTCATGGCTGGTGGTGTGGGCTCATGGCTGGTGGCAGCTTGTGGCTGATGGTGTGGGCTCATGGCTGGTGGTGTGGGCTCATGGCTGGTGGTGTGGGCTCATGGCTGGTGGTGGAGCTCGTGGCTGGTGGTGGAGCTCGTGGCTGGTGGTGGGGCTCGTGGCTGGTGGTGGGGCTCGTGGCTGGTGGTGGGGCTCGTGGCTGGTGGTGGAGCTCGTGGCTGGTGGCAGGGGCTCGTGGCTGGTGGTGGAGCTCGTGGCTGGTGGTGGAGCTCGTGGCTGGTGGTGGGGCTCCTGGCTGGTGGCGGGGGCTCGTGGCTGGTGGTGTGGGCTCGTGGCTGGTGGTGTGGGCTCATGGCTGGTGGTGTGGGCTCATGGCTGGTGGTGGGGCTCATGGCTGGTGGCAGCTTGTGGCTGATGGTGTGGGCTCATGGCTGGTGGTGTGGGCTCATGGCTGGTGGTGTGGGCTCATGGCTGGTGGTGGAGCTCGTGGCTGGTGGTGGAGCTCGTGGCTGGTGGTGGGGCTCGTGGCTGGTGGTGGGGCTCGTGGCTGGTGGTGGGGCTCGTGGCTGGTGGTGGAGCTCGTGGCTGGTGGCAGGGGCTCGTGGCTGGTGGTGGAGCTCGTGGCTGGTGGTGGAGCTCGTGGCTGGTGGTGGGGCTCCTGGCTGGTGGCGGGGGCTCGTGGCTGGTGGTGTGGGCTCGTGGCTGGTGGTGTGGGCTCATGGCTGGTGGTGTGGGCTCATGGCTGGTGGCAGCTTGTGGCTGGTGGTGTGGGCTCGTGGCTGGTGGCCAGGGCAGGAGTGGATGAAGGGGGCAGGTGGGGCTGGGGCCAGCATTGCATAAACAGGAAGTCGCTGGGGTCCCACAGAGCCAGTTCACCTCTGCCTGTGATGGCGCCTCCCACGAGGGCCCACCTCCACTTTTAGGAGTTTACGTGCAGGGCGGAACAACTGAGACAGAGAGAGCCCTCCAACTGCTGGTTCACTCCCCAGTGCTCACAACGGCAGGGGTGGGGCCAGGCTGAAGCCAGGAGCCCCCTTGGGGGGCAGGATGGGGGGTGGGCACCCTCGGGGTCACAAATCACGTGGGAGGGACATTGTGTGCACTCGCTGTGGAGACCAGGGTCTGATTCCTGCGCGTGGACAGTGCACAAGTGCCCCCCATCCCTGCTGGCCCATGTCCAAGAGGGGGCTACAGAGAGAGAGAGGGAGAGAGAGAGATGGAGAGCTCCCATCCGCTGGTTCACTCCCCAAATGCCTGCAAGGCCGGAGCTGGGCCAGGCGGAAGCCGGGAGCCAGGAGCTGCATCCGGGTCTCCCACGCGGGTGCAGGAGCCCAGGCACTTGAGCCACTGCTGCGTCTCCCAGGGTGGGCGCGCAGGGCGCTGGGACTGACCCCAGGCACTCAAATCTGGGGTGCAGCGTCCGCACTCCGCCCAACCTCTGCGGCTCCCGGGGACTTAGACCCCGCGCAGGGCCACACCGAGTGCGCTCACGCCTTTACTAGGAGCGCGGCCCGCTGCCTCTTCCCGCCCCAGCCCCGGGTTCTGGCGACAGAGGGGACGCGCGCGTCTGCACCTGCCCGGAGAGCGGGGGTGGGGCCCTCTCCCCCGGCCCCCAGCGCCCGGAGACAGGGGCGGCTCTGTGAGCGCTGGCCACCAGCGACAGGGCTTCCCCCGCGGGCGCCCGGCTTCCCCGTCTTGGAGAGCCGGAGACCAGCTGCTGCGCACAAAGGCGCCTCTGTCAGGGCCGGACAGGCCCGGGTCTGTGCCTCGCTGTCCGGATCCGCCCCCGGGGCCGAGCTGGGGAGGGACTCACGGCGCACTCTTCCGCCCAGACCTGCTCCGCCCGCAGGCATTCACGCTGCGGGCCCCAGGCACGGCCTGGGGGACCCCCACCCCCACCCCCACCCCCCGCGCCGCTCCCCGTGCTTCCCGGGGCTCAGGGCTCTGCACCTGCGCGACCAGCCGCCAGGGGGCGGCAGACAGCAGTGACCACGGGGAGGGCGGAGGATCAAAACCGAGTGGACGCCCAAAGGCAATGGAAGCACCTGTCCACGCGACCCCCACGCGGGACTTCCCGCGCAGTAGCAGGAGCCGCACGAGCCAACAGAGGGGGCAGACAGGGCGCGGGGAGCACTACGCAGCGCCAGGGCCTCAGCTCGGCAGGACGCCTGCTGCACCTGTTAGCACATTTCAGCTCAACTCTCGCTTCAGAGCAGCTTGTACATTTTATTTAATTTTTTTTTGACAGGCAGAGTGGACAGTGAGAGAGAGAGAGAGAGAAAGGTCTTCTTCCGTTGGTTCACCCCCAACATGGCCATCACCGCCGGCGCACGGCGCCGATCCGAAGGCAGGAGCCAGGTGCTTTTCCTGGTCTCCCATGGGGTGCAGGGCCCAAGCACTTGGGCCATCCTCCACTGCACTCCCGGGCCACAGCAGAGAGCTGGCCTGGAAAAGGAGCAGCCGGGACTGGAACCTGCGCCCTATGGGATGCGGGCGCTGCAGTGCCGGCCCCCCAGATATCTCCTAAGGAAACAAGAGGGGATGAAATAAACATTCCCCGCCCCCGCCTTCCGGCCGCGGGAGTCTGCTGACTCGGCAGAGCCCTGCAGCTGGGATGTAAAAGGCCCAGCGCAGAACCCGGCGCCAGGGACGGCCCGGCTGGGAGCTGGCAGGGGCGCGCGGGGCAGCCCGGCCCTCGGTTTCTCCCCGCAGCCTTCCCTCCGGGTCTCTGGGTCCCCGTGAACGGAACAACGCTGTCTCCCAGTCCAGGCCTCGCCGGGGTTGAGAGGATCTCAACCGGCGTTGGCCGGTCCATCTGAGAGGCCGTGGCCCCACCCACGGGCGTCTCGAGCGCTGGGCCACCACCTGTGCCCCCACTCGGATCTGCTTGGGCTGCTCCCCCCGGGACCCCGCGGGACACTTCCTGGTCCCCTCTCGCGGCCGTGGGAGAACGGGTCAGGGCTGCAGACGGCCCCTCGACTGGCCAGACGGGCGCTGGTCTTCAGGGGGAAGACACGGGAGCGGGGAGCCCGAACCCCAGTCTCAGAGGTGGAAGACGTGCGCGGCCCCTGCACCTTCTCCCACCCGCGGCCACCACCCCATCCCCCGTGTTTATCTGGCGGCTGGGCCGCGGACCCCACGGCTGACGGTGACGCAGCTCTGACACACTTGTCCCTGCACGTGAGGGACAAGGCCCCAGGGACAGCGGGCGCTCAGCCTAGCGGTGAAGCCCCTGCTTCCTTCCTCCTCCTGAAGGTTTGTGTGTTTATTTAAAGGCACAGCTACGCAGAGAGAGGGCGAGAGAGAGGTCTCCCATCCGCTGGTCCACTCCCCAAATGGCGGCAGTGGCCAGAGCTGGGCCAGGCCACAGCCAGGAGCCGGGAGCTGCGTCCGGGTCTCCCACGTGGGTGCAGGCCCAGCACCTGGGCCGTCCTCCACTGCCTTCCCAGGTGCATTAGCAGGGGCTGGACAGAAATGGAGCAGCCGGGACGGGAACTGGTGGTGTGACAGGTGGCAGCTCCACCTGCTGTGCCGCCGTGCTGGCCCTAACAGCGGAGAGGACATCTGCATTCCAGGTCCCAGTCCTGGGTCCCCTGACTCAGCCCCCGGCCGACACCCACCCTGGGTCCCCCGACTCAGCCCCCGGCCGACGCCCACCCTGGGTCCCCTGACTCAGCCCCCGGCTGTCGCCCACCCTGGGTCCCCCGACTCAGCCCCTGGCCGACGCCCACCCTGGATCCCCCCGACTCAGCCCCCAGCTGACGCCCACCCTGGGTCCCCCCGACTCAGCCCCCAGCTGACGCCCACCCTGGGTCCCCCCGACTCAGCCGCCAGCTGATGCCCACCCTGGGTCCCCCCGACTCAGCCCCTGGCCAGCACCCACCCTGGGTCCCCCTGACTCAGCCCCCGGCCGGCGCCCACCCTGAGTCCCCCCCTGACTCAGCCCCTGGCCGACACCCACCCTGGGTCCCCCCGACTCAGTCCCCGGCCGGCACCCACCCTGGGTCCCCCCGACTCAGCCCCCAGCCGACACCCACCCTGGGTCCCCCTGACTCAGCCCCCGGCCGGCGCCCACCCTGAGTCCCCCCCTGACTCAGCCCCTGGCCGACACCCACCCTGGGTCCCCCCGACTCAGCCCCCGGCCGACACCCACCCTGGGTCCCCCCGACTCAGCCCCTGGCCGGCGCCCACCCTGAGTCCCCCCCCGACTCAGCCCCTGGCCGGCACCCACCCTGGGTCCCCCCGACTCAGCCCCTGGCCGGCACCCACCCTGGGTCCCCCCGACTCAGCCCCTGGCCGGCACCCACCCTGGGTCCCCCCGACTCAGCCCCCGGCCGACACCCACCCTGGGTCACACTGACTCAGCCCCCGGCCGGCGCCCACCCTGGGTCCCCCCGACTCAGCCCCCGGCCGGCACCCACCCTGGGTCCCCCGACTCAGCTCCCAGCTGATGCCCACCCTGGGTCACACTGACTCAGCCCCCGGCCGGCGCCCACCCTGAGTCCCCCCCTGACTCAGCCCCTGGCCGGCACCCACCCTGGGTCCCCCTGACTCAGCCCCCGGCCGGCGCCCACCCTGAGTCCCCCCCTGACTCAGCCCCTGGCTGACGCCCACCCTGGGTCCCCCGACTCAGCTCCCAGCTGATGCCCACCCTGGGTGCCCCCGACTCAGCCCCCGGCCGGCGCCCACCCTGGGTCCCTGCCACCCGCGGGGGAGCCCACGCCGAGCTCTGAGCTTCGGCTCCCTCAGCCTTCCCAGGCACCGGGGGTGGCCCAGTGGACCGGAGCTCTGCCTCTCACGCTGAGCATGAGCTAGAGAGCACAGCACTCCAGGACCAAGGCTGCAGGCCCAGCGCAGAGGACTCCACTCGGATTCCCCAGGCCTGAGCAGCGCCGCAGCCCCCAGGGTTGTGCGCGTCCGCGACTCCCAGCCCGCGCGCGGGCTCGCCGTGCTCTGCCCCAAGCAGAGAGGCGCTCGGGCCCAGCGCTAAGTGCGCTCTGTTCTTGTTTGTCTGAACCCCTCGGCCGGACCCCGCCTGGCCACGCCACCCTCCTCTGGCTGGACGTTCCGGCGGCACTGCCCGGCCCGGCCGACGCCGCAGGCCGCTCCGGGAAGACACGGGGACGGAGTCGCTGGGCAGCGCGGCGGCGGACGCGGCCTGTAAGTTTCCGCGCGCGCCAGGCGTGTCTCTGCCGGGGCTGGGCCCGCAGACCCCAGAGGCCCTGCCGGGAACGGGAACGGGACGGGAACGGGGAACGGGGCTGCCGGACTCCGGGGCCTGCGGGGGAAGGGCCGCGGGGGCGTGGCTGCGCGTGCCGAGCCACTCAGCCTGTCTGGGCCCCCGCCCGTTCCTCAGCTGCCAATCACAGCAAGTGAGCTTGTAAGGGTCAAAGAGGTGACGCGGGGCTGGCACTCAGCCCACAGGCCACGCCCCCATCCCCACAGGCCACACCCCATTCCACAGGCCACACCTCCGGCTCACAGACCATGCCCCCGCCCCACAGGCCACACCTCGCCTCACAGACCACGCCCTCGCCCCACAGGCCACTCCCCCAGGCCACAGGCCATACGGCAGCCTACAGGTCAGGGCCCCCACACCCCTGGCCCACAGGCCGCTCCTCCAGCCTGTAGGCCACACCCCAGCCTGCAGGCTGCTCCCCCCAGCCCCCAGCCCCACCCCCTGTCCCCGGGCGGGGACCAGCCCTCAGTGTCCCGGTCACTGCTGGGCCCTCCCTGGGCGCCGGCCAGGAGAGGAGGGACCCCGGCGTCACACACAGCTCCCAAGCCCAGCCCGCGTCCCGCTGAGCCGTCTCGGCCAGGCAAGGTCTGGGACGCAGGCTGTGCCCCACCGGGCAGGTGACCTCCCTGCCGGGCCACTCCCGAGTCCGCAGTGCCGCGCACGCGCACGCACAGTGACGTGACCATCCTACATTTTTCTACGTATTTATCTGAACGGGAGACGGAGACACCCCCCCCGCCCCCCGGGTCACTCCCCAGACACCGCGACGGCCAGGGCCGGGCCAGGCTGGAGCCGGGAGCCAGGAGCGCCATCCGGGGCTCCCGGGCAGGTGCAGGGCCCAGGGTGCGCACGCGCGGGGCCGGTGGGCGGTGGGCGGCAGAGCCGGGACGGGCGGCACCTTCGCCGCTGCAGCCAGCGCCCACCCCCTGCCCGGCCCGGCCCTGCCGCTCCGCCTCCTCCGCCCGGCGGGCAGCGCGGGCAGCGCGGGGCCACGGGTCCTGTCGGCCTCTCCCCAGCCCCGCCCGGCGCACTGAACTTCAACGGAGCCCACCGGAAGCGCAAGACGCTGGTGGCCCCGGAGATCAACATCTCGCTGGACCAAAGCGAGGGCTCCCTGCTGTCCGACGACTTCCTGGACACGCCCGACGACCTGGACATTAACGTGGACGACATCGAGACCCCCGACGAGACCGACTCGCTCGAGTTCCTGGGCAACGGCAACGAGCTGGAGTGGGAAGGTACGGGGGGGGGCGGGGGGGGAGAACCGGAGTCGGCCAGGGCGCGGGGGGGGGGCCGGGGGCGTACCGGTATGGGCCAGGGCGGGCGCGGGGTGGGGTCATGGGGGCGTCCCGGTGTCGGCCAGGGCGCGGGGAGGGGGCCCGGGGGCGTCCCGGTGTCGGGCAGGGCGCGGGGTGGGGGGGCCGGGGGCGTCCTGGTCTCAGCCACGGGCGCAGGGTGGGGAGGCCACGGGCCGGGGTGGCAGGGGCACGGGGTGGTGGGGGCCGGGGGGCCACGGAGCGGCGCGGGGTTCACGAGCACCTGCCGCCAACACGCGGGTCTTCCCTGAGATCCTCGAAGGGGACCGGGGCACGCGGCCTGCCCGGCGTTGCGAGCGCTTGCTCTGGGCGCTGGGGACACGGCCCCGCCCACGGGCGTGGGCAGCCATGACACCGAGGGCAGGGCGGAGTGTGGGTGCAGCTGGCAGCGAGCGGGGGGCAGGGACACTGCTCCAATCCTAGGGAGCCCAGGACGACCTGGCCCCTGTCCACACTGCCCCGGGGGCGGAAGCTCGGGCCAGGGTAACCGAGCGGGGTCCCTGGAAAGAGTGCCCGGGCAGGCCTGGGGGGTGGCGAGGGTGGAGGGGCCGGGCAGGGGCCGGGGGAGAGGGAGAGGGAGGCAGGCGCGGGTCTCACAGCCCCAGTGGCCACAGCCAGGGCTCTGGCGGGAGGCGCGGAGCAGGGTCGGCCAGGTATGATGTCAACACGTGTGGGGAGGTCTCCCGGTCTCGGTCAGGGAGGAGCGGGAGAGTGGGGGCGGGTGGGGCCCAGGGAGGAGTGAGTGGGCAGGTGGGGCGGGGCCCAGGGAGGAGCGGGAGGATGAGGGCGGGGGCAGGAGGGACTTGGCTCCAGGATTTCGGAGAGCGGTAAACACATCCGCTCTGGCGATGGCACTCTTCCTAGGTTTTCATTTGCTTTTCTGATTTATTTGAAACGCAAAGTCAGAGAGAGAGAGCGAGCGAGCGCGCTCCCATCCGCTGGGTCACTCCCCACATGGCCACCACGGCCGGCGCTGGGCCAGGCTGGAGCCAGGAGCAGGAGCTCCATCCGGGTCTCCCACGCGGGCACTTGAGCCCTCACCGCTGCCCCCAGAGTGCGCATGCGCAGGGAGCTGGCCCCGAACCCAGTCTGACCCGGGATGCCCCTGTCTCAATCCCCGCACCAAACTCGGGTCCCGAGGTCCCCGCTGGACGCGGCCCCGGCAGAGCGAGGACGGCCCCGGCGCTCAGCGGCAGAGCGGAGCCCGAGAGCCCGAGAGGGGAGCGCCGTGTGCGGGACCCAGGGCAGGCCCAGAGGGCGCCCGCTCCCCCCATCAGATGCTGGGTCCCTCCCCAGCTCTGCTCCCGACTCCGCCCGCAGGGGTGCCAGGGTGCTCCCGGACAGCTCGGGGACCCGGACGGCGCTCCCGCCCCCGCACGGCAGGCCCGGGGGACCCGCACGGCGCTCCCGCCCCCGCACGGCAGGCCCGGGGAGGGACCGGAAGGGAGCCGCGTCTGACTTCCATGGCACAGCGTGGACCCCAGTTCCCCCTGCTGTCAGCAACGTGGCTCTGCCGAGGGGTGGGGGACGCGGAGCAGCCCACCGTGACCCCGGCCCGCCGGCTGTTGGCGCCCGTTGAAGGGGAAGAGGCCCAGGGCCCGGTGAGCCAGGTCCTGGCAGGGCACAGGCGGCCAGGGCGGGAACGAGGGCGGCCGCGAGAGGCCGGCGCGCCCAGCCCAGGGTGCTGCTTCCAGACGACACCCCGGTGGCCACCGCCAAGAACATGCCTGGGGACAGCGCGGACCTGTTTGGGGACGGCGCGGCGGAGGACAGCGGCGCAGCCAACGGGCGCCTGTGGCGCACGGTCATCATCGGGGAGCAGGAGCACCGCATCGACCTGCACATGATCCGGCCGTACATGAAGGTGGTCACGCACGGAGGTGAGGCCCCCCCCCGGGGACCGGCGGTCACCCCGGAGGTCAGACCCCCCCCCGGGGACCGGCGGTCACCCCGGAGGTCAGACCCCCCCCACCCGGCACCCGTGGTCACCCCGGAGGTCAGACCCCACCCGGCACCCGTGGTCACCCACGGAGGTCGGACCCCTCCCCCCGGCACCCGTGGTCACCCCGGAAGTGAGGCCCGGGTACCGGCGGTCACCCCGGAGGTCAGACCCCCCCCCCGGCACCCGTGGTCACCCCGGAGGTCAGACCCCCCCCCGGGTACCGGCGGTCATCCCCGGAAGTGAGGCCCCGGGTACCGATGCTCCCCATGGAGGTCGGACCCCCCACCCCGCACCCGTGGTCACCCCGGAGGTCAGACCCCCCCCCCGCACCCGTGGTCACCCTGGAAGTGAGGCCTCCGGGTACCCGTGGTCACCTCGGAGGTCGGAGCCCTCCCTCCGTAGCCGTGGTCACCCCGGAAGTGAGGCCCCTCCCCCGGGTACCGGTGCTCACCCACGGAGGTCGGACCCCCCCCCGCACCCGTGGTCACCCCGGAAGTGAGGCCTCCGGGTACCCGTGGTCACCCCGGAGGTCAGACCCCCCCGCACCCGTGGTCACCCCGGAAGTGAGGCCTCCGGGTACCCGTGGTCACCTCGGAGGTCGGAGCCCTCCCTCCGTAGCCGTGGTCACCCCGGAAGTGAGGCCCCTCCCCGGGTACCGGTGCTCACCCATGGAGGTCAGACCCCCCCCCCCGCACCCGTGGTCACCCCGGAGGTCGGACGGACCCCCTGCCGGGCCCGGCAGCCCCTCGGTGCCCCGCCGCGGGCGGAGGGTGGAGCCTGCGTGGCTCGGCTCGGCGACGGCCGCCCCCCGCCGCTCTCCGCAGGCTACTACGGCGAGGGCCTCAACGCCATCATCGTGTTCGCCGCCTGCTTCCTCCCCGACAGCAGCTGCGCGGACTACCACTACGTCATGGAGAACCTCTTCCTGTGAGCGGGGGCGGGGCCGGGCGGGGAAGGAGGGGCCGGCATGCGGGGCGGGGCCAGGAAGGCGGGGCCGGTATTGGTGGGGCGGGGCCAGGCGGGGAAGGAGGAGCCTACATGTGGGGCGGGGCCAGCGGGTGGGGCGGGGCCTGCATAGGTGGGGCGGGGCCAGGCGGGGAAGGAGGGGCCGACATGTGGGGCGGGGCCAGGGAGGCGGGGCCGGGCGCGAGGAAGGAGGAGCCGGCATGCGGGGCGGGGCCAGAGGGACAGGTGGGGCGGGGCCGGGCGCGAGGACACGCTCACCCAGACTCTCCCCTGCTGGCCCCACTCCCGCGGCTGGGCCTTCCCCCTGGACCCCCGGGGCCGCCGCCCCCACACACGTCCATCACCCACACCATCATCACCTTCATCACCGCCGACACTACCGTGAACACCCACGCTGCCACCCTGATCCCCAGCCCACCCCCAAGACCTGCCCGGCGGGGGCCGAGGGGCTGGAACACGGCCCCCTCCCCAGAGCCCGCGCCCCTCCCCAGAGTCCCCGCCCCCTCTCCAGAGCCCCGGATCCTCTCCTCGGAGCCCCCCACCCCCCCTCAGGACCCCCGCCCCTCCCCAGAGCCCCCTCCTCAGGACCCCGCCCCCTCAGGACCCCTGCCCCTCCCCAGAGCCCACGCCCCCTCCCCAGAGCCCCCGCCCCCTCTCCAGAGCCCCGGATCCTCTCCTCGGAGCCCCCCACCCCCCCTCAGGACCCCCGCCCCTCCTCAGAAACCCCGCCCCTCCCCAGAGCCCGCGCCCCCTCAGGACCCCCGCCCCTCCCCAGAGCCCCCGCCCCCTCCCCAGAGTCCCCGGCCCCCCCTCCGAGCCCCGCGCCCCCTCCTCAGGACCCCCGCCCCTCCCCAGGACCCCCGCCCCTCCCCAGAGCCCCCGCCCCCTCAGGACCCCCGCCCCCCCTCAGGAGCCCCGCACCTCCCCAGGACCCCCGCCCCTCCCCAGAGCCGCGCCCCCTCCTCAGGACCCCCGCCCCTCCCCAGAGCCGCGCCCCCTCCTCAGGACCCCCGCCCCTCCCCAGAGCCGCGCCCCCTCCTCAGGACCCCCGCCCCTCCCCAGAGCCGCGCCCCCTCCTCAGGACCCCCGCCCCTCCCCAGAGCCGCGCCCCCCCTCAAGACCCCCGCCCCCTCAGGACCCCCGCCCCTCCTCAGAGCCCCCCGCCCCTCCCCAGAGCCGCACCCCCTCCTCAGAGATCCCCGCCCCTCCCCAGAGTCCCCGGCCCCCCCTCCGAGCCCCACGCCCCCTCAGGACCCCCGTCCCCCCTCAGGACCCCCGCCCCTCCCCAGAGCCGCGCCCCCCCTCAGAGCCCGCCCCCCCTCCGAGCCCCGCGCCCCCTCCTCAGGACCCCCGCCCCCCGCCAGAGCCGCGCCCCCCCTCCGAGCCCCGCGCCCCCTCCTCAGGACCCCCGCCCCTCCCCAGAGCCCCCGCCCCTCCCCAGAGCCCGCGCCCCCTCAGGACCCCCGCCCCTCCGAGCCCCGCGCCCCCTCCCCAGGGCCCCCGCCCCCTCAGGACCCCCGCCCCTCCCCAGAGCCGCGCCCCTCCCCAGGACCCCCGCCCCCCCCCAGAGCCGCGCCCCTCCCCAGGACCCCCGCCCCTCCCCAGAGCCGCGCCCCTCCCCAGGACCCCCGCCCCTCCCCAGAGCCGCGCTCCCCCTCAGGACCCCCGCCCCTCCCCAGAGCCCCCGCCCCTCCCCAGAGCCCCCGCCCCCTCAGGACCCCCGCCCCTCCTCAGGACCCCCGCCCCTCCCCAGGACCCCCGCCCCAGGACCCCCGCCCCTCCCCAGGACCCCCGCCCCTCCCCAGAGCCGCGCTCGCCCGAGCGGGACCCGGATCCCGAGGCCCGGGGGAGCCGGCGCGGCCGCCCTGACCCGCCCCGCCGCCCGCGCAGCTACGTCATCAGCAGCCTGGAGCTCCTGGTGGCCGAGGACTACATGATCGTGTACCTGAACGGCGCCACGCCGCGCCGCAGGATGCCGGGCCTCGGCTGGCTCAAGAAGTGCTACCAGATGATCGACAGGAGGTGAGGGCGGCCGCCGGCCCTCAGCAGCCCTTGGCTGGCGGACGCGTCCCCGGCGCCGCCTTCCGCCGCCCACATCCGCCGGAAGTGTGCCCTGGCCCACACGTTCCCCGCGGCGTCCGCGGCCCGGGATCGTTGGTTCCGGGGCCTGCCGAACCGACGCGGCGGCCCCACCCAGCCCCTCCTCCGCTGCGCCCCCGGGCTGGGCGCCCCCACCCCCGTCTACCTCCAGAACCTGCCCTTCCCGGCCTGAAGCCCTGTCTGCCGGGGAACTCCCCCTGCCCGGCACCCCGCCCCGCCGCCTGTCTCCGGGGCTCCGCGGGGTTTGGGGTCCCGCAGCCGGGTCCCTCCTCTGGGCGAGCCGGCCTCCCGGTCCCGCCACGTTGGGGCAGGCGCCGCGTCCCCTTCCTTGTTCAGGCCGGGTAGTTTGCGCCGCTGTTTGTCCACTCGGCTGCCGGTGGGCAGGGGCGGCTGCCGTCCCTGGGCCGGACACAGAGCAGCTTCACAGTCCAGCTCGTTCCGGCCACCCTAGATGGCGGCGGGGGCCGGGGCCGCGGGGGCCTCAGGGTCACTGGGGCCGCCCAGACCTGGGCCCCCGCTGAACCGCTGCTCCCCTACCCAGCTCGCGTGGGGGTGTTGGCCACTCGAAGGGGTGTGTCCTTGTCCCCCTGAAGACCCTCAGGCCCGGCTGGGGGCGGGGAGGTCAGGGCGGTGACCTGGGCTCTGCCCCCCCCCCTCTCCCAGGAGCCAGGTGACCTGGGCTCTGCCCCCCCCCCGGGAGCCAGGTGACCTGGGCTCTGCCCCCCCACTCTCCCGGGAGCCAGATGACCTGGGCTCTGCCCCCCGCCCCCCACCCTCCCGGGAGCCCCCTGGCGTCCTCGCTCCCCCACAGGTTACGGAAGAACCTGAAGTCGCTGATCATTGTGCACCCGTCCTGGTTCATCCGCACGGTGCTGGCCGTCTCCCGCCCCTTCATCAGGTGAGCCTGGGTGCCCGCGCGTCCCAGCTCTGCACGGAGACCCCGTTCTCGCCTGCTGCCGCCTTTTAAAATTCCCTGTGAAAGGCAGAGACGCGGACGGACAGAGGTCCTCCATCCCCTGGTTCCAACCTCCCCCAAATGCCCACCGCGGCCAGGGCTGGGCCAGGCGGGAGCCAGGAGCTCCATCCGGGTCTCCCACGCGGGGGCAGGGGCCCAGGGACTTGGGCCATCGTCCACTGCTCTCCCAGGCCACAGCAGAGCCGGACCGGAAGTGGAGCAGCCGGGACTCGAACCGGCGCCCATGTGGGATGCGGGCGCTGCAGGCGGGGCTTTAAGCCCCTGCGCCACAGCGCTGGCCCGGGGCTGATTCTCACCTCTTAGTGTGGCCCCCGCCCAGCCCGGCTGTTGCAGACATCTGGGAGCGCACAGCGGATAGGAGCTAGTGGGGGGCAGGAGCCAGGCGCCCCCCCCCAGGCCACACCAGATGGGGCGCGCGGTGCCGGCCAGCCCGGGAGCACCCGCGCCGCGCCGGGCGCCAGCTGGACGCTCCTACTGGCCCTCGGATGACCGGAACATTGGGAGTGAGCGGGCGGGGGCGGGGGCGGGGGCGGGGGCGGACGTGGAGTGGGGGGGCGGCCACGCCCCCAGCGCCGGGCGGACTTCCTCCTGGGCCGAGTCCACAGAGCTGTGGGAGCAGCCGGGGCCCCCAACACAGGGGAGAACCTCCCAGTTCCCCGCCGACCGCAGCGGGGCGCCCTGATTGATCCTCGGGGCCCCCGACCAGGCGGCGGGGACCGGCTGGCCGCCGTCTCCCCGGCCCAGGCCAAGCGCACGGAGCGCCCGGAGCCCGGGATGACCCAGGGCCCGGCTGCTGGTTTTCCAAAGATTCGTTTATTTCTCTGAAAGGCAGAGACAGACGGACAGACAGACAGACCCTTCGTGGTCGCCAAAAAATGTTACCGGAGAAATTGCAGGGTTCTTGTCTTCGCGCAAGAAAGAATTCGGGCATGAGACAGAGAGTAGTGGAAAGCAGAAGTAGCAAGGTTTATTAGGGCAGGGACATCCGCAGGAACGGACGGCGCCTCTCCAGACAGGACCTGAGAGAGGGTGCCCGGTCTACATTTGGGGGGAGGGTTTTCAGGAGATGGGTCTCTGTCTTCACTCGTCTCCTCCTGAAGCAAAGGAGTTTATGGCTATAAATATTAAGCTCCTATCTGAGTTTTCCCCTGAAGGTACCAGACAGGTCGCCGGCGCCATCCTGGGTTCAGAGGGAGGGTGAGCAGGGCCCCTGGAGAATGGGGGTCCGAGCAGGGTGTTTGAGATGCAGATACTGGGCTGCACCTGGGAGACTGTGGGAGATTTGTCAGGCAGGAGGGGCGGGGACCCCAGCTGGCAGGGTATCGGTAGGAGGGGGCAGGGCAGGGTGCGGAGGCTGGGCTGCCCCTGGAGCACTATCGTGATGACTTTGAGATGTAGATGCGGATGCTGGACCCAGTGGCGGCCTTTGTCACACACACACACACACACACACACACACGTAAGCTAAATCCTGCCACTCTCTCTCCTTCCGCCTCTGCCCCCCACCTGCCAATAGGTAAATAAATAATAAATAAATCGCACAAAATAACGGAGGGGGCGGGCACGGTGGTGCAGCGGGTTGAGCCGCCACCTGGAGCGCCCACATCCCAATCGAGTGGCCGCTTTGAGTCCCGGGTCCAGCTCCCCGCCGGTGCGCCTGGGCCCCCGCCTCCCCCGTGGGGGACCCGGATGGGGCTCCGGGTCCCGGGCTGCGACCTGGCCCAGCCCTGGTCCTCACGGGCCTCTGGGGGAGTGACCGGTGGGTGGAGAAAGGGCCTCTGTCTGCCCCCCCCCCCCGTTCCTGTTCTGCATTTTAATAACAATAATAGACGCTAATAATAATAACAACAACAAACTTCAGCCCGAGTGCATAGCCACACAGCCCTGGCCAGGTCTCTGGAGGCACCGGACAGCTGGGAGGGGGGGGCGACAGCAAGGCTGCCCTGGGGCGTGAGTGAGTCAGCAGCCCTGGCCCACAGGAGCACGGCTGCTGCTGCCCCGGGCGGTGACCAGGCGCCCATGACCGCTGCTGCTGCCCCGGGCGGTGACCGGGTGCCCATGACCGCTGCTGCCCTGGGCGGTGACCGGCGCTCATGACCCCTGCTGCCTCGGGCGGTGACCGGCGCCCATGACCGCTGCTGCCTGGGCGGTGACACTGGCGCCCATGACCGCTGCTGCTGACCCGGGCGGTGACCGGGTGCCCGTGACCGCTGCTGCCCCAAGGGCGGTGACCGGCGCCCGTGGCTGGAAGCAGCACTACACGGGGGGTGGGCGGGGAGCCGGGCGTCCTGTGACTGCCCAGCTGTCGCCTTCATCCACGCGACTCGGCAGGGCGCGCGAGGGTCAGGTCGGGGCTGGAGGCGGGCAGTGGGCGGGGCGGGTGGTCTGGACGCGGGGGCCTCCTGCGTCCCCCGCGTCCCCCGCTGACCGCGCGCGTCCTCCCGCAGCGTCAAGTTCATCAACAAGATCCAGTACGTGCACAGCCTGGAAGACCTGGAGCGGCTCATTCCCTTGCAGCACGTGCAGATCCCGGACTGCGTGCTCCAGTGCGTGACCCCAACCGCTGCGCCCGGACCCCGCGGGGAGGGCGCCGGGGCTCGGCGGGGTCAGCTGCCGCCCGTGCCCGCCCGGGGACGGCGCGGTGAGTGACGGCTTCGGCTTTCTTCCAGGTACGAGGAGGAGCGGCTGAGGGCGCGGAGAGAGAGGTGGGTGCTGAGCGGGGGCTGCGGGCGCTGGGGCCAGGCTGGCCGTGGTCTGGGCGGCCCCGCAGACGGGACCGAGGTCCACCCGCCCCGCGGCGTCAGGGCCTGGCCCAAGCCCGACTCCCAGCTCCCCGGTTTCGTGGCCCGGGGACGTCCAGGCGCAGCCCGTCCCCGGCGCCGTCGAAGCCACGTGCGAATCCGTGTTGGGCTCCCACGTGGCAAAGACTCCCTGCGCATGCGGGCTCCCTGCGCGGCCCTGGCTGCCATGCACCTGCCACCGATGGCTGCCGGGATTTCAGGGTTAGCCCAGGCCTACCCAGCCCTTACCCGGTCTCCTGGACACACTCCCATCCCTTCCAGGGAGCTGGGCAGCCGGAGGGTTCCCACCGGGGTCTCAGGGACACAGGACCCCCGGGCTCAGAGAGGGCGAAGCACCCGCCCAGGGTCACACAGCAAAGAGGGTGGACGCTAAGCCCCGGGCCCATCAGGGAACGTCCCGCCCACGTCCGCTCTTCCTGCCCATCATGGGCTCTGTTTTCCTTGAATCTTACCTCTGGGGGTTGCTATGGTCCAAGGCCGGTGCAAACGTGGGGAGGGGCGTGGGGGGGTGGGTGTGTGCGCGCGTGCGCGCAGCTCAGGAGCGTTAACCACATCCCCAGCGCTGTGCGGCCCTCGCCGCCGTTGTTCCAAAACCTTCTCCCCTCCCGGGCTGAAGCCCTGTCCCCCGGCGGCTCCGCGGCCTCCAGAGAGCCCCTGGGCGCGAGTCCCGCAGGGTGGCCCGGTGGCCGCCGTGCCCGGATCCCTCCGCGTGGCGCCGGGCGTCAGCATGGCTCCCCTGTTCGGGCCGCGGGGTACCCCGCCGCAAGGTGGCCCGGCGGAGGTGTGCGCTCGCCTGCCCCGGCCCCTGGGGGCCGCGGCCCTGCTGTGGGGGCGGCGCCCCGCGTCTCTGCGGCCCTGCGCTTCCGGCTCCCGGATCCTCCAGTGTCCACTACAGCCAGGACCAGGCCAGGCCGAAGCCGTATTTCCCCTCCCACCCCGGAGGCTCAGCAGCGCGGCCCCAGTGGCTGCAGGAGGCCGCTTGGGGCCCAGAGACACCTGCTTGGCTAAGGCCCCGCCCACCTCCCCGCCCCTCCACCCCACCCTGCGGGCCCCACGCCTTGGTGGGGAGGGCAAACCGCCTACAGCTGTCCCCAGGCGGGAGCGGCCCCCGGCCGGGCCCTCTGCCCCTCAGCGCCCGCTCTCCGTCCGCAGCGCCAGGCCCCAGCCTGAGTGTGTCCTGCCCAGATCCGAAGAGAAGCCGGAGGCAGAGCTGGCGGAGGACAGGTGAGCGAGGGCGCAGGTGACCCGTGGGGGGCGGGTGACAGCAGCAGTGACCGCGGGGTGGTGGGCGAGGCCCCCGCGTGGGGGAGGCACCCCCGGGACGCCCCCATCTCTGTCTGAGCGCCTGGTTCCGGTCCAGGTCTCTGCTCCCGCGCACCTGGGGGCAGCATTGATGGCCCCCGGTGTCTGGGCCCTGCACCCACGTGGGAGCCCTGGATGGGGCTCCGGGCTCCGGGCTCCGGGCTCCGGGCTCCAGGCTCCGGGCTTCAGCCTGGCCCAGCTCTGGCTGTTGCGTGCATTTGGGGAGTGACCCAGCGGATGGACGACCTCTGTCTCCCCCTCCCTCTACAACTGTAAAGATTTATTTATTTATTCGAAAGGCCGAGTTACAGAGAGGCAGAGTTGGGGGTCCTTCCATCCAGGGGTTCACTCCCCAAATGGCTTCAATGGCCGGAGCTGGGCCAATCAGAAGCCAGGAGCTTCCTCCGGGTCTCCCACGCGGGTGCAGGGCCCCAGCACCTGGGCCATCGTCCACTGCTCTCCCAGGCCACAGCAGGGCTGGGTGGGGAGAGGAGCAGCCGGGACTGGAGAGGCCCTCCTATCAGGCGGGGGCATCGCAGGCAGAGGCTTAGCCTGCTGTGCACACCACCAGCCCCAAAACTTGGCCTTGAGACTTGAGCTGGTGCCCATTCTGGTGTCCCACGCAGTGGCTTTACCCACTTACATCACTGCGCCAGCCCCTCGAAGCTCATTTTTAAATATCGTATTATTTAAAATTACTATTAATTATTGAAGAAGCAGAGAAATAGTTATTTAAATAGAGATCTAGGATTTTAAAAAATTATTTATTTATCTCTTTATTCTGTAAAGCAGAACGAGAGAAAGAAAAAGAGGCCTCCTATCCATTTATTTTTATCTATTTCTTTCCTTTTGCTGGAAAGGAACACACAGATCTTCCAGGCTGCGGCTCACTCCCCACATGCCCACAACGCTCAGGGCTGGGCCAGGCCAAAGCCAGGAACCCAGAACTCCAAGCAGGTCTCCCACACCCACAGGCGTGGCGGGCACCCGGGCTGTGACCGCCGCCTCCCAGGGCGTGCCTTAGCAGGAGGCTGGACTCAGCAGTGGGTCTGTCAGGACTCGAACCCAGGGCACTCCCGCGGGGGATGCGGGCAGCTTCGCCCCAGCCGCGGCGGTGCAGGGCCTCAGCTCTGTCCCGGCAGGTGCACGCGGCCACAGGAGCCACCCCGCCCCTCGCACAGCTCCCAGCCTGGAGCAGCCGGGAGAGGGGGGACGCCAGGGCGCCCGTCCAGGCAGTGATGCCCAGCTCCCTCCCCTCTCCCACAGGTCCGCTGCGGCCACGGACGACCAGGAAACCAGGTGGGTGTGCCACGGGGCGGTCTTGGGGACGAGGGACAGCGCAGCCGGCGGGGCAGGGAGGCACAGGCACGCCGGCAGCCTCTGTGAACAGCTCCGTTCTCGAGGCTGTAACCGCAGCCCACAGACCCGCTGACTTAAAAACCAGAGAGATTTACCGGGCTGGGAGGTGGCGAGGGCACAGGGCGCCTCTGGGGACGGGCTGGGCTGCGGCGTGGGTCACAGCGGAGCCAGCCCCAGGACCTGCCCCGGGCTCCGTGGTCTGTGAGAGGGACCAGGCAGCTCCGCCAGGCTGCGGGACGCTCAGGTCGTGGTGGGTGGCCCCGGGACCACGTGGTCCGACTTCCCCGAGTGACGGTCAGTGACCATGCTGCGATCTTTAACACGGGTGGGTGGGTGTGTGGGTGGATGCGTGGGTGGGTGGGTGGATGGGTGCATGAGTGGGTGGGTGTGTGGGTGCGTGGATGGGTGGTTGGATGGGTGCATGAGTGGGTGGGTGTGTGGGTGCGTGGATGGGTGGATGTGTGGGTGCGTGGGTGGGTGGGTCAAAGCTCTCTCCAGTGTGACAAGGACACGACTCCCCAGGGCCTGCTCTGCTATGAGTGGGACCCCTGCAGCGCCACACCTAGACGGCGAGTGGCAGGTGGCACCCTGGCCGCGGCGAGCTCGTGGGAGCCCACTGGGGTCTCTCGGGACTCCGCCCCTTCCGCGGGGCCTCTCCGCCTCTCGGCGGGCTGAGCACGCGGCCGGTTCCCCCTCCCAGCCTGTCCTGAGGTGGCGAACGTCTGGGGAAGAACGCGAGAGTCCAGAAGCCGAGAAACCTCCGTCCGACCCCAGCCCGGCTGTCCCCCCGCCTCGCCTCGCCTCGCCTCGCCCCGAGTCCCGGTCTCCCCGCGCCGGCCCCGCGCCGGCCCCGCAGCCCGCGTCCTCTGCTCTTGGAAGCTCCTGACCGAAGCAGTATCCGCGCCTTCCGGAAAACCAGCCCGGCTCTCGGCTCCACCCTCCACCGCCCGCAGCTCCGCCCCCGCAGAGCGCGCGCCTCCTCCCGCCCACCCAGCAGAGCGCGCGCCACCTCCCGCCCACCCAGAGGAGCGCGCGCCTCCTCCCGCCCACCCAGCGGAGCACCCACCTCCTCCCGCCCACCCAGCGGAGCGCGCGCCTCCTCCCGCCCACCCAGCGGAGCGCGCGCCTCCTCCCGCCCACCCAGCAGAGCGCGCGCCTCCTCCCGCCCACCCAGAGGAGCGCGCGCCACCTCCCGCTGACCCGGCAGAGCGCGCGCCACCTCCTCCCCACCCAGCAGAGCGCGCGCCACCTCCCGCCCACCCAGCGGAGCGCGCGCCACCTCCCGCCCACCCAGAGGAGCGCGCGCCTTCTCCCGCCCACCCAGAGGAGTGCGCGCCTCCTCCCGCCCACCCAGAGGAGCGCGCGCCACCTCCCGCTGACCCGGCAGAGCGCGCGCCACCTCCTCCCCACCCAGCAGAGCGCGCGCCACCTCCCGCCCACCCAGCGGAGCGCGCGCCACCTCCCGCCCACCCAGAGGAGCGCGCGCCTCCTCCCGCCCACCCAGAGGAGTGCGCGCCTCCTCCCGCCCACCCAGAGGAGCGCGCGCCACCTCCTGCTGACCCGGCAGAGCGCGCGCCACCTCCTCCCCACCCAGCAGAGCGCGCGCCACCTCCCGCCCACCCAGAGGAGCGCGCGCCACCTCCCGCCCACCCAGAGGAGCGCGCGCCTCCTCCCGCCCACCCAGAGGAGCGCGCGCCTCCTCCTCCCCACCCAGCGAGCCCTTGCTGGCCGGCGCGCGGCTCAGGCTCCTGACCCTCTCTCGCCTGGCCCCGTCCCGAGGGGGAGCCGCAGACGCCAGCCAGCGCCGTGGCTCGGTCTGGATTTGTTACTGTGCCTTTTCCTTCCAGACGCCAACCCCGGGGCGCCCTCACCCCCTCCCCGCCTGCAGCCCACAGCCCGGGTGGGCGCTCAGCCCCTGCGACCCCCAACTCCCCTGGCGGCTGTAGAACCACGCCCTCCCCTCAGTCTAGAACATTCTTAAGCCCCTTGACCTTGGATGCCTCCCCAGGGGGAATTCCCGGCCAGCACCTCCTTCCGCCTCCTATGAGCTGGGCCCATGGCCCCGGCCAGCTCCTGATGAGAGCTGGTCATCTGGAGACAGGAGGACACGGGGCAGTGGACACTCTTGGCACTCGGGAAAATTGGTGATCGCCGTGGCCACCTGTGTCCCAGGCCCGGCCCACGAGGCCAGTCTCCCGTGGGAGAAAGACAGACGTTCCCCACGTGGTCTGAGCCCTGTTGAAGCTGTGAGCTGGCGGACCTGGAGCCCTGGGGGAGCAGCCGGTCGGTGCCCGCCGGCAGTGCCCAGCCCCGGTCCCACCAAGCTGAACCGGCATGTTTTCTGGGCCCTCCTTCCGCCTCTGACGCTAGTTCTTAGCAGAGCCCGGAGAGGGTGGGCCAGTAGCCCTAGGTGCCTGCGATGGTGGGGGGAAGGCTTGCAGAGGGAGCCGGGGTGCCCAGCGCCGAGTCAGGCTAGCGGGCCGGCGCCAAATGCCAGCAGCCACAGCCGGAGCCCTGCAGTGCCCACCATGGGGGTGGGGCCAGGCTGGGCCGAGGACACTTCTGCCTTCCACGTCGTCCAGGAGAGGCTGGGACACGTAGGGGCCTGATGGGTTGTTGGGTGGGGGGGTCTTCAATTTGTGTTTGCTGAGGATGAGGGCAGGGGTCGTGTCCAGGGCTGGATGTGTCCGCTGGGGCCTGAGGCAGCAGGAGGTGGCCACAAGACTCCCAGGGCTGTCCCCGAGGCCCCGTCCCCTGGGAGCGCCCTGCCCCCACTCTGCTCCCTAAGTGGACGTGCCCGGAGCTGCAGCTGTGGTGGCCCGGCCCGTCTGGGGTCCCCACGCAGCCCGGAAGACTCCGAGGGGCTGTCCCACCCCCACCTCCAGCGGAGGAGTGTCCACCCAAGCCAGCCCGTGGGACAGAAGCGGCCACGTGTGCCCCCCAACTGTGACAGCGGCCATCGGGTCTCCCTGGCGCGTGGGGAACCAGCAGGCAGGCCATCCAGTGCCTACGCCGACACCGCGGCGACCCAAAGTCTCCTCGTCGCCCACAAGAGCTGCCACGGGCACCCCCGTGTGACGCCCCTTCCAGGTCACCAGCAGCCACGGGGAAGATGGAGGCCCCGGGGCCAGCCGCTGCCACAGAGGGGAGAAGCCCGCGCAGGTCAGCCCACGCAGGGCCGGCCGCCATGTGCGCTGCCCAAGGCCTGGGTTCCTGACCAGTCTGGGCCCAAATGCAACGGACCCGGAGCCCGGTCACTGTCCGGCGGGGCTGCAGCCTCCGGCTGTCAACAGGGACTCGTTCCCCAACACCCCCTCCCCCGCCGCCGCGGGGACTCCTGGCCCCCACGCCCCTCCGCCCGACGACAAGGACGAAGACGGGGCCGAGTTCTGCGGAGCTGGGTCCTGGGGAGACCTGCGCCCGTGAGCTGGGGAGGGGTTGACATGGACACAGTAAAGCACGCGCCGGTACCGTCTTCCTCCGCGTGGTCTTGTCCCAGGGCCGGGGGCTCGGGCGTGGCGTGGACGCAGAGCCGTGTCCATTCACTCATCCAAAGGAATAAATTGAGGGGTGGGCGCTTGGCATGGGAGGCGCCTGCGTCGCGGGCTGAATCGCCGCTCCACTCCCGACTCCGGCTCCCTGCGCAGAGCCTGGGGGCCGGCGGACGGCATCGGGGGCTGGGGAGGCCGGGCTGCGCACCTGCAGGATGGGAGGGGTGCTGCCGCCACCCCCACCTGGTCCACCCCACCCCTGGGGGCCAAACGCTTCAGCCTGCACCAACCCGAACAGTAGCAGCTGAGCCCCGCCCCCCAGCGGGAGTCCCGTGTTACCCAGGAGACAGGCCCAGCGAGGTGACGCCCCCGCCCCCAGCACACAGACAGGGAGTGAGACCCCCGCAGCCTGCCCCTGAGCCACCCCTCCCACAGCCGGGGACCCTCAGCCCTCGGCCATCTGCCTGGATGCAGACTGCCAGGCGGGGGGGGGGGGGGGGGCAACGGGACTGCCCACCCCTCCCCCACGACTCTGGGACACCAAGGCGGGAGTCGCCCGTTTCTGCCCACGTCATTGCCCGTGGGTGGCCGGGATGCACCCTCTGTGCCGCCCCCTCCTCCCCTCCTCCGTGAGGTCAGCAAGGCCAGGTGGACTCGCGGGGCTGGGAGGGGTGGGGGCCCCACCAAGGGCCTGGTGACCCTGGACGTGGCTTCAACACCTCCCTCTCCCTCCCTCATCCGCTCATTCGTGGGTCCTCTCACTGATGGGTGGTGCGGTGGGGGTCCAGCCCCTCACCCTGCGCCAGGCCTAAGGGGGGGGGGGGGCTCAGCCTAAAACTCTCCGTCCCAGAAGCAGTGACCCCGCCCCGATGGCCCATGCACGCGTCCCCTTCCTGTCTCTGGACTCGCCTGTCCTTCCTCTCGGCTGACCCTGGGGGCGTCCTGCCCAGCCCCCCTCTGGGACCCTCACAGCGGCCTCCGGCCGAGGAGGAGCCCACGGGAGCCTGGACGCTCCAGCCACTGAAACTCGGCCAGAGGTGCCAGCCGGCAGCTGGGCGCCCGCTGGGCAGCGAGGTGACGGCGCGGTCACGGCGCCGGCCCCGGCCTCACTGCCAAGGGCGGTCACTTCTCCTTCTGCCCCTGGTGCCCTCCCCCAGGGGCCCCTCAGCACCACGTCCCTCCTGCCTGGGCCACTCCACGATTTCATTTCTTTCTTTATCTGAAAGGCAGAGTGACAGAGGCACAGAGATCGTCCCTCGGCCGGGTCACTCCCCAAATGCCCCCATCCGCCAGGGCTGGGCCAGGCTGAAGCCGGAGCCAGGGCCTCCATCCGGGTCTCCCACGTGGCCGGCAGGGGCCCAAGCGCTTGAGCCCTCCCCTGCCGCCTCCCAGGGCGCGCATGCGCAGGGAGCTGTGGGGGGGGGGCTGCAGGAGGCAGAGCCAGACACAGACGCGGGCAGCCGCGTCTTAACCCCTACAATGCTGAGTCCGTTTGAAAGACGGAGGAGGGCTCTGAGCTCCGCTGTTGTGTTCTGGGGGATTCTGGGGGAACCCCGGTTCTGGGCCCCCAGCTGGGCCACTCGGCGGGCGCAGGAGGCGGCTGCAGCCCCAGCCGGGAGACGCCAGGATCCTGGGCCCGAGGGTCCTCGCCCTTGGCAAGTCCCCGGGGGCCACGCACCCAGCAGGAATCCCACCCACTCCGCTCCTCACCAAATTCCCCCTCCGCCCCGCCCCCGGGGTGCTGCATCACCCCCAACTGCCCTCAGCAAGACCCGCGGGACCCCTGAGCGTCTCCCTGGGGGCCCCAACAGCTGCGGGGAGTGCTGTTCAGGCTTCGTTCCACCCTCCCTCGGCCACCCCCTGGGGGCCGGAAGTGTCCCTGCTGAGCCCGGCTGGGGTGGGGGGCGGGAGGCCAAGTTCCCTCCCCCGGCGGGCAGGCTGCCTTCAATTCAGGGTCAGGCCGGGAACACACGGGGCAGAGGTATTTTTAGGGCTCTCTGGCCAGGAGCCCCGAGGAGAGACGGGGAGGGGGAGCCGGGCAGGGGCGACCCCCACCCCCACCCGGGCCTCCCGGCTGGCCCGTGACTGATCTGGGCGAAAGGCAGCCGAGCTATTTCCGTCCGGCGGCGACAGGTGCACGCTGCGCGCGCCTCCCCCCCCTTCACCCCCGGGGGGCCCTCGGAGCCTATAAAGCCGCGGGGTTTTCTCAATGAAGCCGGGACGCGCCCGGAGCGCACTGCGGGGTCGCGCCCAGCTGGGCCGCCTGGGAGTCACCCGCTGTCCCCGCCGCCCCTCCGTGAGAGAATGAAACTCGTCGTGGGCATCGGAGGGTGAGCGGGCGGGGGCCTGGGGAGGGGGCCCTGTGGGAGTGCGCAGAGCGCCGCCCCCTGCCCCGCAGCCCCCGGGGTGGGGGAGCGCGGGCTGCCTCCCGCTGTGACAGCCAGGCCGGAACCCCTACATCAGGGTGCTGGGACAGACCCCACTAAGGTGCTGGGCACAGCCATGGGGCCGGGGCTCCCCCAGGACACAAACTGCCCCCTTTAGCACTGAGACACAGGTGGGTGTGCGCAGTATCTGGCCCTTGTCCCCCTGATGGACCAGGGACCCTGTGCTTTCCGGGGTGGGGGGCAGCCTTCCCAGCACGGGTGCTGTCTACCTGGCCCGCCCAGGGGCGCTCGGAGGCCTTGTCCCACGGCCACTGGGACGGCCATCCCTGCGGCTAAAGCTCAGAGGGCGGTGAGTGGGTCAGCCAGAGACTCCAAGAGGCCGCCTGGTGCCCTCTGTCACCGGGCGCTGGGCGTCCTGGCTGTCCCGGGCCGGTTCCCCGGGCGCCCGCCGCGTGGCCGCCGCCTTGGCCTCCATCTGTGTTTCCCTTCTCTGCCACACAGCCGGTTGCACCGCGACACCTGCGTGTCGGTGGAACATGACCTTAACACATCACTTTGTCTTGGTGCAGAAAACCATTGCCATCTCCCGGAAGCTCCGGGGACAGCGGGCGCCGGGAGAAACCCGGGCGTGGGTGGGCCTCCCCAGAATTTCACGCCCCAACCAGGGCAAGGCCTCCCTGGGCAGGCTGGGGACCGATTGCTACTTTGTTACAAATCTGTCTCCACATTTGGCTCTTACCAAAAAAAAAAAAATATATAATAATAGTATATATATAGGAAGTCACCGACGGGCGTGCGCGGGGCGGTGCGCGGGTGGAGGGGACCCCCGCCGGCCTCACCCGCGCCCCTTCCGCAGCGTGACCAACGGCGGCAAGACCACGCTGACCCAAAACCTCCGCAAGGCGCTGCCCAACTGCTGCGTGATCCACCAGGACGACTTCTACAAGGTGGCCGCCCCCGGCCGGGCTGGAGGAGGGGCAGGCAGCGGCTTCCACCCCCCCTGCCTGCCAGACCAGGACACCCCCACCCCCACAACCTCCACTGGCCCAGGGGCTACATGGGCTTCCTCGCTGCTTCGTGCGGGGGGGGCGAGGCGTGAGGGCCCCCGCAGAGCCGCTTCCCCTCCCCCACTCGAGGTGGGGGTGGGGCACGCGCTGAGCCCCGCTCGCCTCTGTTTCAGCCCCAAGACCAAATAGCCATTGGCCAGGACGGCTTCAAGCAGTGGGATGGTAAGGACGAGGCCCCGCCCCTCCAAGGCCCCGCCCCTCCAAGGCCCCGCCCCCGCACCACGCCCCCTTCTCCTTCCCCCCAGTGCTGGAGTCCCTGGACATGGAGGCCATGCTGAGCACCGTGCAGGCCTGGCTGGGCTGCCCGCAGAAGTTCGCCCGCGCGCACGGGGTCAGCGTCCAGCCCGACGCCGCGGACACCCACATCCTTCTGCTCGAGGGGTTCCTGCTTTACAGCTACAAGTGAGCCTCGGCCGCGGGTGGGCCTGGGGGCCCTTCCAGAACCCCGCCCCGGCCGCTGCGCTGCGGCCCCTCTGTGCACGGCCGCGCGGGGGCGGCGGGCTGACCGTGCGCCCCCGGCCCCGCCAGGCCCCTGGTGGACTTGTTCAGCTGCCGCTACTTCCTGACCGTCCCCTACGAGGAGTGCAAGCGGAGGCGAAGGTGGGCGGCTCCCGAGGGCGCGTCCTGGGGGACATCAGCCGTGAACCCCAAACCGGAACAGGCCCGCGGGACCCGGGGCCGCGCCCCAGAGGTGCCCCCGCGCTGCCCCAGGGGGTCAAAGTGCGGGAAGCGGGGGTGGGGGGCGGTGCCCCCGGCCCACCCCTGGGGTAGCGCTCATCTCCCTGTAGCACCCGGAGCTACGCGGTCCCCGACCCGCCCGGCCTCTTCGACGGCCACGTGTGGCCCATGTACCAGAAGTACAAGCGGGAGATGGAGGCGGAGGGCGTGGAAGTGGGTGAGTGCGGGCGGGGGCCCCCGCCGAGGGCGGCGCCGGCCCCCGCGGCCGTGACCCTGACCCCCCTGGTTCCAGTGTACCTGGACGGCACGCAGTCCCGGGAGGCGCTCTGCCGGCAGGTGCTAGAGGGCATCCGGAACTCGCTGCTGAACCGGGCCGAACCGGGCCGAGCCGGGCCGCAGGGCCCCGACGCCAGCCCCGCCGGACCCGGTGTGAGCGCGTGCCCGCGGGGGGGCGGCCGTGCCGCGCAATTAAAGCCGGCCCTGTTTTTATAACCCTCCGCGTGTGGCGTGTTCTGTCCTCTCTGCTCGCTCCTTGTGGCCCCTGCTGCCGCGTCCCCCGTGGGGGGCTGCCTCGGGGGTCTCCCCAGACAGGACATTTCCGGAGAGGCCTCGGCCTGCAGCCGGGGAGTTGGAGCCGGACCTGGGCGGGCCCTGGGCTCGCTGGAGCGCGTGCCTGCGCCTTGCACCTGTTCAGGGCTGTCTACTGCCCCGAGGCGTGGCGTGGCGTGGCGTGGCGGGCCGGCGCTGCGCCTGTCCACTCTCCTCCCCTCCGCAGGGCCCACCTTCTGCCTAGTGGCGGTCACTGCGATGAACTGGTCTTTTGTTAGTAAAAATATTTATTATTTATTCGAAAGGCAGAATGAGGGTGAGAGAGGGCAAGACAGGCAGAGAGAGAGAGAGGGAGAGGTCTTCCGTCAGCTGGGTCACTCCCCAGATGGCCGCAACTGCCCAGGCTGGGCCAGGCCAAAGCCAGGAGCTCCATCCGGGTCTCCCAGGCGGGTGCAGGGCCACGAGCACTTGGGCCGTCCTCCGCTGCCTCCCCAGGCCACAGCAGGGAGCTGGATCGGAAGTGGAGCAGCCGGGCCTGGAACCGGCTCCCATAGGGGATCCACACACAAGGCTGGCCCCGCTGTGGACTCTTGCCTGTTTTTCTGTGTCCCTGTTCTCCGTGACGGAAGCTGATGTGACCTCCATAAGGACATCTGGAAGCTTCCCTTGCCCTTAAAATGCCCATAAAGCGCACAGCCCCTGGGTGGAAGCCGAGCCCAGCCCCTCGCCCTGAGCCCATCCAGGACCTGCCCGAGCTGTGTTACTGAGAGACCCATTTCCTGGGGTGGGGTGGGGGGTGCTGAGGCTGAGCCGCTTGGTGGAGCTGGGATTCGAACCAAGGTCTCCCCATACTGCCTTCTTTTTGCCCAGAGTGAGAGACCCCAGGCTACGGTACCAGGGGTTAGGGTGACACCCCGTGGCCGGCTGTGGAATTGCAGGCATCGGCCCTTGCACCCGCAGAAGGGGGGGAAAATCCAGGCAGGCAGGCAGGCTGGGGGGAAGCCAGAGAACATCTGGAAGTTTTGGGGGGAACTGGGAAAACTGCCATATGACCCAGAAGTTCCCTCCTAGGAGCGTGCCCGAAAGAGCTGGCTTTGGGTGTGCAAACCAAACCCCCACGGGAATGTTCTCCTCCCAGGGGTGGCGGGGACTCTGCTGCCTTCCCAGGCCATCGGCAGAGCGCGGGGTCGGAAGGGAGCAGCCGGGACTCGAACCGGCGCCCTGTGGGACTCATGAGCGCTTCCAGCCAGGCCCAGCCCCGGCCGTTGTGGCTATCTGGGGAGTGGACCAGCAGATAGAAGACCTCCTTCTCGCCGTTCTGACCTGGGCCAGAAACTGTTAGAGGGGGGTCGAGCCCCTGCCTGCGAGCACAGCTTCCCTCATGGGCGCCGGTTCGAGTCCCGGCTGCTCCACTTCTGATCCAGCTCCCTGCTGATGCGCCCAGAAGAGTGGTGACGGCTCCAGAACCTGGGATGGAGCTCCTGCCTCAGCCTGGCACAGCCCTGGCTGCTGCAGCATTCGGGGTTGGAATCCCCCCCCCTCTCCCTCTCCCTCTCCCTCTCTCCCTCTCTCTCCCTCTCCCTCTCTCCCTCTCTCTCTCCCTCCCTCCCTCCCTCTTCCTCCTTCTCTGGATCACTCTGCCTTTCACATGAATAAAATACACATTAATTTTTAAAAAGAGAGAAGAGTTTCTTGTGTTTTTTTTTTTTTTTTTTTTTTTTCTTGGCCGAGGGAGAATTTAATTTCTGACACTTGCATGTTACGAATTCAAATGTCAGAAGCTATATATAAAGTTTTATTGGCGCAGGGCCACAGCCCTGGGGACACGCGGCTCCTCCGGTCAGCCAAGGCTCCGAGCCCCCCGCCCTGAATGGCCAAGCCTTGCCCTGGGGGCAGGCCCGTCGCTGGGGGCCCTGGCTGCCGGCCACCGGGCCCAGAATAGACCAGGATGGGACAGGGTCGCCGGAGGCCGGGGCTGCCTGGTCATTGTCATTGAATGGATGAGCACAGCGGGCGCGCAGCCTGCGACAGGGAGATGGGAGCCGGGCCAGCCCGGGGCTTCCTCGAAGGCCGCCCGCGGAGGCAGAGGGACCCGGTGCCCCGCGCCCGCCACGGCCGTGGCCCCGCCGCACCGGGGGAGCCACGAAGAAGGAAGCGCGCCGCGCGGGCAGAAGTGGCGTGGGGGTGCGGGGCTGGGGGGCGGTGTTTCCCGGGGACGGAGCGTCCGGCTGGGAAGGTTGGATGGCGGCCGCGGCTGCCCGCCCTGGGAGCTGTGTCTCTCCGCGGGAGCAATGGCCCGGTCCCTCCTGCCTTTCCCAGACCCGTCCTGGTTCTATCCGGGAAGCCCCCAGCCCCGGAACACAGCCCCGGCCAATGCCGGACCCCGCGGCCCTCCAGCCCCTCCCCCAATCCAGCCCCACAGAGCCCGGGGATGGCCTGGGGGCTCTACCCTGTGCCCGGCCCTCTCCCTGCCCCGGCCAGGGCCAGCGCGGGTGGCAGGTGCTCCCGCCTACCCCAGGCCCCTCTGCGGCCTGGCTGACCTACTCGTTGCCATGGCGACGGGCCCTGCACCTGCCAGCCGGCCTGCCCCGGGGGAAGCTGAGTCCAGGTCCGAGGCCACCCCTAAGCAGCGGATTCAAGAGCCGAGGCCCCCAGCTAAGGAGACCGGGAGGCCGGGCCGTGTCCGCGGGTCACCTCTGGGCTCCCCGGACCCTCAGCAGAGCCAGCTGCAGCCCCTGCCCCCCACCCTGAGTGGGGATTTCTGATGTGACCACAACCCCCAGAACTACTGAAGCCAGAAATGCTGGCTACCCGGCCGAGAAACCCTCCCTGGGGACGCCCAGGGCCAGGATTCCAGCCTTCCAGAACCTTCCAAGCCGAGAACCGGCCCCTCAGCGCCTCTCACCCCAGGCCGGGCCCCTGCCCCAGGGGGACCTCGGTGGCTGTCACTGCACGGAGTGCTGGGGGCCCGGGACGCGCCCGTGGGCACAGAGCCCAGGGCAGGTAGCCGCTCCTACTCGCCCCGGGGCTCAAGGGGCTGGGCATGGGACATGGGTGCAGACCAGGCCCCCAGCCCCGCCCCCCCCCGCAAGCTGCCCCCCCCCGCCCTGCCACGAGCCCCTGTCCCGTGGCTGACACCTCCCTGGGCCAAGCCCTGCCCTGCCCGACCCCCGGGGAACCTGCAGAAGTCAGCCTCGCTGGGGGCCCTGCGGTCACACCTGGGGGCGGGGCAGCGCCCTGGGCTGCGGCCCCGCCAGGCACAGCCACCCCTTGGCCAAAGAGGGGAGAAAGAGCAGGCCGCCCCTCCCCCGCCCGGTCTATTTCAGGACCCCACCCCCACCCCCATGCATCTGTCTCCCACATCAGGTATCACTCAGCCGCCCGGGGCTGGGGGCCAGGCTGCAGGGGGACGTCGGAGAGGGCGGCTGTGGGCCTCAGACCCCCGCCATGGGTCCCCCAACTCCACCAGGTGCAGTGTGTGGGGGGTGCCAAGAGTTGGGGTCTCCTCTCGGTCCTGGGCGGACATGAGGCCCCCCGGCCCCTCCAAGGTGAGGGAGGGGTGGGGGGTGGCTCCTGGGGCTGGGAGGTGACAGCTCCGGGTGGGGTCGGGGAGCTGGAGGGACTCACAGGATATAAATAAACCCGCAGAGGTCTGGGGGCCGGGAGGGGGGGCAGGGCGGGGCCCCCACCTCAGTCCTCCCTGTCCCCCGCTCCCCCACCGCAAAGCACGCATGCACGCCTGGGGTCTGTGGCTTCTCCCTGGCTAAGCAGAGGGGAAGTCAGGCCCGGCCCCCCGCCCCGCGCCCCTCCCCGGCTCCCCCTGGCGGGGAGGGGCTGGCGGGCCTCTGTCGGGGGGTGGGGGTCTGGCTGGGCCACTTGTGTGTGTCTCACGTGTGGGCCCCGGGGCGGGGGCAGCCGCGTGGTTTGGGTACTTACTGTTCTTTTTGTCTCACAACAGGGGCTGGAGGAGCCGCTCCGGCCGCCCCCGCCGCATTTATAGCGCCCGCAGCCTGGTTATTAATAGCGCCCGCCACGGCTTGCCCTTGTACGGGCAGCACCGGGCCGCCGCGCCCGCGCCCGGCTCCGCCCTCTCCTGCACCTGCTCCTGGCCCGGCCCGGCCCGGCCCGGGCCGCGCGCGCACAGGGCGCCCCAGGACCCAGAAGGGCGCGGTGATGGCGCCCCCTGGCGACGAGGGGGAGACTCGCAGGACAGCCGGCGCCCCAGCCCCAGTGCCCGGTCCCGGGAGGCAGCAGGAACTGGGGTCCCTGCCCCCAACCTGGGTGACCTGGGCTGGGTTCCAAGTCCAGATCCGAGCCTCGGCCTAAGGCGTAAAACGAAGGCCCTCACGGGACGAGGCCTCACCTGGGGCCGGGTGTGGCTCTAAGACCCCCCCCCACCACCACCAGCGCCGTGGGTGGCCAGCGGGGGCCCCTGGCCCGGGCCGTGGGCTGCTGTCCGGCTCCGTCCCTGCCGCCTGGGGGAAGCGGTGGAAAGGCCGGCGGCGCCGCGGAGCGCCCTCCCTGCCCGGCCTGGGTGCTGGGTTCCGGGTCGTTCCACGTCTACCTGCTGTGCTGGGCTTGGCTGAGGTCCCGGGCCCGGGCTCAGCCGCCGCATCCGCGGGAGGAAGCAGAGGGTCGGAGGGGAGGGGCTTCCGGAGCCCAGCTGGCCTCGTTCTAAGATTTTATTTTTAATTACTTAATTGAAAGGCAGCATGAGAGCGAGCGAGCGCGCGAGCATCCGCTGGGTCACTCCCCAAATGGCCGCAACGGCCAGAGCTGAGCTGATCCGGAGCCAGGAGCTCCATCCGGGTCTCCCACGTGGGTGCAGGAGCCCAAGGACTTGGGCCATCGTCCACTGCTCTCCCAGGACACAGCGGGGAGCTGGACCGGAAGTGGAGCAACTGGGACTCGAACCGGCGCCTGTATGGGATGCCGGCACTACAGGCGGTGGCTTCAGCGCCGGCCCTGGGCCTCCTTCCACTGGGCAGTCCCAGGCGGCTAGTGTATCCCCAAGGGGACGGCACAAACCCCACAGGGCGCGCCCGGCAGGCCCTGCCACATGGGCCCACGCCGAGTCCCTGGTGATGGAGGTCAGGGGTCAGAGGGGCCCCCCAAGGAGAGCAGAGGGAACGCGGACGCCCAGCGCCACCCCGGGGCTCGGCCACACAGGGCCCCGCGACCACGAGGCCGGCAGGACGCGGAATTATCCGTCCGGGCCCAGTCCCCAGCGGCTGCTCTGTCCACACCGGGTCCAGCTGCCGCCCGGCCCTCCGGCGCCCCCTAGTGGCCGTGTCCTCCAGGAGGTCCAGCTGTGCCTTGGGCGGCGGCCGTGACCCCCGCCTTCCCGCGCCAGCAGGGCTGGAGGGGCCGCCTCAGCACGGAGGCCTGGGCGGGCTCGGGCCTCGGAGTCCCTCACCGCGCGTCTGGCTTGGCCCGGGCGCCGGGTTTCTCGGCGGCTGTGAGCTCCTTCAGCTGGCAGCCATCACCGCCCCAAATGGAAGCCCCGCCCCGTGGACACCGCCCCCTCCCCGCCCCACCGCCTGGCGACCACCAATCCCCTCCCTGTCCGTGTTGGTGGGGCCCAGCAGGTGTGGCCTTTGTGGCCCCCCCGTGCGGGGCTGCTCCGCGCTGCGCAGGGCCCACGCCGTCGCCTCCCCACGAGGCTGTGTGAGCGCACCCCGCGCTCCAATCCGTCCCGGGGGCCCCGTCCGCGCCCCCACCCACCCCCAGGGGCCGCCCCTGCCAAGCCGAGCCACAGACGTAGCCGGCAGTCGGGTTTTATTTCTCCGAGCTTGACAGGAACATGGCGTGGACATGCACACGGGCACGGCGGGACTCGTGGGGGGCACACGGCGGGGACCCCAGCCCGGGTCTGCGCCCCCCGCCCACCCGGCCCTGCCCTCAGGCGGAGGGCGGCACCTGGCGGCGGCGGGCGGTACTGCGTGGCCCCAGCTACGGGCCCCGGGGCCCCTGGACCCCTGCCTCCTCCCAGCGATGGGACCCGGGCTTCCGCTGCGGCGCCCTGGGGGGACGTGTCCACGCGGCCCCGAGCACGGACAGGCCCAGGAGCAGCACCGCGGACGTCACTGGGGACGGGCAGGGGCCGTGGCCACTGCCACCGCGCGACGGGCGGCACCTGCCCTCCTCCCAGGGCCGTGGGGGGCCCGACTGCTCGCGAGCTCCCCAAGAAGGCAGCCCCCGCCCCGCCGGAGCCGCGAGGGGGGGGGGCCCCGGCGCGCAGCCCAGCGCACAGCTAGCGCAGGCCGCACTCCCCCGCCTGCCGCTTCTCCTGCTCCAGCGCGCGCACCAGGTCCTGCACGAAGCGCACCTCGGCCGCCACCTGCTCGGCCAGCGCCTCGTAGCGGTTCTCCAGGCGGCTGAAGCGGCGCCGCAGCCCGCTGGCCCCCAGCAGCGCGCCCCGCGCCTCCTCCTGGGCCTGGCGCTGCAGCGCCGCCGTCGTGTGCAGCTCCTGGCGCAGGCGCCGCAGGTCCTGGCCCAGGCTCGCGTGCTCCTCGCGGTACCAGGCCTCCTTCTCCTCGTAGATGGCGCGCAGCGCGTCCACGTCGTCGTGGCACAGGCGCCGGCCGCGCGCCAGCTCGCGCAGGCCCTCCTCGGCCGCCGCCACCTCCTCCAGCACGCGGGAGAAGCGCTCGAAGCTGGCGTAGCTGTTGTTGGGGGGCATGCTTGAGTGCGACTTGATGGTGTACTCCTTCAGGCGCGCCGTCCTCAGCCGCCGCCGCTCGGGCCTGCGCCCGCCGTCCTCGCTGCTGCGCACGTTCCGCCGCCGGATGGCCTGCGGGCAGCGCGCCCTGAGCCCAGCCCGACCGGAGCCGCCGCGCCCCGCCCCGCCGACGCCCCGCCCACTCAGAGCCTCGCGGGCCCCGCCCCCTCAGCAAGGCTCTGCCCACTCTGCCTCACGGGCCCCGCCCCTCAGCCTCGCGGGTCACGCCCACTGACGGAGATTCGCCCGGCAGGGAGGCCCCGCCCCCTCAAGCCTCACGGGGCCCCGCCCCCTCGGGAGGCCCCGCCCACCCAGGGAGGCTCCCGCAGCAGCGCCCGCCCCGAGGGACCACAGGAGCAGCACAGGCCCCGCCTCCAGAGAGCACGCGCTGACCCCCGCCCAGCGACCCCGTCTGAGGGTCGGGGGTGCCCGGCGCAGCGTGCCGAGGTCTCCACGGGCTCAGGGCCACCCCGGGGTCGGGGGGCGGGGCGAGGACGCCCCGCGGGCCCCGCCCACATGCCTGGGACCCTGGTCCCCGGCCCCCAGCCCCCAGCCCCTCACCTTGATCCAGGAGTGCTCCAGGCTCTGGGCGATGGTCATTCTCCTCCTGGAAGAGCCCCGGGCCCGGTCACAGGTGCCCCCCGCGGCCCGACCGCCTCGGCCCCCCCAGTGGCCCGGGACCCCGTCACCCCGTCACCGGCCAGAGACGCAGGCAGACGCTCGGGGAGGCGGGGGGCAGGGAGCTGTGTTGCCAGGATTCTAGATTTTCCTGGGAGAAACCAGTCTGGAGCCGTCCACAGGAACGACCGCCCCGCGGGGTGGGGTGGGGTGGGGGAGTCCCGCCCCGCGGCCCGGCCCCTACTTGGGGTCCTTGACCAGCAGCCGGCGGATGAAGTCCTTGGCCAGCTCGCTCGTGTTGCTGAAGTACTCCTCGTCGAAGTCGTAGTTCACGGCCGAGATGTTGGTCAGCGTCTCCTGCTTCGTCTCCCCCAGGAACGGGGACGCGCCGCTGAGGCTGCCGGGTGGGGGGGCTCGGTCACGACGCCCGCCGGCCCCCGGCGCCACCAGCCCCACACCCCGGGCCGACCCCCCAGACACGGTCGGGGGCCCACGTCCCGGCCCAGCCACGGGGCCCTGTGGGCGGCACAGGCGAGACGCAGGCCACCAGCCGCTGCCGACCCCCGAGCAAGGATGCGGCCCGCCCGTGCCCTCCCCTCGGGGCGGGGGCAGCGAGGGCAGACGCAGAGGTGGGGGGGGGAAACAGGACAGGGGCGAGGGGCAGGGGAGGGGAAGGGGCGGGGCAGAGAGCTTCTTGCGGTGGGGGTGCAGACGGGCAGGGGAGGGGGCAGAGGCGGGGTGGGGGTGCAGAGGCGGGGTGGGGGCGGGACCACAGAGCGTCTTGGGGTGGAGGCTCAGCACCCCCGAAGCTCACAGGGAAGCCAGGGAGGCTGGGCGCTCAGCAGGGGTCCCCGACGGCCCCACCGCCGCCCCCGGAGCTGGGTCTCCCTGGCCCGGCCCCGGACAGCGCGCTCCGTCCCGCCTCCCGCAGCCGCCCCAGACGGCGCCAGCACTCACAGGATGTAGGTGATGACGCCGATGCTCCTGGGGACAGACGGGGGCGTGAGCACCAGGGCCGCCCGCCCATCCACGGGGCCCAGGCTGAGGCCCGGGGCCGCCCCTGCCGCCCGCCCATCCACGGGGCCCAGGCTGAGGCCCCGGCCCGCCCCTGGCCCCTGCGCACCCGCCTGCCCACCACGGGGTCCAGGCTGAGGCCCGGGGCCGCCCCTGCGCGCCCGCCCGCCCACCACGGGGTCCACGCTGAGGCCCGGGCCCGCCCCTGCACGCCCGCCCGCCCACCACGGGGTCCAGGCTGAGGCGCGGGGCCGCCCCCGCGCGCCCGCCCACCCGCCCACCACGGGGTCCAGGCTGAGGCCCGGGCCGCCCCTGCCCGCCCGCCTGCCCATCCACGGGGTCCACGCTGAGGCCCGGGGCCGCCTGCACAGCGCTGGCCGTCCCCGGGGGCAGCCCCGTGGGCTCCGACACTCCGTCCCCCGGACACGGGCACACCCGCCGCCCCGCCGCCCGGCCGCCGCGCTCACCACATGTCCGCCTCCAGGCCCAGGGGCTCGTAGTTGACGATCTCGGGAGCTGCGGGGGGGGGGACATGGCAGCCTCAGGGCCCAGCCTCCCGCGCTGGCCCGGCACCCACGCCCCGCAGCAGGGCCCGCGCCTCACCCACGAACTCGGGCGTGCCGAAGATGTTCTTAAACTCGTTGCCCGCCTCGATCCGGTGCGCGATGCCGAAGTCGATGAGCTTGATGCGGGGGTTGGGCGCGCTCTTGTCCAGCAGCATGATGTTCTCGGGCTGCGGGGAGGGGCTGCCGCTGCCCAGGCCGCCGAGCCAGACCAGCTGCCCAGGGCCCCGCCCCCGGGCCCCGCCCCTGCGCCTCTGCACACCCAGCCCCAACCCCGTCTCGCCTCTACCTATCCAGCCTCCGCCCTGGCCCTGCCCCCTCACCCCGCCCCCTAAGCCATGGCCCCGCCCCACACCTCCACCCACTCACACCAGGCCCCGCCCCTTCGCCTCTACCCATCCTGCCTCCGCCCTAGCCCCGCCCCTTCGCCACACCCATTCAGCCCTAGCCCCGCCCCTTCTCTGCCTACCATGCCCTGGCCCCACCCATTCAGCCCTGGCCCCGCCCCGGGCCCCGCCCCTGCATCCCGCCCACTCCGCCTGCGCCCCACCCCCGCCTCGCCTCTACCCATCCACCCTCCGCCCTGGCCCCGCCCCCGCCCCTTCACCCCGCCCCCCAGCCATAGCCCCACCCCCACACCTCCACCCACTCACACCAGGCCCCGCCCCTTCACCGCTGCCCATCCAGCCTCCGCCCTTGCCCCACCCCTTCGCCCCACCCACTCAGTCCTGGCCCCGCCCCCGCACTCCCGCCCACTCCGACCCGGCCCCGCCCCTTCGCCCCACCCACTCCACCCGGGCCCCGCCCCCGCACTCCTGCCCACTCAGTCCTGGCCCCGCCCCAGGCCCTGGCCCCGCCCACTCCGCCCCGGCCCCGCCCCAGCCCACTCCGCCCCGGCCCCGCCCCGCCCACCTTGAGGTCGAAGTGCGCGATGCGCTTCGAGTGCAGGTAGTGCACGCCGTCCAGGATCTGCCGCAGGAACTGCGTGGCCTCGTCCTCCGTCAGCGACTCCTTCTCGGCCAGGAAGTCGAAGAGCTCGCCGCCCGAGACCAGCTCGAGGATGAGCACCACGTCCGTGCGGTTCTCGAAGACGTCGTGCAGCGTGATGATGTTGGGGTGCCGCACGCAGCGCAGGATGCTCACCTCGCGCTCGATCTCCTCGCGGCTCACGCCGCGCCGGCTGGACGACAGGCGCCGCTTCTTGATGAACTTGGCCGCGTACTCCTTGCCCGTGCCCTTCTGCCGGCACCTGCGCACGATGGCGAACTGGCCGCTGCGGACGGGGCAGGGCGGGGCGGCGCGGGTCAGACACGGCCCCCAGGGCCGCACGCCCAGAGGGGTCACCAAGGGCCCTGAGGCCGTCTCGCCTGGAGGGGCAGGGCGAGGGTCAGCTCCTCCCAGGGGCCCAGGGCTGCACGCCCAGACATGGCCCCCCCCAAGCGGTCACGCCCAGAGGGGGGCTGCACAGGGACGGGAGGGGCGAGGGGTCTCTCTGGGGACAGGACAAGGAGACAGCAGTGCTGGCCACGCAACGGAGACGCGGGACTGCACACTTGCAAGGGGCGGAGCGTGGGGCGTGAACGAAGCCGCTTCGGAAAACAGGGGCCTGCACACCCTCGCCCCACACCGACACCGGGGACCCCGAGCTCTGGCCGGGGACACCAGCCTTTAACACAATAAACACGGGGCTGGCGAGTGGCGTAGTGGGCAGGGCCGCTGCGTCCCACGTGGACGCCGGTTCGAGTCCCGGCTGCTCCACTTCTGGTCGGTCCAGCTCCCTGCTGTGGCCTGGGAGAGCAGTGGACGATGGCCCAGGTGCTGGGCCCTGCACCCGCGTGGGAGACCCGGATGGAGCTCCTGACTCCTGGCTCCAGCCCGAGTGAACCAGTGGGTGGGCGATATTTCCTTCTCTTTCAAATAAATAAAAATGCTCTTTAATTTGAAAAAGCAGAGCTCCAGGGCCGGCACCGCGGCTCAGCCCGCGTCTCCCGAGCGCCAGTTCAAGCCTCAGCTGCTCCACTCCCACCCGCACTGCCCACAACGGGAGAGCAGCGCGACGGCCCAACTCGCGGTGGGCATTTGGGGCCTGACCCAGGGAACGGAAGATCTGTCTCTCTCTCTCTCTTTAAAAAAAAAAAAGTTCTTTATTTGAAAGGCAGAGAGAGAGAGACAGAGAGAGAGACAGAGAGAGGGAAGTGGCTGCTCCACTTCCATCCAGGGCTGCTGTGGCCTGGGAGAGCAGTGGACGATGGCCAGGTCCTTGGGCCCTGCACCCGCGTGGGGGAGCCGGCTGGAGCTCCTGGCTTTGGATCAGCCCAGCTCCAGTCACTGAGGCCATCCATAGAGTGAACCAGCGGATGGGAGACCTCTCTCTCTGTCTCTACCTCTCAAACACAATAAATAGGGCCGGCGCCGCGGCTCACTAGGCTCATCCTCCGCCTGCGGCGCCGGCACCCCGGGTTCTAGTCCCGGTCGGGGCGCCGGATTCTGTCCCGGTTGCCCCTCTTCCAGGCCAGCTCTCTGCTGTGGCCCGGGAGTGCAGTGGAGGATGGCCCAGGTGCTTGGGCCCTGCACCCCATGGGAGACCAGGAGAAGCACCTGGCTCCTGCCATCGGATCAGCGTGGCAGCCATTGGAGGGTGAACCAACGGAAGGAAGACCTTTCTCTCTGTCTCTCTCTCTCACTGTCTAACTCCACCTGTCAAAAAAAAAAAATAAAATAAAATAAAATAAAATCTTAAAAAAAAAAAAAAAAAACTAACTAAATAAATGAAATGTGAAGCGAACACCAGGCCCGGCACAGGTGCCCCGCGTCTGCGCGGTTCAGTGCTCGGCTCCGGCCCCCTGACCGTGCGGCTCACAGCCTGGCTCCCGGCCCCAGACGGAGCCCCACCCCCAGTGCGACCCGGCCCAGCCCCGCCCGACCTCTGCCTCCCACACAGGCGACTGCTTTAAACACAAGCTAGGAAAAGGGGGGGGGGGTGCTGGGGCGCAGCGGGCAAGGCCGCCCTGCAGTGCCACCATCGCCTACGGGTGCCGGTTCGAGTCCCGGCTGCTCCACGTTTTTTTTTAAGATTGATTTATTTATTTTAAATGTAGTTACAGAGAGACAGAGAGAGGGGTCTTCCATCCGCTGGGTCACTCCCCAGATGGCTGCAACGGCTGGAGCCGCGCCAGTCAGGAGCCAGGAGCTCCATCCAGGCCTCCCACGCGGGTGCAGGGTCCCCAGCACGGGGCCCGTCCTCTGCGGCCTCCCCAGGCCACAGCGGAGCCGGATGGGACTGGAGCAAAGCGGCCCCGTCCCCCATCGAGGCCGTCTGGATCCCAGCTTCCCTAGCACTGCGAGCCGACGGACGGATGGACGGACAGACGGACACGGGGGCGGGACGGCCCAGGAGCCACCGGGGACACAGCCCCCGCTGGGACGGACGCACAGCCGGGGTGGACGGCCGAGATCTCGGACATGAATCCAGGGTGGGAACAGAACCACACGGCCCATGGGGCGCGGGTTCGAGTCCCGGCTGCTCCACTTCCACCCAGCTCTGCTCTGGCCTGGGAGAGCAGTGGAGGACGGCCCAGGTCCTGGGCCCCTGCACCCGCGTGGGAGACCCGGATGGAGCTCCTGGCTCCTGGCTCCGGATCGGCCCAGCTCCAGCCGTTGCGGCCATCTGGGGAGTGACCCAGCGGATGGAAGACCTCTCTACTTCTCTCTGTAACTCTTTCAAATAAAACAAATCTTAAAAACAAAACAAAAGGATGCGCAGAGTGGAGACGCAGCCCCGGTTCACGCGTCGAGCCCGCGAGTAAACGTTTCAGAACTAACTTCTGCCCTGGTCCATCGCACTGACCAGTCAGGTCCATCAGGTCAGACCCAACCTGGTACTTTCTAAAACTGATTTGAGAAGAGCCGGCGCCGCGGCTCACTAGGCTAATCCTCCACCTTGCGGCGCCGGCACACCGGGTTCTAGTCCCGGTCGGGGCGCCGGATTCTGTCCCGGTTGCCCCTCTTCCAGGCCAGCTCTCTGCTGTGGCCCGGGAGTGCAGTGGAGGATGGCCCAGGTGCTTGGGCCCTGCACCCCATGGGAGACCAGGAGAAGCACCTGGCTCCTGGCTCCTGCCAGGATCAGCGCGGTGCGCCGGCTGCAGCGGCGGCCATTGGAGGGTGAACCAGCGGCAAAAAGGAAGACCTTTCTCTCTCTGTCTCTCTCTCTCACTGTCCACTCTGCCTGTCAAAAAAAAAAAAAAAAAAAAAAAAAAAAAAAAAAAAAAACTGATTTGAGAAGCAGAGTTGGGGGGGGGGGGGTCTTCCATCCGCTGGGTCACTCCAGAGGCCGGAGCTGGGCGGGTCCAAAGCCGGGAGCTCCATCCGGGTCTCCCACGCGGGTGCAGGGCCCAGCACCTGGGCCGTCCTCCCCTGCTCTCCCAGGCCACAGCAGAGGGTGGGATCGGGACTGGAGCAGCCGGGACTGGAACCGGCGCCCCTGGGGGATGCGGGCCTGCGGGTGGCTCAGCACACAGCCCCCCCACGGCGCCGCCCTCAGATTTGTATCAAAACGGATACACGTTCAGCCTGCTCACACGGCCTGCGCTGTTCTGTGACACTGACTGAGAGCCGCCGCTTCTGTGTTCCTCCCTTTCACTTGAAAGGCAGAGAGAGAGTGACAGACGGGGACAGAGGCATAGGGAGAGATGGGGACAGAGACAGGGACAGAGGCAGACAGGGACAGAGACGGGGACAGAGACGGGGACAGAGGCATAGGGAGAGATGGGGACAGAGACAGGACAGAGCCAGACAGGGACAGAGACGGGGACGGGGACAGAGACGGGGACAGAGCCAGACGGGGACAGAGACGGGGACAGAGACAGGGACAGAGACATAGGGAAAGACGGGGACAGGGACAGAGATGGGGACAGGGACAGAGACAGGGACAGGGACAGAGACGGGGACAGAGCCAGACAGGGACAGAGACGGGGACGGGGACAGGGACAGAGACGGGGACAGAGACAGGACAGGGACAGGGACAGAGACAGGACAGGGACAGAGACAGGACAGGGACAGAGACAGGGACAGAGACAGGGACAGAGACAGGACAGGGACAGGACAGGGACAGGGACAGGACAGGGACAGAGGTCTTCCGTCCACGGTGCAGGCCCCAGATGGGACCACAGCCACTGCCGGCCTGGCAAGCCAGGGCCGGGGCACACTGCATGCGGGTGGGGGCAGGGACCCGGTCCCGAGCCCCCTCTGGGGTCGGAGCAGCTGTGGCGGCCCCGACGGCTTCTGGCTGCCCTCCTTAGCCCGGGTCGACCTGCTCACGGCGCCCCGGGCTGAGGGTCACTGGGTCCAGACAGGGGCGAACTCGGGGGTCGGAGGGCGCATCCGGCCGGCTGCCCGGCTCCTGCGGGTGGGGCGCGTTTCCCGTCTTTGCCAGCGGCCCGCCCCGATGCAGCAGCGGGCAATGACGTCACTGACGATGACGTCACGGCCGGCCGCGGAGTCCACAAGGCGGGGACTCGGGCAGGCAGCTATTTACATTCCCCACTGGTGACGTCACGGGGCAGGGCCGGGGGCCGCAGACTGGCCAAATAAGGCTGGGGATTCACAAAGGGGGCCGGAAGGGGCGGGGCTCGGCTTCCCCGCGTGGGGAGGGGGCGCCGCTCACCTGCCCAGCTCCTCCCCCATCTCATAGTGGTCCTCCACGGCCTCCTGCCGGAAGGTGGACATGGCGGCGTCCGCGTCCGCCGGGGACAGCGCCGTCATGGGCCCGCGGCGCCTGCACGGCGGCCCTGCAGGAGACAAGGAGGAGGGACCCGCGCTGAGCTGTGCCGGGCACGGCAGCCCCCGCCCCGGGCCCCCAGCCCCGCGCCGCGGCCCGACCCCGGCCCTGCACCCGCGGGGCGCCGCGCCAACGACCCCCGCCCCGGGCCCGCGATTCCGGCGGCCGCCCACAGCTCGGGCAGGGAGGGGCGCCCCTGAGACCCTCGCCAGCCAAGCGCCCTCCCCAGGGCCGGGACGAGGGCGCCCGGTGTGGGCTCGGAAGCCCCTACCCCAGAGACTTCCTCAGGCCCCGGGCTTGGGCGCCCAGTGTCCACTCTGATGCCCCCCGCCCCAGTCAGCCCGCGGCCGGCCGCACCTGCGTCTCCACGTCGCCCTTCCCGCGTCTCGCCCTCAAGCCCCCGGCGGAGCCCAGAGCCGCCCCTCGCGGACTCCCCGCCCCTCACTCCCCCGCGGCCACCACGCCCCTCGCAGGCCGGCCACCGGGGCGTCCCCCGAGTCTCCTCCCGGCCTCCCTCCCTCCGCTCCCGCTCCGCAAACGCGCCCCGGCGCCATCCGGCCCTCAGCCTCGGCTCCAGCCGCCTCCGCACCCTCTGGGTCCCGAGTCTGCGGCCGCCTCCTCTCCCGCCGTACTGACCGCCACCGCCGCCACCTCCTCCGGCCCCGCGGCTTCGGACACCGCAACGCGCCTGCGCCGACGTCGCCGCGCCGGCCTGCGCCCGCCCCGGGGGCGGCCCTCATCGCTCATGGGTCACCACTTCCTTCCGCATCCCGCCCACCGCACCCAGATGCGACGCTACGATTGGCTGACCGGCTCATCTTCCATGACCTCATTGGCTAGAACGGATGCTAGTCAACCTGACGGAAAGCTGACTTCCGGCACCCGGAACGCGGCCTTCCTGCCTCTCCGGAGCCGGGTGCTGGAGCCGTGCCTCCCGCCCCCGCGGACCCCGCGGACCCCGCGGACCCCGCGGACCCCGCGGAGGGCGACTCCACGGCGCAGACCCGGGCGGCCGCCGGGGCGGCTTCAGTGCGCGCAGCAAGCCCCCCCTCGGTGAAATGGCTCCCTCATGCTAAGTGCGCAAAGGTGCAAATGACGTCAGCCAGCGTCACGGGGCCCCCGGTGGACCCCTGGACGGACCGCCTGGCTCCTGCCTTGGGGAGAAATCCGGCGGATGAAACTCTAACCCACGACCTCATCTGCAAACACGTGACTTCAGCTCCCGTCTCTGGGTCTCTCCCCCACGGGTGGCGGCGGCCGTTTCTTATGTCCACTTAGCCGTTTTATTACCAACGGAGACAGTCTCCTGCCCACGGGTCCACTCCCCGAACGCCCCAACAGCCAGGGCCAAGGCCAGAGCTGGAGCCAGGGCTGGGTGTGGGCCTCTGACACGTGGGTGTCCCGGCCGGCAGGGCCTCCCGGGGCTGGGGCGGGCGTCACAAGCCTGCCCCCGACGCCCACCAGGTCACTGCCCCGTCCACTGCGGGCCAGGAGCCCGGGCTCGGCGCCACCGCCGGCTCTGCTGAGGGAGCCCCCACCCCCGGAGGTCTGAGGACAGGGACCTGGCCGCCCCCACCCTCCCCGCCCCCAGTCAGGACAGAGTCCGTGCTCCCAGGGCCCTCCCAGGGCAGCGTGGGAGATGCCGCTCCTGGCCGTTCCTGCGGGTGCACCCTGGGGACAGCACCTGGCTGGTGGCCAGCGCCTCAGGGAGCCCAGGGCCCCTCCGCTTCCTTCCCGGCCGCACCCGTCCAGCCCCCTGCACCGGGCACCAGGCTTCCCGGGACCCTGGGCGTTCCAGGGCAGAGCGGCGCCAGCGCGGCGTCGGCCGAGCGAGAGGACGGAGCCCGGGCGCTGTGCATGGTCACCACTCCATTTATTCCTCCACGGCGCGCGCTGCAGGACGCGGCCCGCCTGCCCCTCCCGGCTCCGGGGAGACGAGCTGCGGGCGCCGCCCCCAACCTCTCGGCGCGACCCTCCTGGAACCCTGCACGTCCACGGTCCCGGAAGAAACGAAACGGGTCGGGCGCCCCCCGCGGCCCCTCGGCCGAGTCCCTGCGCAGAGGGCGCGCTGCCGCCCCGAGTCCGGAATAAATACGGGAGCCCGGAGCGCGGGGGCGGGCCGGCGGGGGCGGGGCGCCGGCGGGGCGGGCGGCCGGGCCCTACAACTTGTCCAGGAAGTTGTCCAGCGCCGGGATGCCCTCCTTCAGGCCCTTGCGCTTGCGCGTCTCGGCCACCACCTGGCTGGGGCGGCTGCTGTTGTCGAAGGGGTCGCCGGGCAGGATCTGCCAGTGGTCGAACACGCACTGCGGGAAGGCCTGGCCGCCCGTGTTGGAGCGCAGGTCGGCGGTGAAGCCTGGGGCGGAGGCAGGCGGGTCAGCAGGCCGGAGCTGCGGGCAGCGTCCCCTCGCGCCGGACAGTGCCCGCCGGGCCCGCGACGCTTGCCGCCCTCAGCCCGCCCCGCGCCAGGGCTCACCGAAGGACTCGTTGACGGGCAGGTAGGCCTTGACCACGAACATGGGCGTGCCGGCCACCTGCGACTCCTCGAACACGTGGCCGCGCTTCCGGTTCAGCACCCCGTAGATGCCCCCGACCACCTGCTCAGGGCACTGCGGGGAGAGGGGCCCGGGTTGCGGCGGGGGCGGGGGGCGGGGCGGGCGCGGGGCGGGGGCGGGGCAGGGGCGGGGCGGGGGGCGGGGCGCCGGCCTCACCTGGATCTCCACCAGGTAGATGGGCTCCATGAGGCGGGGCTGCGCGGTGAGCACGCTGGCGTAGAGGCAGCGCCGGGCCGTGGGGATGATCTGGCCGCCCCCGCGGTGGATGGCGTCGGCGTGCAGCGTCACGTCGTGCACGTCGAAGCGCACGCCCCGCATGTTCTCCTCGCACAGCGCGCCCTGGGGGAGGGGCGGGTCAGGGCGGCGCCGCTCTCCCCGCCCCCGGCCCCGCTCTCCCCGCCCCCCGGCCCCGCTCTCCCCGCCCCCCGGCCCCGCTCTCCCCGCCCCCCAGCCCCGCTCTCCCCGCCCCCGGCCCCCGCCCGGCCCCGCCCGCCTCACCTCCTTGGTGGCCCACTGGAAGCCGGCCACCACGCTGTCCTTGATCTCGTTGAGGTACTGCACCCCCTTGGTGATGTCGGTGAGGATGTTGGGGCCGGTGCCGTCGGGCCCGAAGCACCAGATCTTGCGGGCCTCGGCCACGTCCCACTCGTACTTCTCGGCCAGGTAGCGGGCCCGCTGCTTGAGCTCCTGGCGCGCGGACACCTCGCCCTTGTCGATGTCCTCGGCCAGGCCGTCGGGGAAGGGGCGCGCCTTCATGTACAGCCGGTTGTGCTTGTTGGGGGACTTGGAGAGGCACATCACGCTGGACTCCTCGCTCACCGTCTCGCGGTAGGACACCACCGGGTCGGATTTCTGCAGGCAGGCCGGCGGTCAGGCGCTGTGGGGCGGGGGGGGGACAGGGGCGGGGGGGACAGGGCAGGGGGGACAGGGGCGGGCAAGGACAGGGCAGGGGGGAGGACAGGGGCGGGGAGGACAGGGCGGGGGGGACAGGGGCGGGGGAGGACAGGGGCGGGGGGGACAGGGGCGGGGAGGACAGGGCGGGGGAGGACAGGGGCGGGGGAGGACAGGGGCAGGGGAGGACAGGGCGGGGGGGGGACAGGGGCGGGGGAGGACAGGGGTGGGGGAGGACAGGGCAGGGGGGACAGGGGCGGGGAGGACAGGGCGGGGGAGGACAGGGGCGGGGGGGGGACAGGGGTGGGGGAGGGCAGGGCGGGGGGGGGGACAGGGGCGGGGGAGGACAGGGGCGGGCATGGACAGGGCAGGGAGGACGGGGCGCGGCCCCGCACCTTGATGGGGATGCAGGCGTGGTCCTCCTCCAGGTCCTTGAGGCAGATCTCCAGGTGCAGCTCGCCGGCGCCCGCGATGATGTGCTCACCCGACTCCTCGATGATGCACTGCGGGCAGGGGCTCGGCACGTCAGCCGGCCCGGAGCCCCCTCCCCGCTCAGCCAGCCCGGAGCCCCCTCCCCGCTCAGCCAGCCCGGAGCCCCCTCCCCGCTCAGCCAGCCCGGAGCCCCCTCCCCGCTCAGCCAGCCCTGAGCCCCCTCCCCGCTCGGCCAGCCCGGAGCCCCCTCCCCCCGGCCCCGCCGCCCGCCCGGCCCCGCCGCCCACCTGCACCATGGGGTCCGACTTGGCCAGCCGCTTCAGGCCCTCCACCAGCTTGGGCAGGTCGGCCGGGTTCTTGGCCTCCACGGCCACGCGCACCACGGGGCTCACGCTGAACTTCATCACCCGCATGTTGTGGGCGTGCTCGAAGGTGGTGATGGTGCCCGTCTTCACCAGGAACTGGTCCACGCCCACCAGGCCCACGATGTTGCCGCACGGCACGTCCTCGATGGGCTCCACGTAGCGGCCCATCATCAGGATGGTCCTGGGCAGGCCGGGCGCAGCCCGTCAGCGCGGCGGCACCCGGACACACAGCACCGCCCACCCGCGCCCCTGCAGGCCAGCCCCGGCCACTGCGCGGCGGGCTCACTGGCCGCCACCGCCCGGGCGCTCACCTCTGGATCGGCTTCAGGTACAGGTCCTCCTTCTTGCCGGGCGTGTAGTTGGGGCCCATGATCCTGACCTTGAGGCCGGTGGACACCAGCCCCGAGAACACGCGGCCGAAGGCGTAGAAGCGGCCCTTGTCGGAGGTGGGCACCATCTTGGAGATGTACATCATGAGGGGCCCCTTGGGGTCGCAGCTCTTGATGCCCATGGCGGCCTCGTCGTCGGGCGGCCCCTCGTACAGCAGCTCGCAGCGGTACTTCTGGGCCGTGACGGGCGAGGGCAGGTGGATGGTGATCATCTGCAGCAGCGCGTCCCCGGCCGGCAGCCAGCGGCGCATCACAGCCTGCGGAGGGCGGCGCAGGGCTCAGGGCCCGCCGGGCGGCTCCCTGTCCCCTCCTTCCCTGCCCCTCCGTGGGGCGCCCTGCGGGGCCCTGGCGGGCCGCCCACCTTCAGCAGCGGCTTGCCCTCCTTGTCCTTGTCCTCGCTGTCCAGCTTGATGTCCAGCTTCTCGATCAGCTTCGCCGTCTCCTCCTTCTTGAAGTTCATGATGGCGTCGAACACCTGCGGCCGGCGACACCGCGCCGTGAGCCCAGCGCCGGGAGGGGGCCCGCATGCCGCTCCAAACCCAAGCCCTGGGCCCCCCCAGCCCCCGGCCCCGCCCACCTTGAAGATGGGGTCCAGGATGAGCTGGCAAAAGGTGCGCGGCAGCTTCTTGCCGTCGGGGCTGGTGGCCGACTTGCTGAACTTGCCGTTGGACGGGTCGAAGTACCTGGAGCGGGGGCAGGGGCGGGGGCCGTCAGGTCTCAGCCCTGCTGCTGCCTGCCCGCCCGCCCGCCGCCCCTCCGCCCCGCGCTCACCGGTCACCCCACAGCTTCTTCATCATGTCCTCCACCTTCTTGGCCCGCTCCGCCGGCCCCAGCTGGCCCTCGCCTTTGGCTGCGAACTTGGCCACGTACATCTCAGCAAACTGCTTCAGCGTGAAGGCCCAGCCGTGCAGGCCGGACCCGAAGCCCACGGTGCCCAGCACGGGGTCGATCTGGGGGAGCAGGGCGGCGCTGAGCGGCCGTGGACGCGGCCGCCGTGGGCCCCGCCCCGCCCTGGCACCCCGGCCTCAGACGCGGGCTGTCTTCACCAGAGATCAGGTCAAAGTGAAGAAGTCTCGGTCATCACGGGCTGCCGCCCCCGGCACGCACCATGATGTTGCCCATGGGCCCGCCCTCGCCCTCGGCCCGCCCCGCGGCACGCACCATGATGTTGCCCATGGGCCCGCCCTCGCCCTCACCCCCCCCCCGCCCCCAGCACGCACCATGATGTTGCCCATGGGCCCGCCCTCGCCCCCACCCGCCCCGCGGCACGCACCATGATGTTGCCCATGGGCCCGCCCTCGCCCTGGCCCCCCGGCTGCCCCGCGGCACGCACCATGATGTTGCCCATGGGCCCGCCCTCGCCCTCGCCCCCACCCGCCCCGCGGCACGCACCATGATGTTGCCCATGGGCCCGCCCTCACCCCCGGCCCGCCCCGCGGCACGCACCATGATGTTGCCCATGGGCCCGCCCTCACCCCCGGCCCGCCCCCAGCACGCACCATGATGTTGCCCATGGGCCCGCCCTCACCCCCGGCCCGCCCCCAGCACGCACCATGATGTTGCCCATGGGCCCGCCCTCACCCCCGGCCCGCCCCGCGGCACGCACCATGATGTTGCCCATGGGCCCGCCCTCGCCCTCGCCCCGCCCCGCGGCACGCACCATGATGTTGCCCATGGGCCCGCCCTCACCCCCGGCCCGCCCCGCGGCACGCACCATGATGTTGCCCATGGGCCCGCCCTCACCCCCGGCCCGCCCCGCGGCACGCACCATGATGTTGCCCATGGGCCCGCCCTCACCCCCGGCCCGCCCCCAGCACGCACCATGATGTTGCCCATGGGCCCGCCCTCGCCCCCAGCACGCACCATGATGTTGCCCATGGGCCCGCCCTCGCCCCGCCCCCGCCCCCGGCACGCACCATGATGTTGCCCATGGGCCCGCCCCCGCCCTCGGCCCGCCCCGCGGCACGCACCATGATGTTGCCCATGGGCCCGCCCTCGCCCTCGCCCCCGCCCCCGGCACGCACCATGATGTTGCCCATGGGCCCGCCCCCGCCCTCGGCCCGCCCCGCGGCACGCACCATGATGTTGCCCATGGGCCCGCCCTCGCCCCCGCCCCCGCCCCCAGCACGCACCATGATGTTGCCCATGGGCCCGCCCTCACCCCCGGCCCGCCCCGCGGCACGCACCATGATGTTGCCCATGGGCCCGCCCTCGCCCTCGCCGTAGGTGGAGATGATGACGTTCACGTTCTCCACGATGCGCTGGAAGGTCTGGTACAGCTCCTCCGGCTCCAGCTGCAGCTCCAGCAGCGCGCGGTCCATCTTGTTCATCATCAGCACCGGCTTGATGCGCTCGGCGATGGCCTGGCGCAGCACCGTCTCCGTCTGCACGCACACGCCTGCGGGGCCGCGGCTCAGTCCCGGCTCAGTCCCGGCCCGGCCTCACCCTGCCTGCCTCACCCCGCCCTGCCCCGCCCCGCCCGGCGCCCCGCTCACCGGACACGCAGTCCACCACCACCAGGGCGCCGTCGGTGACGCGCAGGGCGGCCGTGACCTCGGAGGAGAAGTCCACGTGGCCGGGGGAGTCGATGAGGTTGATGAGGAAGCCCGAGCCGTCCTTGCTCTGCTTGATGAAGTTCAGGTCGTTCTCCGAGAGCTCGTAGAACAGCGAGATGGCCCTGGGGGGGGGGGGCCGGGTCACGGTGCAGGCGGACACCCCCAGCCGGGCAAGGCCGGCCCCACCCGCACCTGCCGCACCTGCCCCTCTGCTCCCCGGGGGCCGGCCTGCACCACACGGGAGCCGGGGACGCTGGGGCCAGCTGACCCTCTCGGGGTCGCCCTGGGCCCTGACCACAGGGACAGCACAGGAGCTGATGCCCACGCGGGGGCCTGTGTCCCTGGGGGACACAACCGTCCATGCTGCAGTGGGACAGCCCGCCCCCAGGGGTCCTAGACCCCACCCCCTCTCTGCCCAGCACTCCTGCCCTTGCCCAGGCCACCTGTGGCCAGCAGCGCCCTGCCCGGGGCCAGAGGCCACTGGGGGGGGTTGATGACGCAGGCACGGCCCCGCCCCCGAGCAATGCCGCCCCGCCCCCGGCTGCAGACCAAACAGTGATGAGGCCCCGCCCCCGGCCGCGTGCCCCCAAGACCCCGACCCCTGACAGTGATGCAAGCCCCCCTCCACCGCGCACCCCGCCCCCGGCTGTGCCCCCACTGTGGACCTGACAGCCTGTTAACCCCTCAGGGCCCGGCGCGGTTGGCGGGTTGGGGGGGTGCACCGGGTCATGGCCTGGGGGCGGCGGGCGGCCCCCACGCGGGCGCAGGCCTTCCGTGCAAAAGCCCCCGGCTGCGCGCCCCCCAGTGGCCCTGATAGTGATGCACCCCGCGCCCGGACGTGCGCCCCCAGGACCCTGACCCCTGACAGCAATGCAACCCCCCCACCGCCCTGACAGCGATGCGCCCCGCCCCCGGCCCCGGCCGCGCGCGCTCACGTGGACTTGATGGTGATGCACCGCTCCTGCTCGTCCTTGCGCGTGTCAGTGAAGCGCGTCTCCCCCGCGCGGGCCGAGGCGATGATGCCGGCCTTGCACACCAGGGAGTCGGTCAGCGTGGACTTGCCGTGGTCCACGTGCGCGATGACCGACATGTTGCGGATGTTGGCCTTCTTGTCCATGATGGCCCGGATCTGGTCTACGGTGAAGTTCACCTGCGCGCGGGGAGGGGGCGATGCCAGGGGTCCAGGAAGCTGCCGGGCGGGGGTCGGCGGCCGCGGGGGCCCCGCCGCGAGCCCCGCCCACCGCCCCCAGCCGGCTGCCGGGCTGTCACTCACGACAGCAGCCGGGGAGGGCGACCCCCGCGCGTGACAGCAGGTGCAGCCGCCCCCGCCCCCCGGGGCCACCCGACCCCGCTGCCCACTCGGTCCAACAGGGCAGCTTCCGGGTCGGCAGGTGCACGGCGACACCTCGCGGCTGCCACGCGGGCGAAGGTCAAGGGCCGGGCCACGGTGGCACCGGGCGTCCGCGGGAGGGCAGCCCGCCCGCGCCCCCCGCAGCCCCGCCGCTTACGTAAGGCGCCCGCCGCCCCGGGCCCGCGCGCCCGCCGCATCAGCACGCCCGGGCCGCGTCCCCGCCGGGCGCCCCCGCGAGCCCCCAGCGGCTGCCCCGCAGCCGCGCGGCGCGCAGTCATGGCGCCGGCCGCTTCCCCCGGCCCCGAGCCCGCCGGCCCCGCCGCCGCCGCCGCCATGTCTGCGCTCCCGCCCCGTCGGCGGCCGGCGCGGCAGCGGCGGGCGCGCGGGGCCCCCGCAGCCGCCCCCAGGCGCCGGGCGGCCCGCAGCGCTCACCATGGTGGCGGATGGCGTTGGATTCTCCCGAGCAGACCCGAGCGAGGCAGGTCGCGCCGAGGATGGCGGCGACGGCGGCGGAAGAGAACGCTGACGTCAACACCCAGCCCTTTATAGGCCGACGCCGGTTGGGTGGGTCACATGACCGCGAGGCGGGGGCGGGGCGAAGGCGCTGGACGCGCAGGCGCACAGGCGCCCGCCGCCTGTTAACCCCTCAGGGCCCGGCGCGGTTGGCGGGTGGGGGGGTGCACCGGGTCATGGCCTGGGGGCGGCGGGCGGCCCCCACGCGGGCGCAGGCCTTCCGTGCAAAAGGTGCAGGTGCACCGGGGGAGGAGCGCGCAGCAGGCTGGGACAGACAAAGCGCCCGTGTTAGCTTGCACGGTGCGGAACATTTTTGTTAAGACCCTGTGAGCAGGGTCCCTAAAGTGTCACTTTCCTGATTTGGGAATTACGTAAGGGGCTCGCGCAGGGGGGAGTGGGTGCCTGCGACGCCCGGTTGCTGCTCCTGCAGCTGCTCGCGTGTCGCGGCCCCAGGGACTTATCTTAAAAAAGAAAAAAAAAATGTTGTGTTTTGCAAAGATGCATCGACTCTGCTGCCCCGAAAAAACGCAGCGAACGTCTCCCAGCAGGGGTCGTGGGAAAATGAGCCTTCTTAAAAAAAAAAAAAAAAAAAAAAAACACGTGCGTGGATCCCCGCGCCCCTGCGATGCCCACTTCCCGGGTGCGGGGCGCCCAGCGGCCGTCGCCCAGTCCCCGGAGCCCGGCCTGCGCCGTGCGGGCCCCGCGGCCGGCGGCTCCCCACGCACGCCCCGTGCGTTCCGCCTGCTCTCCAGCGGGCGGCGCGCGTGGACCGCGGCGCGCGCGTGTCCCGAGGTGACCCGGCTGGAGCCGCAGCGGCCTCCGGGGGTGCCCGCCGCGGCTTTAGTGCTATTTACGTTCTGCATCCGAGGGCAGCGCCCCCCCTGGGGACCCTCCCCTCGCCGTCCGTGGGCGACAGGCTGGGGCAGGGGCCGGGGGCGTCCGTGGGAAGCAATGCGGGTCGGCCCCGCAAAGACGCGCGCAGCCCAGGTCGTCTCCGAGCAGGGGCCGGCGCCGCCCTGCGGTCGCCCCCGCACCCCCCGCCCCGAGCGGACGCGGTGCGGGGCCGTCGAACCCCACGACCCTCTGCCCTCGCCCCCAGCCCCACGAGCGGAGGAAGCCGCAGCCAGAGCCGGGGTCTGCAGCAGCACGCACGGGCCGGGCGTGCAGGGCGGGTACGCGGGGGCGGCGGGCCGGGGGAGGGAGGAAAAAAAAAAAAAAAAAACAACCAAAAACCCAAAACTCGGCTCTGCAGGGCGGGCCCAGTGCGCGTGCGCGGAGGCCGCAGCAGCGACCCCTGCCGACCCGAGGCCGCCACTGCGCGCCCTTGGAGGCTGCGGTTTTCCTGGGGAGCAGCCCGGGGCTCCTCGTAATTCGTTAAAACACACTCGTTCTAAGAATTTGCGACGCGGACATCTCGAGCAGCCGGTTCACGCCGCCCGGGACAGCCGAGGCTGGGCCGGGTTAATTAATGGATCACGAAGCCCGCCTTGCCGCTGTAACCTCCCAGGTGCCCCTTACAGTCGGTGGACGCCCCCACGCCCCCCCGCCTCCGGAGTTCAAATCCTTCGCCCGGGGGCCAGCGCTGTGGCTTAGCACGTGAGGCCTGCAGGGTGGACATCCGCTGTGGGCGCCGGTTCAAGCCCCGGCTGCTGCACCTGGGAGAGCAGTGGACGATGGCCCGAGTCTGGGCCCTGCACCTGCTGGGAGGCCCGGGTGGAGCTCCTGGCTTCAGGCTGGCCCAGCGCTGGCCGGCATTTGGGGAGTGACCCAGCAGATGCCAGACCTCTCTCTCTCTCTCTCTCTCCCTCTGCCTTTCAAGCAAATGTAAATAAAGATTTAAAAAAATTAAAGTGTCCCTGCCCCTCAGGCCCGGGTTAGGGCGGTGGATTAGAGCCGGCAGCAAACCCAGCTGCCTGAATCTGTTTTGGAGGCGCCCTAAGGGCAAACAGGTGCGTGGGGCGGGGCGTTCGGAGGCCCCGCCTCTCCTGCTGGGTCCAGCGAGGCCGGCGGTGAAGCCGCGGGAGACCCGGAGGTTCCGCACCTGCGCGCCGGTCCCAGCCCCCGGCTCCTCCGGGTTTCAGCTTCCTGCAGGGCGGCCGTGGGGGCTCTAGCACCAGGGTCCAGGGTGGAGCTCCGGGCTGGGGGCTGGGGGCAGGGGCGGGGGCGGGGATGGACCCTGGGGAGATCTGGTCCCTGCCTCCCTTTAAATTAGATGACAATAAATTGTTTACCAATTAGGCTGAAGCTGGGGCCTGCGCTGTGGCTCAGTGGGTGGAGCCACAGCCTGCAGGGCCCACATCCCACAAGGGCGCCGGTTCGAGTCCCGGCTGCTCCACTTCTGATCCCGCTCCCTGCTGTGGCCTGGGAGAGCAGTGAGCGATGGCCCAGGTCCTCGGGCCCCCGCACCGGCGTGGGAGACCCGGGTGGAGCTCCTGGCTTCCGCCTGACCCAGCTCCGGCCGTTGTGGCCATCTGGGGAGTGACCCAGCGGATGGAAGACCTCTCTCTCTCTCTCTCTCTCTCCCCCTGCCTCTCTGCAACTCTGCCTTTCAAATCAATAAATAAACCTAAAATAAAGAAACAAAAATGAGCCAGCGCCGCGGCTCACTAGGCTAATCCTCCGCCTTGTGGCGCCGGCACACCGGGTTCTAGTCCCGGTCGGGGCACCGGATTCTGTCCCGGTTGCCCCTCTTCCAGGCCAGCTCTCTGCTGTGGCCAGGGAGTGCAGTGGAGGATGGCCCAAGTGCTTGGGCCCTGCACCCCATGGGAGACCAGGAGAAGCACCTGGCTCCTGGCTCCTGCCATCGGATCAGCGCGGTGCGCCGGCCGCAGCGCGCCGGCCGCGGCGGCCATTGGAGGGTGAACCAACGGCAAAGGAAGACCTTTCTCTCTGTCTCTCTCTCTCACTGTCCACTCTGCCTGTCAAAAAAAAAAAAAAAATGAATGAAGAAGCATTTGTGAAAGTGGACTGGGGGGGGCAGTATCAGAGGGACGCTGTAGCCAGGGAGATCCGGGATGGCTTCCTGTAGGAGGTGACCAGAAAGGCATGGAGCTCACGGTGGGAGAGCAGTCGAGGGGCCCTGGGGTTGTGGCCCTGGGGCGTCCAGAGAGCCGGTCAGGCTGTCCCCACTCTGCAGACGGGCTGGCCAGCAAGAGCGGCGCTTGGAAGCCACACGGCCCACCCAGCGCCGCCGTGCAGCCACAGAGAAGCCGGGCACCCGCAGGTGCGGTGGGGGTGCAGCAGTGGGAACCCCGTGCCACTCCCTCGGCGGATGGACACTGGGCCTCCCGGGCGGACACTGGGCCTCCGGATGGACATCGGGCTTCCTGGATGGACACTGGGCCTCCCGGATGGACACTGGGCCTCCCGGATGGACATCGGGCCTCCGGATGGACACTGGGCCTCCCGGATGGACATCGGGCCTCCCGGGTGGACATCGGGCCTCCGGATGGACACTGGGCCTCCGGGTGGACACTGGGCCTCCAGGGTGGACATCAGGCCTCCCAGATGGACACTGGGCCTCCAGGGTGGACATCGGGCCTCCGGGCGCGCTGGCGTCCCACCGTGCGTGGGAGCCGGGGACTCAGTTCCTAGGGTGCCGCTGAACAATTACTCTCCCAGGGGAAAGTCCCAGACGCCAGCTCAGCCCCGCAGGGAAGGACTCCGGCTGCCATCTTTGCCTGCCTCGGGTGTTACCCTATCCGCAGGGTCCAATATGGCGGCACCCTGCTGTTCACCCTCCAGCCAATGGGAAGAGGGAAAGAAGCAGGAAGTGGACAAGCCACTGCCGCCATTGGCCAGAAGTTAATCATGTGACCAGACCCAACCACAAAGGACGCTGGGAAATGTAGTCTTTGCAGGAGGCTTGCGTGGTGCCCAAAAAATCAGTTTTATGGCAAAGATCATGGAATAAACAGGCCAGGGAGGACAATCAGCCATCTCCGCTCTCCACCCATGGAACTGCAAGGAACTCTGGGGAGGTGTTTGGTTTTTTTTTAAAGATTTATTTATTTATTTGAAAGTCAGTTACAGAGAGAGAAAGAGACAGAGGGAGAGGTCTTCCATCCACTGGTTCACTCCCCAGATGGACACAACGGCCAGAGATGAGCCCATCCGAAGCCAGGAGCCAGGAGCTCCATCCGAGTCTCCCACGCAGGTGCAGGGGCCCAGGGACTTGGGCCGTCCTCCGCTGCTTTCCCAGGCCACAGCAGGGAGCTGGGTCGGAAGTGGAGCAGCCGGGACTCGAACTGGCGCCCATGTGGGATGCTGGCCCTGCAGGCGGCCGCTTTACCCATTACCCACAGTGCAGGCCCCTGGGGGAGGTTTGCCCCTTCCTGGGACGCCTAGCACAAATTCCTTTGCAAAATCTGATAGATTTTAAAACTTACGTGGAGGGCCGGCGCCGCGGCTCACTAGCCTAATCCTCCGCCTTGTGGCACCGGCACACCGGGTTCTAGTCCCGGTCGGGGCGCCGGATTCTGTCCCGGTTGCCCCTCTTCCAGGCCAGCTCTCTGCTGTGGCCCGGGAGTGCAGTGGAGGATGGCCCAGGTGCTTGGGCCCTGCACCCCATGGGAGACCAGGAGAAGCACCTGGCTCCTGCGTTCAGATCAGCACAGTGCGCCGGCCGTGGCGGCCATTGGAAGGGAAACCAACAGAAGGAAGACCTTTCTCTGTCTCTCTCTCTCACTGTCCACTCTGCCTGTCAAAAAAAAAAAAAAAAAAAAAACACTTACCTGGAGGGCCCGTCTTGTGGCACAGCGGTAAAGCCACCACCTGTGATGCCGGTGTCCCAAATGGCTGCGGCTCCACTTCCCACCCAGCTCCCTGCTGTGCCTGGGAAGGCAGCGGAGGACGGACCAAATGCCCGGGCCCTGCACCCGCGTGGGAGACCCGGATGGAGCTCCTGGCTTCAGATCAGCACAGCTCTGGCCGTTGTGGCCATCTGGGGAGTGACCCAGCGGATGGAAGACCTCTCTCTCTCTCTCTCTCTCTCTCTCTCTCTCTCTCTGCCTTTCAAATAAGTAAATAAACATTAAAAGGAGTGAACTAAGTCAAATTGTATGTGCTCTTATTTTTTCTGTCTTTCTATAGTTTTCCAATAACATAAAGTCCTGATAGTTTTGTTACAAATGACATCATTTAGATGTTGCTTGAAATTTTTATTTAGAAATAATACAGGGGCCGGCGCTGTGGCACAGCAGTTTAACGCCCTGGCCTGAAGGGCGGACATCCCATAGGGGCGCGAGTTCGAGTCCTGGCTGTTTCACTTCTGATCCAGCTCCCTGCTGTGGCCTGGGAGAGCAGTGGACGATGGACCAGGTGCTGGACTCCTGCACCCGCGTGGGAGACCTGGAAGAAGCTCCTGGCTCCTGGCTCGCATCGGCACAGCTCCGGCCACTGCGGCCAACTGGGGAGTGACCCAGCGGATGGAAGACCCCCCCCCTCTCTCTCTCTCTGCCTCTCCTCTCTCTCTCTCTCTTTCTCTCTGTCTCTCCTCTCTCTGTGTAACTCTGACTTTCAAATACATAAATAAATCTTAAAAAAATACTGCAGCCACTTATTCCCTTATTTATTTGGGGGGGGTAATCAAGAAATGGAGAGAGAATTGGAGAGCCTGGCCACCTTCGAGTTCACCTCCCAGCGCTTCTCATTTATTTATTTATTTATTGACAGGCAGAGTTAGACAGTGAGAGAGAGAGACAGAGAGAGAGGTCTTCCTTTTGCTGGTTCACTCCCCAAATGGCCACTACAGCCAGCTCTGTGCCGATCCGAAGCCAGGAGCCAGGTGCTTCTTCCTGGTCTCCCATGCGGGTGCAGGAACCAGGATCAGGCTGGGACCAGGATCGGGGCTGGGACAGAACCAGGGCCGGGACAGGACCAGGGGTGGGACAGGATCAGGCAGGGACAGGATCGGGGCCGGGACAGGACCGGGGCTGGGACAGGACCGGGGCTGGACAGGATCGGGGCTGGACAGGATCAGGTCCGGGACAGGATCAGGGCTGAGACAGGATCAGGTCTGGGACAGGATCGGGGCTGGGACAGGATTGGGGCCGAGACAGGATCGGGGCCGAGACAGGATCGGGGCTGGACAGGATCGGGGCTGGGACAGGATCAGGGCTGAGACAGGATCAGGGCTGGACAGGACCAGGCGGGGACAGGATCGGGGCTGGGACAGGATCAGGTCTGGGACAGGATCGGGGCCGGGACAGGATCGGGGCTGGACAGGATCAGGGCCGGACAGGATCGGGGCTGGACAGGATCGGGGCCGGGACAGGATCGGGGCCGGGACAGGACTGGGGCTGGGACAGGATCGGGGCTGGACAGGATCAGGGCTGGGACAGGGCTGGGACAGGATTGGGGCTGGGACAGGATCGGGGCCGGGACAGGACCAGGGCTGGGACAGGATCGGGGCCGGGACAGGACCGGGGGTGAGACAGGACCGGGGCTGGGACAGGATCGGGGCTGGACAGGATCGGGGCTGGACAGGATCGGGGCCGGACAGGATCGGGGCCGGGACAGGACCAGGGCCGGGACCGGGGCTGGACAGGATCAGGCCGGGACAGGACCGGGGCTGTGCCCTGTCTCCATCAGCTGTGGTGCTGCGAACACTCCTGAGCCCAGGTGAGCACACACAGCGGAGGCTGACCGGCCGCAGGTTCCGGCTGAGAACGCGGAGCCCACGGCCAGCGCGGGTCTCTCTTCCCAAGCCGCTGCCATGGGTGGCACCGTGGAAGATGACGCCTGGGACGCGCGCAGCCCGTATGGGAGTGCTGGCTCCAGCTTCGGCCCGGCCGCGGCCCTGGGGGGCCGGGATGGAGCTGCTGCCCCCACCCCCGGCTTCAGCCTGCTGGCCCTGGCTGCCTCGGAGCTGGGCAGGTCCCAGCCGGACAGGGACCCAGGGCTCGCCGTGGACACCGGCCCGCGGCGCCCCGGGGAGGGGGGTCCCGCGTTCGCCCGCCCGGGCCCAGCCCGGGGTGCAGCGCCCGCGCCCCAGCTGCGCGCCAGGACCCGGATGTGCAGCGCGCGGGGCGCCAGGGGCGCTGAGCGCGCACCGCGCGGCGCTGCAAGGCGCCCACTGCACGCACTGGCGGCCGCAGCGGTTGAGCAACCGTCCCCTCCCCCGCCGACGCCGGGGAGAGTCCAGGCACGCACCTGGCGACCGCCGCGCGCCGGGAGACGCGACACCTGGCCGCATTGTTGTCGCCCGCCACCGCCCCCTCCCTTCGTCCCTCCCCAGAGGCGACCCAGCACCCGGCCCCACCTGCGCGCGGCTCCTGCCCCTTTAAGAAGCCAGACCACGCCAGGAGTGGGCGTGGCCTCCGGGATCAGAAGGGAGGGGGGCCGCATCCGGCTGTTCTGATTGGCTCGAGGCCCGGGCGGGGCCGCAGGCGCTTGCGCAGTGAGTGGCAGCGCGCGCCGTGGGGGGAGGAGCGTGCGCGGGTGCTAATTGGCCCGAGCGGCGGCCCCGCCCGCGAGTGGCGGTCGGTCACGTGACGCGACGGCTGGGGGCTCCCGGCGCGGGGGACGCTGGTGGCCAAGATGGCGGCGGAGCTGGTGGAGGCCAAAGTGAGTGAGCGGCGGCGGCGGCGGCGGCGGCGGCGGCCGGGGCGGGCGGGCGGCCGGGCGAGGGGGCGGGGACCCGGCCGCAGGCCGCGCTCTGCGCCTTCCGCTCTGGCGCTCCCGGGGCGGCCGGGTCCCCCCGGCCCGGCCCCCGCCCCCGGCCCCGGGGCTCAGGGTGTGGGCGGGGGGCGGGGAGGCCGGGGGCGGGGTCCCAGCCTCACCCCCGCGTTCCCGCCCGGAGCCCGTCCGGGACTGGAGGCGGGGTTCCGTGCAGCCCACCCGCGCGGCCGGGGGCCGGGGACCCCTGCGGAGCGGGCGCAGGGCCGCGCCTCCCTGCGGACGGCCCGGGCTTCCCGCTCGACTCCTGGGCGCCGGCCGCGGGTGTTCGCGCCTCCCCGCTGCGGGGCCGTTGGGGGCCGGCGGCGGGGTCTCGAGCCCCCACGCCCCGGCCCGGCAGGTCGCGACTCCGGGTGCTGACCCCTCGGCCTCCAGTGCCGGCATGCGGGTGGGGGGTCCGGGCGCGGGTCCGGCCCCCCGTGTGGGTCCCGGAGCTCCAGCCCCTCCTCCGTTCCTGCCCAGGGACCCCCCCCCCCAGGCGCCCCGGGTTCAGTGTCGGGCGCTGGGCCCCGCCGCGGGGCCGGATTTGGGGCTCGGGGTCCCCTCTCCCCGCCCCCCCTGCGCACCCTCCGCGCAGGCCCCTCCCCCCGGCGCCCCCGGGGGTCTGGTAGACACGTTTCTCTAGCGAAAGTTGTGGCGGTGCGCGCTCCGTGTGCGTAGACGGTGCTCTCTCCCGGGTCCGGGACCTCATTGAACTCTGTGGGGACAGAGCCTAGCGCCAGCGTCTCGCCTGCCCCGGGTGCCCCCCCCACCCATGCAGCACCCTGGCCTCTGTCCCTTCCTCTCCCAGAAGCCACCAGGGAGGCGGGGGCCCCTGCGCGAGGCCCCGGCCTGTGAAAGCTTAGCCCCGCGCTGAGGTGTAGACGCCACCCCCCCCCCCCCCCGCGCGGTGCAGCCCGTGCCTCGCCTGGGCCGGGGGCTGCACTGGGCTCTGACCCCCGCGGGGCGCGGTCCCGTGCAGGGCTGGGGGCCACAGCGCCCGCGTGCCCTCTGCCCCCGCCTCGCGGTGCAGCCCGTGCCTCGCCTGGGCCGGGGGCTGCACTGGGCTCTGACCCCCGCGGGGCGCGGTCCCGTGCAGGGCTGGGGGCCACAGCGCCCGCGTGCCCTCTGCCCCTGCCTCGCGGTGCAACCCGTGCCTCGCCTGGGCCGGGGGCTGCACTGGGCTCTGACCCCCGCGGGGCGCGGTCCCGTGCAGGGCTGGGGGCCACAGCGCCCGCGTGCCCTCTGCCCCTGCCTCGCGGTGCAACCCGTGCCTCGCCTGGGCCGGGGGCTGCACTGGGCTCTGACCCCCGCGGGGCGCGGTCCCGTGCAGGGCTGGGGGCCACAGCGCCCGAGTGCCCTCTGCCCCCGCCACGCACGGTGCAGCCCGTGCCTCGCCTGGTCCGGGGCTGCACTGGGCTCTGACCCCCGCGGGGCACGCTCCCTGTGCAGGGCTGGGGGCCGCAGTGCCCCGTCCCCCCGCCCGCGTCCCCGCTGCCCCCGCCACGCACGGTGCAGCCCGTGCCTCGCCTGGTCCGGGGCTGCACTGGGGTCTGACCCCCTCGGGGCGCGGTCCCGTGCGGGGCTGGGAGCCGCAGCGCCCCGTTCCCCCCACCCCGCGCGGTGCAGCCCGTGCCTCGCCTGGGCCGGGGGCTGCACTGGGGTCTGACCCCCTCGGGGCGCGGTCCCGTGCGGGGCTGGGGGCTGCAGCGCCCCGACCCGCGAATGGGTGCAGATGTGGCCTGGGTGCAGGGGGCTGTCCTGGGGAGGGCGTGACAGGCTCGGCTGATCCGGGGGGCTCCTGAGGCAGGTTTGGGGGTGCGGCCTGTGGGGTCGCTGTGCTGAGAGTTCACAGCCTGTGCAGGTGTGGGGGGCCACTGTCTGCTCACAGAGCTCAGGGGGCCGCCCCGGGCGGGCTCCCACCCAGGCCCCAGGCTGCGCTGTTTGCGGGCAGAGGTCTGGTGGGGGTGGGCCGTGGCCCCGGGCGCCCCCTCCGCCTGCCGCGGTCACGCGCAGGTTCCTGGGCGGCGGCGGCGAGCAGATGGCAGCGTGAGGGCGCCCGCGGCTCCGGATGTCCAGCCCGTGCGGGGGACTCCCGCGTGCAGCGCGGTGTGCCAGCCTTGAGCCTCTTCCAGAAGCGACATCTTGTCCACAAGCCCCCCCCCCGCCACAGGAAGTCAGGCCGGGAGGGGCGGCGTCTCTGACCCCAGAGCTGGCCGGCACCCCCAGGCAGCGGCCCGCTGGACAGCGACGGCGCCCAGGCTGAGTCCGAGGAACCGTGGGAGACTCCGGGCAGGCCACGGCCCCTTCCCGCCCCCGTTTCCCCACCTGCCCGAAGGGGCCGGGCGGCCCGGAGCCCCCTGCGGGAGGAGCCGCTGAGGCTGGCTGAGGGTGGGCGCAGCCAGGGCCCCGGAGCCCGTCCTCGGGGCCTCACTCCAGCAGCCGGGGGCGGGAGACCCCAGGCCGCCAGACGCTCGGGGCAGCCGGCCGTGTCCCCGCGGCGGCCCTGCTCTCTCCAGGCCCGGGCACCTGCTTCCCCTCTGCCCCTGGGGGTCTCTCACCCAGGCCGGTGTGGGGGTTAGTGCAGCGTCCTGCCGGACAGCCCAGCTCAGACACAGGGCCCGACCTCGCCGGTGAGACCGTGCCCGCCCGTGGGCCCTCTGGGCGCTCCGCTCAGCCCGGCTGGCCCCGGGGACAGAGCCAGGCCCAGGGGACAGAGCCAGGCCCAGGGGACATCCGGTGTTTTAGAGTGCGCCCAGCGCCCACGATGGCCTTACCCGGACAGCCGTCTGGGCCAGTGTCCGCCCTCTGCGGGGGGGCACCGAACGGGCTGGGGCAGTGTAGGAAGAACGCAGGGTGTGGATTTGAATCCCGGCGCTGCTCTCCCGAGTGGACGCCTGCTGTGTTAAGGGCTATTTTTTGTTTGTTCAGAAGAGTTACTGAGAGAGGTAGAGACAGGTCTTCCATCCGCTGGTTCACTCCCTGGTGGCCACTGCAGCCGGAGCTGGGCCAGGGACTTCGGGTCTCCCACGCGGGTGCAGGGGCCGAGGACTTGGGCCATCTGCTGCCTCCTCAGGCCACAGCAGGGAGCTGGATCAGAAGTGGAGCAGCCGGGACTCGAACCGGCGCCCATAGGGGACCGTGGCACTGCAGGCCGGGGCGTTAACCTCCGTGGCTCTTTTAGGGGTCACAGCTCCGTGCGTGGCTGCCCCTGCCGTGGGCTGACCGCTCTGCCTGGCAGCTCTGGGGTGGCCGGGCCCGTGCCTGGTAGCTCTGGGGTGGACTGGGCCCCATGCCTGGCAGCTCTGGGGTGGACTGGGCCCCATGCCTGGCAGCTCTGGGGTGGCCGGGGGCCCCGTGCCTGGTGCCTGGTAGCTCTGGGGTGGCCGGGCCCCGTGCCTGGTGCCTGGCAGCTCTGGGGTGGCCGGGGGCCCGTGCCTGGCAGCTCTGGGGTGGCCGGGGGCCCGTGCCTGGTGCCTGGCAGCTCTGGGATGGCCTGGGGGCCCGTGCCTGGTAGCTCTGGGATGGCCTGGGGGCCCGTGCCTGGCAGCTCTGGGGTGGCCTGGGGGCCTGTGCCTGGCAGCTCTGGGGTGGCCGGGGCCCGTGCCTGGCAGCTCTGGGGTGGCCGGGGCCCGTGCCTGGCAGCTCTGGGGTGGACTGGGGGCCCCATGCCTGGTGCCTGGCAGCTCTGGGGTGGCCGGGGGGCCCGTGCCTGGCAGGTCTGGGGTGGCCGGGGGCCCGTGCCTGGTGCCTGGCAGCTCTGGGATGGCCTGGGGGCCCGTGCCTGGTAGCTCTGGGATGGCCTGGGGGCCCGTGCCTGGCAGCTCTGGGGTGGCCTGGGGGCCTGTGCCTGGCAGCTCTGGGGTGGCCGGGGCCCGTGCCTGGCAGCTCTGGGGTGGCCGGGGCCCGTGCCTGGCAGCTCTGGGGTGGCCGGGGCCCGTGCCTGGCAGCTCTGGGGTGGACTGGGGGCCCCGTGCCTGGTGCCTGGCAGCTCTGGGGTGGCCGGCCCGAGCCGCGTGACCGCCCTGGGGCGCCCGGCTGAGCGCCGCGCATGCGCTTCCCCCGCAGAACATGGTGATGAGCTTCCGAGTGTCCGACCTGCAGATGCTCCTGGGCTTCGTGGGCCGCAGCAAGAGCGGCCTGAAGCACGAGCTGGTGACGCGGGCCCTGCAGCTGGTGCAGTTCGACTGCAGCCCCGAGCTCTTCAAGAAGATCCGCGAGCTCTACGAGACGCGCTACGCCAAGAGGGGCGCCGAGCCCCTGCCGCAGGCGCCGCGGCCGCTGGAGCCGCTGCCCGCGCACGCGCCCTACGAGCGCGCCGCCGCCGGGCCGCGCGCGCCGCTCTCGGGCCCGCACATTGACTACCCCGTGCTGTACGGGAAGTACCTGAACGGACTGGGACGCTTGCCGCCCAAGACCCTCAAGCCGGAAGTGCGCTTGGTCAAGCTGCCCTTCTTCAACACGCTGGACGAGCTGCTGAAGCCCACCGAGCTGGGTGAGTGGGGCGGGGCCGGGCCACAGCCCGCCTCCTGCTGCGGCGCACGCGCTGGGGTCCCCTCGCCCGTGGGGACCGCAGGCCGTGAGTGCCCGCGGGCAGGGCCGGGACTGGTGAGCGTCGTCCCCAGGGAGCGCGGGCTGGGGGCGGGGGCGGGGCCGCGCTTCCTCTGCGTGCGCGTTCCCGCCGCCGTGTGCCCAGCGGTGGTGCCCCAGGAGGCCCGTCTTGTCTCCGCCCACTGCCCGTCGCGCTGGACGCCCGAGTGCCTGCCGCACGTGTGCCTGGTGCCAGCCGCAGCACGGGGCGCCCGGCAGAGGTCAAAGCCCCTGACCTTGCCAGCATCCCCTCTGGCCGCCCCTGCCGCGGCCGGGCCCCAGGGCCCCGCCGTCTGGCACCTTGCGTCTGGCCCCCGCGCCCTGGGCCTCTGGGAGCCGCGCCTGCCCTCCTCCCTGCCTGCTGACCCAGCGTCCCGCCGGGCAGCCGCGGCCCTGTCTCGTGCGCTCGGAGAGGAGCTGGGTGGGCAGGGTGGGGGCGCCGACCCCTCTTCTCTCAGGCCCGGCCAGGCCGCTGCAGGGGCCCTGCCTTGTGGCGGGACGGGGGGCGGGAGGCGCCGGTGGGGCCCTGGCCTCCCCGCTTTCTCTCTGCCGGGGCCTTTGGGGAACCGCCGGACGCAGCGCCACCGGCCTGCTCCCTCTAACCTGGGCGCCGGGAGCCCCCCCTGCAGCCCCCCGGGACCTGGGGAGGAGCCGGCCGGGTCCCAGGGCCGAGGCGAGGCTGGGTGTGCAGCCGCGGGCAGGGGGCTGGGCTGGAGGTGACTTTGAGCCGGCGGCCGCCTCCCCTGCCTGCCCGCCCGGCTTCCTTCCTGCTCTGCCCCACAATGCACTGCTGTGCCCCAGCCCCCGGGGACCCCGGTCACCTGATCTCCGGGAGAGCCCGCTCCCCTCTACCGGGAAAGACTGCGGCGGCCTGGAACAAAGAGGCCGCCCCGCCCCGCCCCTGCCTGCCGGGGTGCACCCTCGCGGCCTGCAAGGCTGCCCACCCCCACGCAGGGCCCGGCCCTCCCCGCTGTGGCCTGCACACGGACTGCGCGGGGACGGCTCGGCCCCCCCACGGCCGTGACCCGCGACCACAGGCTCGCCCGCTCGGCTGTTTCCCCGGAAGAGCCGGAGCCCGGTGGGCAGGAGCCATAAATCACCGGCGACGGGCGGGCTGGGGGCGGGGAGGCGCCGCGGCAGGGCCTCGGGAGACAGCTGCCCACCCCCCCCCGTGGACGCGCGGCCGCCTGGCCGGACCCAGCCCGCCCAGGCAAGGGGAGCCGGGCAGAGCCGGGGCCCGGGACGGGACGGGCTGCCGGCGGGCCCGCGGCCAGGCAGGAAGCACAGCAGGCCGCCCAGAGCTGCTTCCGGGCCTCGCGGGGGCCCACGGAGCTGTGGGCCGGCCCTGCGGCTGCGGGGAGGGGTCGGTGCTCGCGATGGAAGCCCATTCCTGGGCGGCACAGGGCCCCCGGGACACGCTGTCACACAGCAGCCTGTGTGTGAGGAGGTGGCGGCCCGGTGGGCTTCCTGGAGGAAGCGGCAGCCCACACCTGAGGGGCGCGTCTCCGTGAACCAGGCAGAGGAGGACGGGCGTGTGTGTTCCCGGCAGAGGGGCCAGGGAGGGCAGCGGCCTGGCGGCGCGAGAGGGCCCAGCGCGGCTCTGAATGGAAGCCATTGTGAGCCGGGTGTGGGTGCTGGGAGGAGGGGTGCGGCTCTCCCTGCAGTCCGTCCGTCCGTCCGTGTTCGCTGGGAGGGCGGAGCCTCCACTGCCGGCTCCCGTCCCCGGGGCTGCCTCTGCTGGGCTGGGCTGGCCGGACGGCGCCCAGGGCTCCCCCGCGGGCGCGGGCCCGGGCTCTCCCAGGCGCACTCGCAGGGAGCCGGGTGGGAAGTGGAGCCGCAGGACCGGGCGCTGCAGGCCCCGCCTCCCGCAGACCCTCCGCCCCGCCCACGTCCAGGCCTCCCGCAGACCCTCCGCCCCCGCCCACGTCCAGGCCTCCCGCAGACCCTCCGCCCGCCCACGTCCAGGCCTCCCGCAGACCCTCCGCCCCCGCCTCCCGCAGACCCTCCGCCCCGCCCATGTCCAGGCCTCCCGCAGACCCTCCGCCCGCCCACGTCCAGGCCTCCCGCAGACCCTCAGCCCCCGCCCGCCGCTCGGTGCCGACGCCCCTACTGCAGCCAGCAAAGCCTTCCCTGTCTTCCCAAGCTGTATTTTATTCGAGTTAGAGTTACAGAGGGGACAGGCAGAGAGAGGTCTGCATCCGCTGGGTCGCTCCCCAAATGGCCACCGCGGCCAGGCTGGGCCAGGAGCAGGGCTCCATCCGGGTCCCGCGCGGGCGCAGCACCTGGGCCCTCGCGGCTGCTTTCCCAGGGCTGGGGGGGGGGAGGGGCCGCCGGGCTGAGCGCCCGCGTCCCAGGTGGCTGGACGCCCGCACGCCGCCGGCCCCTGCGTTTCCGTTTCCCGTCGGCACAGTGAGCCCTGACCCGGCACACGGGGGGGGTGGGGGGTGGGTGCAGCGCGGCTGTGGCAGGGCTGTCGGCGGTGAGCGCCTGCGCCTCCGGCCGCCGCCGGCCTGCGCCCGCCCCCCTCCGTCCCTGGGGCGCACCGAGGCCCGTGGGGTGCAGGGCGCTGGCTGGGGTCCTGGCGTAGGTCTGAGCAGCGCCGGGCCGGCCGCTCGGTTCCCCGTCCCTCGGGGTGCACTCCGTCCTGGGTGTCTGTGCTGCGGACGCTGGGGAGCGGCCAGTGCGGCCTGGCCAGGGGAGGGGGTGAGAGCTCGGGGGGGGGCCTGGGAGGGACGAGCAGGCTGGGTGGAGCGTGCCGCTCACCCCGAGGGCAGAGGCGTGGCCGTGGGGAGACCTGCCGGGGTGCGGCCTCACGGGAAGCCGGGGCCTGGATGCGGGGTCCGGAGGCCTGCGGCTTTCCCGTGGCCCAGCTCCGTGGTGCTGTGGGTGGCCCTCTGCCATCTGCATCGCGTCCCGGCTGCTCGCTCCTGACCCAGCTCCCTGCCGACGCGCCCGGGAGAGCCACAGCAGACGGAGCTGGCGCCTGGGCCCCCGCGCCCCGCGGGACACCCGGATGAGGCTCCTGGCTCCGCTGCGGCGCAGCCCTGGCGTGGCGGGCGTTGGGAGTGAACCAGCAGGTGGAAGGCTCCTTCCTCTCTGTAACGCTGCCGTTCCGATGATACACCAGTCTTCAACAAGTTCGTTATTGGAACGGCAGAGTTAGCGGGGAGGAGGACACGGCACGAGGTTATCTTCCGCCCCCTGGTTCACTCCGAACAGGACGGCCCAGCCAGGCCAGAGCCCGGAGCCTGGAACCCCATCGGGGCCCAGGGCCCTGCGCCATCTGCCGCGTGGGAAGTGGAGCCGCCGGGGCTCGATCCTGCGGCCGCGGTGCCCGTGCGCCCCGGAGGCCTCCCTCCGTCCCACCCTGGAAGAGGGGCTCCCGGCAGCGCTGGGCATGTGTGCAGCTGGCCCAGGCCTCAGCGCCCCAGCGCGGTGTGGCCGTTAGCACGGCCGCCTCCCTGGTCCCGGGTGCGAGCTACAGACGCAGCTGGGCGCCCAGAGCAGCCGCGGGAGGCCTGCCCGCGCCTGCTTTCCGTAGTCGCCTGTGCTCGGGGCTGAAGGTCCGAAGGTTCTAGAGCCGGGCCAGTGGCACCGCGGCCTGTGCTCCCTCGCCCGGTGCCCTCCTGTCCCCGGCGGAGCTGGTCCCAGGCCCGGCGGTGCTGCGGAGCCGGGAGCGGGCCAGGCCGTCGCCGCCACGGAGGGGGGCACTGCAGCACGCAGGTCCCCTGGGGCCTGCCACGGGCACAGAGACCACGCCACGCGGCGGCACCGCCGTCTGGGCGGCCGGTGGGCTCTGGCGACGGCTCCAAGGGACACTGTGTAGAGGCGCGTCCCCCGGGCCGTCCCCTCCACTGGACGCACCGCGGCGTCGGTCACGCCACCAGATACCCTGGGGCCCGCGGGAGCCGGCCTGGGCTTTCCCATGCTGGGTCCCTCCCCCGATGGCGGCCACGCCGGGGCTGGGCTCCATCTGGGTCTCCCACCGGCGTGCAGGGGCCCAGCGCGTGGGCCCCCACCACCACCCCGCCGCCTTCCCAGACGCATCGGACAAGGGGCCTGGAAGCCGTGCAGCCTGGGTTGCGTGCTGACCGCGACCCGACCCCGCGCGGTCAGTGTCTGTCGCCCCGGCTCCGTTCCTGCCGCGCGTGCACGACAGCCGGGGGTCCGTGTACGGGGACGACAGGCGGCCGTGTCCCGCTGTGCGGCGCGCCCCTCGGTGGAGGTTCGTGGGTTGTGGGAGGGGCGTGTCGCGGGCCCCACCCTCCAGGGCGTGCGCAGCCGTCGTAGCCACGCCCCTCGCTGTCTGTGAAGGTTTGCGCCGCAGGAGCGGACGGCGCGCTGGGGCCGGGGCGGGGCCCAACCCCGGGGGCCACCTTGTGCTGCCTCACAGCAGGGGGCGCCCCAGCCGGGCCTGCCGCCGTGGTGGCCCCGCTGCCCCCGGCACTGGCCACGGCTTTGGCCATCCCAGTGGCTGTGGAGAGGTGTCGAGGGTGTTTCTCATTTATTTGAAAGGTGTGGGGGGGACACCGGCTCACTCCACAGACGCCTGCGCCCGCCAGCTCGAGGCCAGGCCGGAGCCGGAGCCGGGAGCCCCGCCCTGTTGTCCTGGGGCTGCAGGTTCCCCAGGGCCGGGGCCAGGCAGCGTCGGCAGGAGGCTGCATCGGAGCTGGCCGGGGCCTGTGTCGGGCCAGGTGTCCGTCTCCCCGGTCTCGCCCTCCTACCTCAGATCCCGGGGCCCAGAGCAGGAGGGCGCTCCCAAAAATTTGTGGAGGGGCCGGCGCTGTGGCCTAGCAGGTTGAAGCCCTGGCCTGAAGCGCCGGCACCCCATATGGGCGCTGGAGTCCCGGCTGCTCCGCTTCCGCTCCAGCTCCCTGCTGTGGCCTGGGAGAGCAGTGGAGGACGGCCCAGGGCCCTGGGCCCCCGCACCCGCGTGGAGACCCAGAGCAGGCTCCTGGCTCCTGGCCATTGTGGGCATCTGGGAGTGACCCAGCGGATGGAAGACCTCTCTCTCTCTCTGTAACTCTTTCAAATAAATAACATAAATTAAAAGAAAGTTTGGAAAATTGAAGTAGACGGTAAGGGTGTTTTGCTGCAGAAACAGAATGGAAATGCATGAGGTGTTTTTCACAATATGCGTGTTTCCGGTTTTAGGATCGAATGATTTCAAAGTCAGGGTTGCAGAGAGAAGGGGTTCCCCATCTACCGTCCCCCCCCCCGATCCCCACAGTGGCCGGGGCTGGGTCTTCCCGGTCTCCCACGCGGGGACAGGGCCCCAGCAGGGAGCGGGATGGGAGGTGCGGCGGGCGCCTCACCCGGTGCGCGGCAGGCGGCCCTCGCTCGGCGCCTGTCTGTGGGCACGTGCGTCCTCTCCCCTGGCTGCTGGGTGCCCCGGTGCCGCCCCGGCCTGGTCCTCGCTGGCGCCCGCAGCCGCGTGCGCCGGGCTCTGCTCGTCCCCTGCTCCTCTGCTGGCTTCGCCGCCCCTCCTTCCTGCCTTGCGCGGACTTTCCCTGGTTTCTCCCGGAGGCGGTCCGCGTGGTCCTGCCTTCATCTCTTCCCTTTCCCAGAAGCCCCGCAGCGGCCGCCGGCCTCCCACGCTGCCTGGCCGGCCCGTCCGGGGCGCTGTGGGCTCATTCCCGCCGCCCGCGCCTGCCAGTCCCAGTTCAGAGGGAGGGGCCTCGGCTAACCCTGCCTCCGCCCAGCGGCTGCCCGGTGACCAGAGGCCCCGCGGGAGCCAGCCCGGGGCTGCCCGGGCCTCGCCTGATGTCGGCGGGAGGAAGGCGATGCGCCCCGCGGGCGGCTGACCCCAGCCCTCTCCAGTCCCGCAGAACAGCGAGAAACTGCAGGAGAGCCCGTGCATCTTCGCCCTGACGCCCCGGCAGGTGGAGCTGATCCGGAACTCCAGGTGCGCCCCCCCTCCCCTCCCCTCCCCTCCCCGCCCCCTCCCCCTCCCCCCCAGGCAGGTGGAGCTGATCCGGAACTCCAGGTGCGCCCCCCCTCCTCTCCCCCCTCCAGTCCCCCTCCTCTCCCCTCTCCCCACCCCCGCCCTCCCCTGTCCCAGCAGGTGGAGCTGATCCGGAACTCCAGGTGCGCGTCCCCCTCCCCTCCCCCCTCTCCCTTCCCCCCTCCAGTCCCCCTCCCTCCCCAGGCAGGTGGAGCTGATCCGGAACTCCAGGTGCGCCCGGCGCCCCCCCCCCCCCGCGGCCCGCTGCCCGCCGGCCCCAGGTCACGGCGCCGCAGACCCCACGGCTGCCCCGGAACCGTGCTCCAGGCGGGGCCTTTGTCCCCGTGGCCGCCCCCCCAGGAGACCCTGCCGGCCATGGGTTCCTGCACGGCTCGCTCCTTAGGGCCGAGAAGACCCCACGTGGGAGCGTGTACGCGGGGTCCGGCGCACCCCGTCAGCCGGGCACCGCCAACTCCGGAACATTACGGCACCCCAGACAGCCCCGCCCCCACGAGCGGTTGCTCCCAGCCTCTCCTCCCCCAGCCACTTCCTGTCCCTGGATTCGCCAGGCCTGGACGTTCCTGCCCGGGAGCCCACAGGGTGGCGTGGCCTCTGCGTCTCTCCCTGGGCGTGACGTCCCCGGGGCCCCGCGCTGCGCGAGCGCCGTGTGTGCCCCGTCCCTGGCCGCCAGGGTGTGGCTCTGTCCAAGCTCGCCGCGTTCCCTGCGCAGGCCTGCGGCCCGGCTCCCACAAGGCTGCCCAAGGCTGGGGGCGGACCTGGGCAGTGACCCCGCCTCCCTCCCTCCCATCCCCCACAGAGAGCTGCAGCCCGGAGTGAAAGCCGTGCAGGTCGTGCTGAGGTAGGCCGGCGCCCCCCCCCCGCCCCCCGCCCCGCCCGCCTCCCCCCTGCCTGGCCGCAGCCCCCACAGCCCCGCTGTCCCTGCAGAATCTGCTACTCGGACACCAGCTGCCCGCAGGAGGACCAGTACCCGCCCAACATCGCGGTGAAGGTCAACCACAGCTACTGCTCCGTGCCCGTGAGTGCGCGCCCCTGCGGGCGGGCGGGCGGGCGGGGTGGGCGGGGCGTGGCCTGAGCCCGCCTCTGCCCGCAGGGCTACTACCCCTCCAACAAGCCCGGCGTGGAGCCCAAGAGGCCCTGCCGCCCCATCAACCTCACACACCTCATGTACCTGTCCTCGGCCACCAACCGCATCACCGTCACCTGGGGCAACTACGGCAAGGTGAGCGCCCCCCCGGACCCGCCCCCACCGCCGCCCTGCTGGGACACACCCCCCACCGACGCCCTGCTGGGACACGCCCCCACCGACGCCCCTATCACACCCCACCCCGCCCTGCTGGGACACGCCCCCACCACACCCCACCCCGCCCTGCTGGGACACGCCCCCACCGACGCCCCCACCACACCCCACCCCGCCCTGCTGGGACACGCCCCCACCGACGCCCCTACCACACCCCACCCCGCCCTGCTGGGACACGCCCCCACCGACACCCCCACCACACCCCACCCCGCCCTGCTGGGACACGCCCCCACTGACACCCCCCACCCCACCCTGCGGGTACCCGCCCCACTCACCCCCCCGCTGACGCCCCCGCCCCCCAGAGCTACTCGGTGGCGCTGTACCTGGTGCGGCAGCTGAGCTCGGCGGAGCTGCTGCAGCGGCTGAAGACCATCGGGGTGAAGCACCCGGAGCTGTGCAAGGCGCTGGGTGAGCCCCGCGGCGGGCGGGCGGGCGGGCGGGCGGGGCTCCCAGCGGACCACGCCCCGGGCTCCGCATTCACGCCAGGGCGGGCGGGCTCCCAGCGGACCACGCCCCGGGCTCCGCATTAGCGCCAGGGCGGGCGGGTGGGCTCCCAGCGGACCACGCCCCGGGCTCCCAGCGGACCACGCCCCGGGCTCCGCATTCGCGCCAGGGCGGGCTCCCAGCGGACCACGCCCCGGGCTCCGCATTCGCGCCAGGGCTGGCGGGCGGGGCGGGAGGGCCACGCTGGGGGCTCCCAGCCCTGGGTCCGTGCAGGGGCCTGGAGGCTCTGGGCCTCCTACGACATCCCGTGCCCAGGCAGGGAAAGGGAAGGGGCCGGGCCCCGCCCCTGTTGTCCGGGCTCAGCGAGGTGGGGGCTGCAGGAGCCTCCTGGGCCCCCACAGCAGGGTCACGGGGGTGGGGGGGCTGCCTGTGCTGTCACTCATCCCCAGGGGGTCTCCGGGGTGGGGGTGGGGGTCTCCGGGGTAGCTCTGCCCAGGTTCTCCAGGAAAGCCCGAGGGCCGGGACGCGTGCCCCTGGGCTGGGCCTGGACCCAGTGGCCACTGGCAGCCCTTGTCCCAGACGCCACCAGGGCCCTGGGCCGGCTGGAGAAGACCCGAATCCCGACCTGCCTGCCCCTGCCCTCTGCCCTCTGACCTCGCCCTCTGCCTCCCCCAGTCAAAGAGAAGCTGCGGCTGGACCCGGACAGTGAGATCGCCACCACCGGCGTGCGCGTCTCCCTCATCTGCCCCGTGAGTCGCCCTCGGCCCCGCCCCGCCCCGCCCCCGCCGGCCTCGGTGCGGGCCGGCCGGCCGCTGACGCCCCACTGCCCCCAGCTGGTGAAGATGCGGCTGACGGTGCCCTGCCGCGCCGAGACGTGCGCCCACCTGCAGTGCTTCGACGCCGTCTTCTACCTGCAGATGAATGAGAAGAAGCCCACCTGGACCTGCCCCGTGTGCGACAAGCCGGCGCCCTACGACCAGCTCATCATCGACGGGTGAGTCCCGGCGCCGGCCGGAGTCTGGCTTCTCCCACGTCAGGCAGGGCCTGGCCCCGGCCTCGTGGCTGAGCCGAGCCGATGGCGGGCGTGGCCCCCGCGGCGGGCGGCCACCAGGGACGGGCCCTCTGTGCCTTGGGAACCTTCGCTCAGGTCTGAGTTTCCAGAAACTGAGCCCTGTTGTCTGCAGCACCTGGCGCGCCCCTGGCCACGCCCCCGCCCGGCCCCAGCCAGCCCCGGCCACGCCCCCGCCCGGCCCTGGAGCCGCCTCTGTGTGCCCGGGAGGCAGGGCCCGGCCTGGCCTTGTCCCCCTGCCCTGGCACCACCCTGGGGCACCCCGAGGGGCCAGCGCGGCCTGGGTGCCCTCCCGGAAAGGCTGAGCCGTGGCCCGCACCCTGCAGGCCCTGTGGGCGGGGCGGGGAGCCCCCCGGCGCCAGCGCGTTGGCCGGGCCTGAATGGCGGCGCTGTTCCCAGCCCGCAGCTGCGCGCCTGGCGCCTGCCTTCCCCCAGGGCCGCTCGGGCTGGGGCAGGTGTCGCGGCAGTCACGTGGCCTGCGTGCAGCCAGGGAGTCTTCCTGCAGGTCCGTGGTGCCGCCCTGTCTGGCCCTGGCCCAAGACCCCGGCTTCAGGAAGCCCCCTCGGGAGGGGTGCGTGGTGGACATGGACCTGAGCTCGGCCTCTGGGCAGGCGAGAGGGGGATGCAGGCCAGGGCTGTGCGGTGTAGGAGCAGAGCTGTCTTGGGACCCTGGGGGGCCCTGTGGGGAGGCCTCGTGGGCCAGGCTCCAGGCCCTGCCGGCCTCGGGTGAGCAGCACCGAGCCTCAGCCGCCCGCGCTGCGTGGCCACGGCTCACGTCGGCATGGTGCAGCAGGTGCCTACCACGCGCTGTCCGCGCGCGTGCCTGTGTGTGCGTGCGCGTGCGTGTCTGGGGGCTGCGCAGCTGAGGCTCGGGGGCTGATTCGGGGTCCCTGTGGTGAGGCGCCCCGGCCCCGGCCCCGGCCCCGGCTCCCGGGAGGTGCGGGTGGGCGGGCGGCAGCTCCTGGGAGGTGCGGGTGGGCGCCCGGCCTCAGCGCTGCCCGCCCGCCCGCCGCAGGCTGCTCTCGAAGATCCTGAGCGAGTGCGAGGGCGCGGACGAGATCGAGTACCTGGTGGACGGCTCGTGGTGCCCGATCCGCGCCGAGAAGGAGCGCAGCTGCAGCCCGCAGGGCCCCATCCTGGTGCTGGGTGAGCCCCGCCCCGCCCGCCCAGCCCCGCCCCGCCCGCCCAGCCCCGCCCCCAGGGCCCCATCCTGGTGCTGGGTGAGCCCCGCCCCGCCCGCCCAGCCCCGCCCCCGCCGAGCCCGCCCCGCCCCCAGGGCCCCATCCTGGTGCTGGGTGAGCCCCACCCGCCCGGCCCCGCCCCCGCCGAGCCCGGTCCGCCGCTGACCCGCGCCCGCCGCTTTCCGCAGGTGCCTCCGAGGCCAACGGGCTCCTGCCCACCCCCAGCTCCAATGGCGGCGGCGGCGGAGGAGGAGGAGGCGGCGGCGGTGGCGGCGGCGGTGGTGGCGGCGGCGGCGGTGGCGGCGGTGACGGCGCCGCGCTGGGGGGCGCGGGCGGCGCGGCGGGCGCGGCGGGCGCGGAGAATGGGAAGCCGGGCGCCGACGTGGTGGACCTCACGCTGGACAGCTCGTCGGAGGAGGAGGACGAGGACGAGGAGGAGGACGAGGAGGAGGACGAGGACGAGGAGGGCCCCCGGCCCAAGCGCCGCTGCCCCTTCCCCAAGGGCCTGGTGCCGGCCTGCTGACGGCCGGGCGGCGCGCGAGTTCTGGTGCTCTCCACGCGAGGGGCGCGGCGCGGGCTGGGGGGCGCGTTCTTTCCTTTCTCCTGTTCGTTTTGCTTTTCCGCCCCTTTCCCGGCTCCTGACGCCTGTACCTCTGGACTCTTCTCGCGGGATTAAAAATGTAAAACGACAAAAAACAAGCAAAGGTACAAAACCGAAAAAACAGGAAAATGAAACAAAACAAAACCAGGCTGAGACAGCACGCGGCGGGCCGCCCGCACCGCGGCGTCCGGGGCGCGGGGGGCCTGGCGGGGCCGGGGGCGCAGCCGCCGCCGCCGCCCGCCCGGCCCGCCCGCACGGCGACTGTCGCTTCGCTCCCCCTGCGGACGCCCGCGCCGGGACCCGCCCCGCACCGGCCCACCGGCCCGGGCAGCGCCGCCACGAAGCCATGTGCGGGGCGGGGCGGGGCGCCCGCAGCCCCAGACGCTTGTTCCTCTGAAAGTGCAATAACTCGGTGTCGCGCGGCCCCGCCCGGGGCGGCGCGCGGCGTGCGGCGTGGGGGCTCAGTTTAGCCAGCTACCTCGGTAACTCCAATTCAGGTTCACTTCCCGCGGGGCGCCAGGGCCCGGGCCGCCTCGCCCTCCTCCTCGCTCTTGGGTCCCCCTCCCCCGGGGGCCGCCCGCGCCCCTCCCCCGGGAGCCTCTTCGCTCTTCCAGCAGGACCAGCCCCGCCCGGGGCGCCGGGACCAGCCCGCCCGCGCCCCCCCGGCAGGAAGCAATACCGTTTCAGGTGTGGAGCGCACGCGGCGGGCGGGCGGGCCCAGTCGCGCTGTGGACACCCGGCCGCCGTTTTCTAATATTTGTATTCTAATTTAATTGTTTTTTAAAAATGCAAATAAAAAAGGTCGAGGTGAAGCCACCGCGGCGTCTGCTCTTGGTGACCGTCGGCGCGTCCGTTTATTCCGTTCCCTCTGGCGGCAGGCAGAGCCGGAGTTCGACGGGCGTGGGGGGGCCCAGTGGGGGTCCCCGCACGCCGCGGACCCCGCGGCTGTTCCGGGAGCGAATCCGCACAGCGCGAGTGGACGCGGGCCCGGAGGCTGGGGCCGCCCGCGGGGCAGAGTTGCTTCGGGACGGGGGCAGGGGCAGGGGCGTTCCAGGAGCCGCTGAGTGCTCGCTCGCGCGTCCGGGGCGGCGGCGGCGGGGGCGGGGGCGCGGACACCCTGGGGGTCTGCATGCGGAGGCCTGGGCCCTGCTCTGGCGGGAGACCCGGGGGCGCACCCCGCCCTGCCCTGGTGGGAGACCCAGACCCGGGGGGCGCACCCCGCCCTGCTCTGGTGGGAGACCCAGACCCGGGGGCGCACCCTGCCCTGGTGGGAGACCCAGACCCGGGGGCGCACCCCGCCCTGCCCTGGTGGGAGACCCGGGGTGCACCCCGCCCTGCTCTGGTGGGAGACCCGGGGTGCACCCCGCCCTGCTCTGGTGGGAGACCCCGGGGCGCACCCTGCCCTGGTGGGAGACCCAGACCCGGGGGCGCACCCCGCCCTGCCCTGGTGGGAGACCCAGACCCGGGGGGCGCACCCGCCCCTGCCCTGGTGGGAGACCCGGGGTGCACCCCGCCCTGCCATGGTGAGAGACCCAGACCCGGGGGAGCACCCCGCCCTGCCCTGGTGGGAGATCCAGACCCGGGGGCGCACCCCGCCCTGCCCTGGTGGAAGACCCAGACCCGGGGGCGCACCCCGCCCTGCCCTGGTGGGAGACCCAGACCCGGGGGCGCACCCCGCCCTGCCCTGGTGGGAGACCCAGACCCGGGGGGCGCACCCTGCCCTGGTGGGAGACCCAGACCCGGGGGCGCGCCCCACCCCGCCCAGCCCTGCCGCCGGCTCGACCGCGAGCGGGCAGGTGGCCCTCGGGAACGGGCGTTGCCAGGCAGGGGACAGGGCGGCGCCAGAAGTGGACCCAGCTCAGCCCAGGGCCAGGCTCGGGGGCCACGGGCGCAGCCTGATGGCGCACAGCTCCGTCCTGGAGGGCGGGGAGGGGGTCGGCAGCGACCCCTGTGAGCCCCTCAGGGGGCAGCACCGCGGGACCCTGGCTAGCCCCTCCCAGCTCCGACCACCACGGTGGCCGCCCGCGGGGGGCTGTGGGCCACCTCCCAGTCCCCAGGTACCTCCGCCAGGGCTGGGGACGGAGCCCCGGGGCCCAGGGGGGCGTGGCGTGGCGGGGACCCCACCCTCCCCCCCCCCGCCCCGTCGCCCCCCAGGAAACACACAGAACACGAATCAGGCACGCAGGCGGCAGCGGTCATAACAGGCTGCGTTTAGTGGTGGTTTTTTCTTTTTTATGTACAAGAAAAATGAATTTTTTTCATCTTTTGTTTTTATTACTTTTTTAAAGCTTCTCCCCCCACCCCCAAAAAGTGCATTTTTTAATCAATTTTTTTTCTTTTTTAAATCTCCCCACGCTTTATAAAGACTCTCGGATGCTCCGTGGAATGTCTGCTCTGTGCTCTGGCCCCGCCCGCCAGGCCCGGCCCCCCCAAGTCCAAGGCACCTGGGGGGTGGGCCGGGGAGGCGGGCTGGGGGCGCGCCCGGCCGCCCCTCCCCGGCCGCCCCCGCGGAGCGCTGCGTCCTCAGGCCCCGCCCCTGCCGTCGGAGGCCGCAGCTCGGGACCGCACGCCACCTCCGGGGAGGGAGGCCGCTTCCTCAGCTTAAATAACTTTTTAAAATAAAACTGCAAATATAAATATCTTTCTTTCTCAAAAAATAGGATTTTTGCTTTTTTTTCCGTTGGTTTTTAAATGGTTTTTATTTTTTTTCCTTTTTTTTTTTTCCCCTTCCGCCTGCGTCACCTCCCACAGCCCCAGCTGCCCGCACTGGCCCTGTCCTGGGGCAGAGGAGCGGGGAGCCCTGACCGCGCCTGGTCCCGCCACGCGGCTGCACCTGCGTGGCCCCCGGGGGTCCCCAATAGTGCAAACGTCACCCTCGCCCCCAGGACGGGCCGGGAGGCGGCAGGGCGGCTCCATCCCGCGGGGGCTGGGCCTGGTCCGGCTTTACATTCACTGGTTTGTGTTTTTGTATATTTTTTTTAGATATTTTTCTCTTTTTAAATTTTTTTTGTTTTGTTTTAGTTTTTTCCTTAATTTCAAAAGGCGAGGCAGGAGCAGCGGCCGCCCTAGCAAGCACAGGTCTCCGCGGGGGCTCCGGCTACGCCCCGCCCGCGCCCCGCAGCGCCCCGCAGCGCCCGGGCCTGGCCCTCATCCCGCCCTCGCACGCACGCACGCACGCACGCACGCGGCCTCGCCAGGATGGAAATGACAATTCCGCTTTGATTTTTTTTCTTTTTTTTCTTTTTTTGTACCAGGCAGTTTAAAAAAAAAAAACACCCAAAAAAAATAATAAAACACACACGGAAAAAAAAAACCCACAAACAACCACACAACGAGAAACTCGTCCCGCTCTCCCGGCCAGGCCAGCGCGGCCCGCGGCGAACGCCCGAATGGTTCCTGAAACGCGAGATTCAGCAGTATCTTTGGCAACACTTTTATCACGACCTTAATTTAAAGAATAAAAATAAAATCGATCCACGTCTATATACAGTATGTGATTGCGGGGGGCGGGCGGGGGCGCGGTTAAGGCAGAGTGGGCGGGCGGGGCGGGGAGCGGGCGCAGGTGCGGGCCGGGTTAGTGCAACCCCCGCGGCGGCGCGCGGGGCGGCCGCGGCCGGGACTCGGGCGTGGATTTGGAGTCGGTTTATTGCGAGCGGGGCGGGGTGCGGGCGAGGGGACCTCTCTGGGGGGCGGGAGGGAGTGGGGGTCCCTGGCCTGTTCCGTCTGCGCTGCGGGGCGCACGCCAGGCCGGGCCCGCGCCGCGCGGCCTCCGAGCGGGATCCTGAGACTTCCGGGGTGGGGGGCGCGCGGGGGTGGGGAGGGAGCGAAAACCGCCTTCTTTTCCGCAAGTTTCCCTTTAAAAAAAAAAAAGAAAAAAAAAAGAGGACGAGAAGGACGCTTGTCACGGAGGAGGGGGCACCCAGGCCGCTGCTGGCGCGCGGGGCGGGGGTCTCAGCTGGGCAGCGCGCGCACTCGCGGGGTCCCACGCCGGGCGTTGCATATGCGGGAGGAGGGCGCGGGGCGCGGGCGCCTCCCCGCCCCCGGACCCCCGTCCGTGGCCTGCGGCTCGGCCAACGCCGGGCCTTTGTGGGGGTCGGAGGTCGGGGGAGGCGGGTGCCGCCCCGGGTTACAGTCAGTGCCTTTGAGTAAAAAGAGGGGGCGTGGGGGGTGTAAGGCCCTGGGGGTGGGGCCCCGCCGCGCGCCCCGGGGCGGCACCGTGGGCAGGGCCGCTCCCTGAGCCCCCGCGGACCCCGGGGACGCCCCTCGCCCCTCGGGGCCCCGACCCCGCTGCTCCGCCCTGGGGAACACAAGTGGATTCGCCATTTGCGCTGGGTTTTTTTTTATTATTATTATTTTGTACAAAAATAAATCGACTTTTAGGAATTTCTTCTGCTTCCTCTCTCGCTCGCTCGCTCGCTCTCTCTCTCGCTCGCTCGTTCCTTTTTTTTTTTTTTGTCTTTTCAATTTTTCATAGAAGTTGATTGCAATTTGTAAACATGTTTTTAAATTAAGATTTAACATCTAGTACCCGTTCTCTGCGGCTGGCTGCCTGCTCTCTCCTGCTCTGGCAAAGATCTGCGCTGTGGGTGTCGGTTTTTCTGGGTTTTGCCTTTTGTTTTTTTTATTGCTTTTTGTGACATCAGGACTCCGGCCTCGCGCCGCCCGCCCGCCCGCCCCTGCCATCGCGGGACCCTGGTGCCCGGGGCTCGGCCGCCGGCCTCGGGGGCAGGTCTGCTTTATATATATCTATATCTATATAGAGATCCATATATAAATCTGGTTTTTAAGGAAAGAAAAAAAAAGGGGGGAGGGAGAAAAAAAAAACCTCTAAAAAGTGCTTTAAAAAGTGGGGGCGGGGGGCACGGACAAAGTCGCAAGTTTTTGAATGGCCAAACGCGGGGTGGGGGCGGTGGGCGGCGCGGGGCGCGTGCGGAGGGGGTCCCGCCGGTCCTAAGTGCCGTGCAGAAGGGCCCCCCTCGGCCCCCGGCCCCGGCCCCGGCCCCGGCCCGATCGCCGCCGCGCGCTATCTCTCCGGGTTGGGAATAAATACATTTGTGTCTCGGCGGCCGGGAGAGCCGGGGGTGCGAGGCCACGGGCGGGGGGCGGGGAAGCGGGGGGGGGGGGTGGAGGGGGCCCCCCTTAATAAGTGCCCTGAGGAAGGAGGGTTGGGGGGGCTGGGGACCGGGCCCCTTTTAGCGTCCGCTCAGAGCGGACAGAAAGCATTTAAAGTCTCCTCTCAAAGACGCGTGGGAACCAGCGAGGGGCGGGGGAGAGAGGCCGACCCCAGGCCCCGGGGGTTGGGGGGCTCGGGATCCTTGGGGACCACGGACACCCCGACCCGAGCCCCGGGAGCCCGCGGCGGGGGAGGTGGCGGGAGATCCGAGAAAAGCGCTAGCTACCCTAGGCTCGGTGCGCTCATATATATATATCCGTATATATATATATATAGATTATAGATATCTGTATATAGATAGATTTGCTGTTCTGTGTTTTCGGGGGGTGGTGGGTGATTTTCGCTCGCTCTCTCGGGTGTCTGCGCGCGCGTTCGTTTTTCTGTTTGTTTTTTTTTTTGGTTTCTAGGCGAGTCCGGCTGCGAAGGGACCGTCGGCGGCCGCGGCCCCCGGGCCGCCCCCGCCGTCGCCGCCGGCGCCCGCTACATTCAAGCGGCCCAGCCCGTCGGGGCTGGCCTCGTCCTCGTCCTCGTCGTCCTCCTTAAAGTGCTTCTCGCCGTTGCGCCGCGCGTCCGGGGAGCCGGGCGCGGCGGGGGCGCCGGCGGGCGCGGGCGCGCCGGGGCCGGGGTCGGGCCCGCCGCCGCCGCCGCCGCCGCGCGCGCGGGGCTTGCGGCCTCGGCGCGAGGGCACGCCGTTGCAGCCGTCCTTCTTGAGGTGTCTGTGCAGGTGGTCGGAGCGCACGAAGGTCTTGCAGCAGCTGTCGCACTGGTAGGGGCGCAGCCCCGTGTGCACGCGCATGTGGTTCTTCAGGTCGTAGTTGTGCGCGAACGCCGCCCCGCACTGCTGGCACAGGTACGGCTTCTCGCCCGTGTGCTTCCGCATGTGCACCTTGAGCTTGTCCTGCCTGCGAACGGGGCGGGAGGGGGCGGCCGTGGTCAGCGCGGGGCGCTCGGCCAATCGGCGCGAGAGGGCGTGGCCGGCGGGGCGGGGCCCGACGTCCAGCAGGGTCCGGGAGTGGACGCGGACGCCCGCCCGGAGCCAGCCCTCTAGGGCCGCCCGGCCTCTGCCCCCGCGAGAAGGGATGGGCCGGCAAGAGGCGGCAGCCGCCCTGCTCGCCGCGGGCATTTATGGAGCGCCTGCTGAATGCCCGGCCCTGCTCGCCCGCTGAAAGTACCACCAGGAGGAGAGGGGGTGGCCGGGGTGGGGGGCGCCATTCTGCTCTCAGCACTCTCAGGCCTGCAGCCCAGGCCAACCGGGGGCAGCTGGTGGCCCCGGTAGCCGAGACCTCATCCCAGGGCGCAACCAGGCCCCCCACCCCCGCCCCGACAGGGCAAGCGCCAACCGGCCTCAGGGTGCCTGCAGTGCGCATCTGCCCCGGTCTCCCCCGAGGGGCCCCGCACCACCGCCGCCGGGCTCCCGTCCCCTGACTGGGGGTCACTCGGGGCTCGGCCTGAGGCCCACAGTGCTGGTCTCCGCGTCAGGCCCGGGCGTTACTGTCCTGCGTGGGGGCCCCGAGCCCCCGAGACGTGGCCGTCCTGCAGGGGAGCGCGCGAGGCGCCGAGTGCACCTGCCAACAGCGCGCCTCTAACTGCGCCTGCGCGGCCCTCGCCGCCGGGGCACCGTGCCCGGCCACGCGGAGGGGTCTGGCAGCCCTGGCCCTTGCTCCCCACGGCCAGGCCTCTCTGGCTGTCTGCCCCTCTCACATGCAGAGGACTGACGAACTCCTATCTATCCCTCGGAACTCTACCTCGAGGGCCCCTCTCCGGCTCTGCCCACCCCCGGGGACCCAGCGCTGGTTCCGGGCCCTGCGCGTGCGCGCCCTGCGGACGCCGGTCCTCACTTCCTGCACAGCCCCCTCGCCGCCCCCAGGCTGGGAGGCCCAGAGAGGGGCGGCCGCGCGCCAGGGGTTGCACAGCAGGCCGGGCTGGGGGCGGAGGCGGAGGCAGCCCCGGTTTCGTCACCCCAAGCCCCAGCCTGGGGTAATTATAGCCCCGGCCGCCACAGGCCCCGCTTACTCAACGCACGGGCGTGAGTCACAGGGCCCCTGGGCCGGGAGGGCTGGGGCCCCGGGTGGGGGGCGGGGGAGCAGGTGGGGTTGGGGAGAGGCCTGTTTCCCAGGCCGGCTCGGGCTGGGGGTGCGCCGGGACAGTCCACGGCCCGCGGTTACAAGGCCGGGCGGCGGCTGGGTTTGGGGCTGGGCACCTCAGCTCCCGCACCTGCGCCCAGAGACCCCCCCCAGCGCAGGGCCCGCAGCCACCCCAGGAGCCCCTCCAGGCCTTTGGCACCGCAACCCCACCGACGGCTGGGCCAGGCCAGCAGCCAGCGCGCCTGCCTGCAGCCGGCGCCCTTTGACCCCCGCCTGGCACTCCTGGGCACCGGAGTCCAGCCACACCCTCCCCTCCTGGCCTGCTGGGGAGGGGGCCGCAGCGCTGGGGAGGGGGGTCAGTCCCGGTTCCTGTCCCCGTGGGGCGGGGCTGGGAAGTGGGGACAATGGCCCCTTTCTTCCGCCTCAGTGGGCGTGGCTGGGGAACCCCAGGGCGGGGGGCAGGGGGTGTTGCTGAGTCACCGGGCCTGGCCAGGCCCCTGCCTTCCAGCCCCCGCCCTGGGTCCACAGGCCCAGCCAGCCAGGTCGCAAGCTCCCCTCGCCCGGCCTTGACCTCTGCGGCTCGCACCCAGGTTCCGGGGGTGTTCCTTCCCCACCCGCTGCCAGGTGCGCGGGCCTCAGGGCCTTTGCACAGGGCGCTCCCTGCCAGGAACACCCCTTCCCAGGGCTCGGCCGGGCCTCCCAGCTGCTCCCCCCGGTGCCCACCTCAGAACCTGGCATACAGCAGGGGCTTCATAAATGTCGGCCCAAGAAAGCAAGCTGCACAGCACCGAGAAAGACCCACAGCGACCGAACCAGCAGAGCCTTCGTGCCCCCGCTGTGCGGCCCGCCATTACTGCACCTGCTCCCGCGCCCTCCACGCCTGCGCCCTTACCACCCGCGCCTGCTCCCGCACCATGCGTCCATGCCTGGGCCCACACCGCCCGCGCCTGCTCCCGCGCCGCCCGCGCCTGCGTCCACACCGCCTGCACCTGCTCCAGCGCCCCCCCCCGCTCCTGCGCCCGCGCCTGCACCCACACCTCCTGCACCTGCTCCCGCGCCTGCGCACATGCGGCCCGCACCTGCCCCTGCGCCCACACATCCTGCACCTGCTCCCGCGCCGCCCGCACCTGCGCCCTTACCACCCGCACCTGCTCCCGTGACGCCCACACCGCCCGCACCTGCGTCCACACCGCCTGCACCTGCTCCCGCGCCGTCCGTCCGCACTTGCGCCTGCGCCCACGCCTCCTGCACCTGCTCCCGCGCCTGCGCACACGCCGCCTGCACCTGCACCTGCCCCCGCGCCTGCGCACACGCTGCCCGCACCTGCTCCCGCGCCGTCCACCCGCGCCTGCGCACACGCCGTCCGCCCGCGCCTGCGCCCACACCGCCTGCACCTGCTCCCGCGCCTGCGCACACGCCGCCCGCACCTGCTCCCACGCCGTCCGCCCGCGCCTGCGCCCACACCTCCTGCACCTGCCCCCGCGCCTGCGCACACGCCGCCCGCGCGCTCACCTCGTGAAGCGGACCTTGCAGATGCTGCACTCGTAGGGCTTCTCGCCCGTGTGCGTGCGGATGTGGCGCGGCAGCTTGCCGGCGCCCTGGATCACCTTCTCGCAGATGGGGCACTTTTGGAAGGCCTTGGCGCGGATCTTCTTCTCGCCCTTCTGCGACCAGGCCGGGTAGACGTCGCCGTCGTGCGCGCCGCTGAAGTACTTCAGGTAGTAGTCCATGACGCCCTTGTCGTCGGCGCGCGACTCGTCGTCGCTGTCGCCCGCCGCCAGCGCGCCCGCGCGGCCCACCGACGACATCATCTGCTGCAGCAGCGTGCTGGCGGCCAGCCCGTCCGCGTCGGCCGCGTCCCCGTCCTCGCCCTCGGCCGCGCCCGACAGGAAGCCGGGCGAGTCCCCGGGCTCGGGGGCCGCCTCGGACAGCGAGGCCGCCTCCTCCTCGCCGGCGCGGCCGTAGTGGCCGTTCTGCGTGGCGGCCGGCGGGGCCCCCGGGGGCGGAAAGAGGCCCCCCGCGGCGGCGGCGGCGGCGGCGGCGGCGGCGTCCTCGTCCCGCTCCGGCCACAGGCCCGTGTTGCTGTCGCCCTCGTCCCCGTCCCCCGCCGGGGGCCGCTCGCCCGGGGGCCCCAGCCCGTAGAAATCCAAGCCGTTGCAGTCGCCGGCGGCGGCCGCCGCCACGGCCTCCTTGGTGGCGTCCAGGTCGTCGTCGGAGGCGCCGAAGGCGGACCAGGGGAAGGCGGCGGCGGCGGCGGCGGCGGCGGGGGGCAGGCTGTTCATGGGGTTACTCTGGAAGAACTCGAGGTACTCCTTGGCGCGCAGCAGGTTGCGCTGGTCGGCCTCGTCGCCCAGCTGCGGCTGGCCCGCGTCGGCGCCCGCGTCGGCCGCCAGGATCTGGCGGTCCAGCAGGTCGGCGCACACGTGGCTCACGGCCGGGATCTCGAGCAGGCGCGCGGCGCTCAAGATGTCGCCCACGTTGGCCGTGCTCACGGTGAGCGTGGCGGTGTAGGCGAAGTCCATGAGCGCCGTCAGCGCCTCGGCGCTCACGAAGTCGATCTCGTAGACGTTCTGCTGGTCCACCACGGCGCCCGACGTGAACAGCTTCTTGAAGTACTGGCTGCAGGCGGCCAGCACCGAGCGGTGCGTCGGGAACTCGCGGCCCTCCACCAGGATGACCACGTCGCACAGCAGGCCCTGCGTGCGCTGCTCGTTCAACCCGCTCAGGATGTCCGTGCTGTGGTCGGGGAACGGGATCCCGATGGGGCCGTCCACGCCGCCGGCCATCTTCCGCGCCGAGACCTGCAGCGCCGGGGGGGGGGGGGGGGACAGGGCTGCGGTCAGCACACCCTCCCTGGCCGCGCTATCTTCTAAGCCTGAACAGCCCCCCCTCCCCCACGTGGGAGGACCCAGGCCCGGGACCCTCCCTGACCCTGCGCCGCCCAGGTCTGAGTCAGCTGTCGGGGCTGTGGCCCCGGCGGCCAGCGGGCCAGGCGCACGGGCACCATGGGCGTACCCCAGTGACTCCACTGCCCCGGGAGCCCCCAGGACCGGCTGAGCCCCGGCAGTGAGTAACAGGGAGAAACCGGCCGCCGCCCAGCCGTCTCCCCTAAGCAGGGGCCGGGGGCCTCCCGCCCGCCTCTTGCTGCCCACCGCCCTGCCGGCAGCCCCTCCCCGGCTGCACTGCTTGGAGCTCTGGGCCTCAGTCTCCCCACCTGTCAAATGGGCAGAGGCCTCCGGGCCGCAGCCCCCCCCCCCACCCATGACTCATCCGCCCACTTGGGCGCCTGTGCAAACCTCTGGCTCCTCTCCCTGCCCCCCGCCCTCCGGGGAGCCCCGCGCCACCCAGCACCACTCGCATTCCTCCGGGCCGGCAGCAGGCTCGCAGGCCACGGCCCGGGGAGGGGGCCCTCCGCGAACCACGACTCTCCCCCGGCCCCCGAGCCGGGCAGGGCAGCCCAGCCTCAGCCTGGGGGTGCTGGGCTTGGGCCTGGCCGGGGAGGCCCAGCGCTGGTCCCGAGCAGGACCCAGGCTGGCCCTCGGCGCGGGGGTCCGGGCCTCGGGGCCGACACAGAGGCCTTTGTGCGGGCCTGCACGCTGCCCGGGACTCTCCGGGCGGCCCCCGCGGCCCGCCCCGTCCCCGCCCGCCTTCCCGCCGCCAGCGCCCAGGCACCAGCTGCTGCCCCCCCGCCGCCCCCCCTCATTCTGCCAGCCTGGGGTGGGGAGGGGGAGGCTCAGAGGTGGCTGTCGGGGGCAGGGGTGGGGGGCGGCCCCGTGCGAGCCTCGGAGGAGCCCCCTTTGGTGGGTGCCACCCCCTGCCACCATCTGCCGTCTGGCCCCGGGCCCCGGGCCCCGGGGAACATGTGGGCAGATGGGGCCCGGGATCAGACGCGCCCTGGCCCCTCCTCGCCCCCACACGCGGGGGTGGGGGGCGGCCTCCGACCCGGGGCCCCCTCGGGAGCGGCCGAGGCCACCTCCAGGGGCTCTGAGGTTCGGCCCGAGGTGGCCCAAGTGACTCACCCCTGCGTGGCCGCCGCGCCCCTGCAGCACCACCGCCCTGGCTTCCTCCCAGCGGCCGGGCTCTTGGGGCCAGGGGCCGCCGCAGCCCTATTTTAAGTGCGAGAGCCCTGGGCCTCTGCCCTCTCCCAGGGCATCGGCGCTCCCCCGACCCGCAGGCCGGGCCTGTCCCCACTTTGCAGGAGAGAACGCCGAGGCCCGCGGGGCTCCGGTTCCGGCAGAGGGCACCCCCCCCTTCCTGGCCAGGGACGGGAAGCCGGGCTCGGCAGACACCTGACCCACACCCTCTCTCTCCAGGAACCGGAGCCACCTGCAGGCCACGCCCTGGGCCACCATCCCCACCCAGGCCACTTGAGGGCCCCACCCCGCCAGGGTCCCCAGCTTTCGTCACAGCCCCGCGCGCCTCCGTGGGATTTCCGGGGCTCGGTGCAGGGTGCTGACTCGGCGGCCGAGGGGCAGGCCCCGGCAGGCCCCTCCTGGGCTGGAGGTGGGGCAGCCTCCTCCCCTGGGGCCGCTCCCAGGCCCCCGAGCCGGCCCTCCCCAGGGCGGCGCACAGTAGGGGCGCAGCCCCGCCCCCCGCCAGTGCAGCCCAGGGTCACCAGGCTGTGGCTCTTCCAGGGCAGGGGACCCTGGCCCGGGTCAGCCCCTCCCCGTGCCCCGGAATTTCGGAGGCTCCCAGAGGCACGAAGCCCGGCCAAGGTCACCCAGCGGCCCCCGGCCAGGTGAAGGCGGCGGCAGGGGGCGAGCGCCCAGTCCCAAGGTCACAGGGCGCGGTGTGCAGCACCCCCAGACGTGGCGGCCACAGTGGAGCCCGGCTGCTCGGCCCAGGCCGTGTGGCCTCCCTGAGCCCCCGTTCCCTGGGGGGCTGGGAGTGGGGTGTCCCAATGGTGGCAACGGGGCGCTCATGCAGCCCAGCCGGGCCGGCCCCTGCCCGCCTCGTGGAGGGGAGCTTCCGGACGGCACCCCGGGACCCAGCCAACTCCCCACCCGGGCACAGAGAGGGTGGGCGGCCCGCCCACGGCCACACAGCCAAGCCCGGTGCGCAGGTGCGGCTGCCAGGCCCGCGCCCTCGTGGCCAGGCGGCCTGTGTTGCAAGGTTGGTCCCGAAGGGTTACCCCGCCCCGACCTGGTGCCAATCCCGGCCTGGCCCCGTCCCCAGCCCGGGGTTTAATGGGCCAGGAATGCCGTGTCTGGACTGGGGGCGCTGAGGGCACCGGGCAGCTGCCGGCCGGCCCCCTGCCCACTCTGGGCACCTGCCCTCGCGGGCGGGAGGGCCGGACTCCGGAGCGAACAGGCCCTCGGCCATCTTACGAGTCCATTTTATTGCCCTAAATGGGGAGGGGCTTCCTGCCCGGGCCTTAAAGGGCCAGAGGCAGGAAGGCTGCGGGCCCAGTGGGAAGTGTGGGGGTGGGGGCGGGAGGGGCGGAGATGAGGTGGCCGCGGGCCGCCTGTCTGACCCCCAGCCCACGGGCGGGGCCGAGCCACCCTGTTCCCGTGTCCCCAGTGCCGTGGTGGGCTGGGAAGCCCAGCGCTGTGAGCAAAGCTGGGTTCCAGGAGGCAGCCTTGGTGAGCCGGAGCCGTCCACTGTGAGAGGAGGGAGTGAGCTTCCCGTCGCAGGGGGCAAACAAGGCCCGGCTCCGCAGAAGCCCATGGCTGCGCGCCCTGCCCTCAGCTCCAGCTGCACCTGCTGCCCAGCATGCCCCACGAGGGGGCTGGCCGACCCCCAGAGCCTCTGACCGCCCTCCCTCCCTGCCTCCCTGCCTGTCACCGGGAGCCACCGGCGGCAGCCTGAGCAGGTGGCGGGCACACAGCCTGGTCCCTCCCGGCCGACACATCCTGCAGGGAGGTCGGACCAGAAAGGCGTGGGTGGGGACCGAGTGGCCGTCCACGGCCTGCTGGGGGGACAGATGGAGACGCCGGTCCTGCGGCCACGCTCTTCCCGGTTCCCGGCGGGAGCCTTCCGCGCCTGACTTGGGGTTTGGGCCCCGGGGGCAGGGGAGAGGGGCCGACTGGTCGTGGGCCCCACGGGGCAGGGGGCCGTCAGCACCGCCCATCGGGCAGAGACTGGCCCAGGGTCACTCAGCGGAGCTGGGACTGAGCGCAGGCCATCTGGCCACCTAGTCCTGCCTAACGAGTCCTCCCAGGGCGCCCCGCCCCCGGCACACTGCCCCCAGCTACCAGCAGGGGACAAACCCCAGCCCGCACCCGGGGGGCTGTGGGGCTGAGGAGGGCCGGGGAAGGGGGAGCTCCCACAGGGGGCCTGCGGCGGGGTCAGTCCGAGAGGGTCCCCCAGAGTCCCGGAAGGAAGCCGGCGCGTGACGACCGAGGGGCCCGAGGGAATCTCCCCATTGTGCTGACCGGGACAACCGAGGCTGGCGGGGTGGGGCCTCGGGCTGGGCTGGGATTGGGCCACCCTGACCCTCGCCCAACCTCATTCCTCGGGCCCCAGCCCCGGGTCCCCGGGCTGTCGCCGGCAGGTGCCAGGTGGACACTCGTCCAACCCCCAGGCAGGTCCGTGCTGTGCCCTGAGCCGACCTGGGCGCTCCCTGTCCGGCTGCCATGGGCCCCACCGGACGGAGGGGGTCCCCTAGCACCGCAGCCCCCCGCACGCCCCGCCTTGGGGAGCTGACCTCTGCTCCCCTGGCCTAATGGGGGGGAGGCTCGGGACCCTGTGTGCCCTTGGCGGCCTCCCTGCCCTCTCTGTGCCTCAATGTCACCTTTAGGCACCGGGGCTTCCTAGGCAGACAGCTGCCTGCAGCCCTCGGGCAGGACGTGGGGGGACCACAGGGGCCAGGTCCAGCCCGGGCGCGTGACCTTGGGCCACGGCTGCCGCCCCCGGCCCCACAACGGCACCTGCTGGGAGGCCGCCCCCTGGACCCACCAAGGACCCCTCCCCAGGGGGGCCCAGGCTGGGCTCGGCCTCTGCTGAGAGCTGCGTGGCTCCCGGCCCGGCCCGGGGTGCTGAGTGGCCACCACGCAGCCAATCAGAGCTGAATAATAAATACCCCCCCCAGAGCGACCCACGAATTAAAATTTCAGTGTCCCCGATAGCTCCTCTTTCATTCATGGGCTCCCGCCCCCTCCCCCGGCTCGTCGCCACAGCGATGGCTGGCGGTAAACAGAGCCCCGAGCCCGCCCGAGGTGCCCGGCCGGGGCTGATTAGGGGCCCCAAGGGGGGGCTGCCCTCGCGGGAAATGCCCGGGCCCCCCGCCTGAGCTCCCGGACCTCTCCCAGGCCGGCTCTGCCAATAGGAAGTGATCGGCGGGCGGTGGGGAGGCCACCCCCCCCAGCATGGGAGCGGCACCCTCGGGGTTACGCCCTGGCCCTGATCTGGGTGGGTGGCGGGGTGACATGGAAGCCCGGGCGCCCAGTCCCCAGAGGCAGCCGGCAGGCAGGGGGGCGGCCGGCCAATCCCGCCACCCATGGGTGAGCCAGGTGGGCGCCGCGGGGGGGAAGGGGCACCCACAGCTCTCTCACTTCCGCCGGCTGCCCAAGGAGGGGGCAGAGGCGCTGCCTGCCTCCCCTGGCCCCAGGCAGCCTACGGCATGCATTCCACCAACACCAAGTGGGCGCCGACTGCGTGCCCGGCCTGGCTGGACAGCACCCGCGGCTGCGGCCCCGGGGGCTCGCGCGCAGAGCGGCCCAGAACCCGCAGAGGCCCAGGCCAGCCGGGGGCGTCCGGGCTGCACCGCGCGGCGCAGCCCCCGGGACAGGCTCCCGGCCTCGGGGCTGGGGGAGGGGGCCGGCTCTCCGGCCAGGCGGGCGAGGGGGAGGGCGAGAGGCCAGGAGGGGGCCGGATCCCACCCTCTCCCCCCCGCCCATGCCCGGGCTCCGCGGTCGCACGTGGTGGTGGCGTCAGGGGAAAGGGGGGGGGGTCCGGGCCGGAGGAGACGGGGTCACGCGCTTTGGGGGCGCGGGCGGGGGAGCGGGGCACCATATCCCCCGACCCGCGGTCCTCCGTGTCCGCGGGTCCGGGCCGAGCCCGCCGCGCGAGCAAGGACAGGGGCCAGGGGCCAGGCGGGTCCCCCCACCCAGGGCTGAGTCAGGCCCGGGCGGGGGCAGGAAGCGGCCCCCTCCCCCGCCCGGCCGCAGCGCGCGGCCCCCGCCCGGCCCCGCCGCGCGCCCGCCCGCCCCGCGCAGGGGGCTCCTACCTCCTTCCCGGGGCAGCGGCGAGGGGGCCCGGCCCCGGCGGCGGCGGTGGCGGCGGCTGCGGCTGGGCTGGCTCCCTCCGAGGGGCCGGGAGGCGGCAGTGAGCCTGGCCCCGCGCCACCCCCCGCCGCCGGCGGCCAATCCCCACCCGGGCTGGGGGGAGGGCGATGCAAATTACCCCGGATCTGGGTCCGCCCGCCCGCCCGCCCGCCCCCCCACGCCCGGCCCGGCCTGCGCTAGGCCGCGCATCCCCGGGCTCGCCTGCGCCGCGCGGCCGCCCGGGCCGCCACCCTCCCCGGGGGAGCGCCGGGAGGGTGACCCCCCGGGGCGGGGGGCCGAGGGGAGGGGGGCTGGGGACGGTTACACAACTCGGCGGGGAGGGGCCCCGGGGCGGGGAGGGGGCCGGCCCGCGGGCCGCGCAGCCGGAAGCCGGGGACCGCCACCGGCCCCCGGCGAGGGGAACCCGGCTGCAGGCCCCGCCCCCGCGCCGGCCCGCCCCGCCCCTCGCGCCGCGCCGTGCCAGCGGCCGGCGCGCATTGGCCCGCCGGCCCGCCGCTCACCGCCCCTCCTCCGCACCGCCCCTACCCGCGGGCCGCGGCGGGCCGCCGGCGCGGCGCACCCTGGGACTTGGAGTCCGGGCCGCCGCCACCCTCCGGGCGCGCGCGGCAGAGCAAACTACGACACCCAGAAGCCCGCGCGGCGCCTCCCGCCCACCCGGACACCCCACCCCTTCCCCCTCCTTTGCAAAGCCCCCCTCCCTGTTTTTTCAGCCCCCTCCCCCCCATCCCCCATGGAGCTCCATCCTGGCCAACTCCAACGTATGCACGCAGCACCGAAAGGCCCCCCCCCGGTGGGGGGGCGAGAGCGCCCCCCAGCCCCAGCTGCAAAGTTAGCACGCGACGCGCCCCCCTGTGTCCCCACGCCGGCTCCCCCCCCACCCTCAATGCAGCCCCGCTCCCCCTCCCCCGCACTCCTCGGGCCCGGGAGCCCCGAAAAGCCATGCACCCGGGCGTGGGGGGGGGAGGGCTGGCGCACCAGCCCGTGCACTTGGCCCGCGAGCCCCCTGCCCGGGCGGCAGCCCCCCCACCCCGGCCCGCGGCGCCTCCGGCCCCCGGGCAGCCGGCCGCCCGCCACCCCCTCCTCCTCCGAAACTTGGGGAGCGTCCCCCGGCCTGAGCGCAGCGGTGGGCGCAGCGCCCCCCGCCCGTGCCGGGCCGCGCCGAGCGCCGCCTTACCTCACGGGGCCGGGCCGGGCCGGGGCGCGCGGGGCCGGGGCCCGGGGCTGGGGCTGCGCTCCTCGGCCGCTCGTCCGGGGGTGCGCGGCGCTCGCTGTCCCCGCGCGTGTCCCCGCGTCGCTCCCTCGCGCGGCGGCGGCGGCGGCGGCGTCACGGCCCCTACAGTAACCGTACAGTACAGCCAAAGCCCCGTATGATGCTCGCGACTCCCTTCCTGGTTTCTCCGAGGGCAAGAGGGGTCCTCCCTTGTCTTAAAGGTGCCGCAGCCGCCGGCCCCCCCCGCCCGGCCCCCCCCCCCGGCCCGGAGGCGAGAACAGGCTCGGCAGGTCCCCTCTTGCCACGTCTCTGCCCTCCCGTGGGGCTTCGCTCGCTGCGCGCCGGGGAGACCGGGCTGTTATTAGGCTGTGCCAAGTTGGGGGGGGGTCCGGCGCGCCCCCCCTGCCCTGACCTCTCCGCCCCGCTGCGCGGCGCCGTGCCAGCGCGCGGGCTTATCTGGCCCCAAAGCTCCCCAGGGCGCAGGGAGGGGGGGAGCGGGCCCCCCGGGGCGGGGGGGCGGGGGCCTGCAGATAAACAGGCCCCCAGCCTCTGCGCAGGGGCGGGGTGCAGGCTGGGGGGGCGCGCGGGCTTTGCCCCCGACGCCCGGGGCGGGGCAGGGTGGCAGCGGCGGCGGGGGCGGGGAGCGCGCGGTGCGCACTGACTGCGAGAGCCGACGCGGGCGGGCGGGCGTGGGTCGCGAGGCCCTGGCGGTGGGGGGCTGCGAGGGTGGGGACCCCCGCCCCCGCCGCACGCGCCCCGCCGGGACCGGGCGCCCGCCCGCCTCAGTTTCCCCAGCGGCGCAAGCGCGCCCGCGGAGGGCCGGGGGGCGGCGGCGGGGGGCTCGGGGCTGGGCGCGCGGGGGCTCCCCGGGCTGCCAGTGGAATCGCCAACCTGCCGGCTCGGCGGTTATATAAAGGCGGCGCTGCACCCGCCGCCCAGGGCCGTCGCGGGGGAAGGGGTAGGCGAGGGGCGGGCAGGGCGGTGGTTCGCTGAGCTCGCCAACTTCCCCCACCCGGCTGCGGGCCGCTGGGCGGGCCGGGGACGCCCGGGGCTTGCGGGCCGCTCCCGCAGCCTGCGTGGCCGGCGAAGGGCGGAGGTGGGGACTCGCCAGGCGCTGGCGCGGCCCAACTTTTTTTTTTTTTTTTTTTTTTTTTTTTTAATTCTTCGCCCCTGTCCATTTCGCCCACTTCCTCCCCGGCCGTGGGAGCGGTCCGGCAGGGAACGGGGGAGGGGCGGCTGGGGACGTGCGGCGACAAACAGCGTGACCCAGCCGGCCCGGCCGGCCGCTGCTGTGCGCAGAGGGTGTGCGGGGAGCGCGGGGCCGCGGCCGCGAGCCTCAGTTTCCCCTCTGCGCGTGCATGCGGCCGCGGCTTGCGGCGGCCCGGGGCCCGCCGCCTCACCCCCCTGCTATGCTCAATACTCATTGTTATCGATCGCTATTCTCAGCCAGGTCCGCCGCGGGGGGAGGGGGGGGTGGGAGATGGGGGGGCTGAGTTTTGGCCCCCGCCTCCTCTCTGGCAGTGCGATCGCGCGACCCTTCCACACCCAAACGGGCTGCAGGCGCTTTGGTGAAAATAATTTGATAATTTGGCTTCGAGGGGATGGGGGGCAGGGCGAGGGGCAGCCTAAACCAGCAGGTGTTAGGGAAGGGCCAGGGCCAGGGCCAGGGTGAGGATGGCCCCGCGGGCAGTTGGGTGCTTGTCCCGGCCCCCAGCCGGTGGGACAGAGGCACGGCCACAGGTGCCCTCGCTCAGGCTGCCGCCCCTGAACTGGCGGCTGTGGCTCAGCCCCTGGCCCTCCGGGCCCCGTCCCCGCCCGTCCCCGCCGGCGCGGCTGTCCGCGGGAGGGAGGGAGGGAGGGAGGAAGGCCCCACCACCTTCGCAGCCTGGCTGGGGGGCTGGGCGTTGAATCGTCACCGGATCTCCCCGCATCGTGAGCCCCAGCCCCGGGGCCAGCGGGGGCCTGGACGCTGCCCGCAGCCGGGGCTGACGGCGGGAGCTGGGCCCTCCGTGCGCTCCACGCCGGCCGGGGCGGCTGCACTGGCCCCTCAGCCCGGCTGTGCACCCGCCCTCAGACCTAAGAAAGCGGAGACGGAGACAAGCCAGCTGCCCCTCTGCCCCTCGGAGTCCCGGCGGGGCTTCCGAGGGCTGTGACAAGGGAGACAGGAGATGGCGCAGGTGTCGGGCCAGCCAGGCAGCGCCTGAACCGGGAAGAGCCCTCGGCGCGAGCTGGGGCCGCGCTGTTGTGTGTTACCGCTAAGGACAACATTGTGTTGTCTGGATCGTGTCCCCAGACGTGAGCATGCATTATTTTTATTATGATTTGAACAAGAGAGAGAGAGAGAGAGAGAGAGTCTTCCATCTGCTGGTTCACTCCCCAGATGGCCACGACGGCTGGGGCTGGGCCAGGCCGAAGCCAGGAGCCAGGAGCTCCATCCGGGGCTCCCGCGTGGGTGCAGGGGCCCGGGGACTTGGGCCGCCCCCTGCTGCCTCCCAGGGAGGGCAGGGAGCTGGAGCCGGGAGCAGGGCCGGCGCTCGCTGGAACCCAGACCCTCTGCTGTGGACGCAGACCCCGTGGGCCGTGCCCCGACTGCTGTGTGCAGGCCGGCCCCACGCAGGCCATGTCCAACGGAGCGTTTTCCAGGGGGTCCGGAGGGCGCTGGGGGCCGCGAGAGGCCTCAGAGCCGTCATCTGCTTCTTAGAATAAAATTAAAAAAAAAAAATCCATCAGGCACCGTGACATCTCGTGCCTCCGGGACTCGGCCCAGAAAGTGAAAGGGAAACAGAGGAGAAGCCGTTGGCGACCGGGGCTCTGCGGGGGTCCCGGGGCTCTGCGGGGGTCCCGGGGCTCTGCGGGGGTCCCCTGTCCCCGGCCCAGAAGGACCCCTCTGTCACAGAAGTAGCGGACGTGGCTAAAACGGCGCCAGGATTTGAGTAGCCGATTCCTGCACAGAACACAGGAAAAGAGCCCCGGACCTCGGTCACCAGGGAGATGCAAATCGAAACCACAGCGAGACGAGACGGCAGCCGATGGCACGGACCCCGGACGCTGGAGCCCGGTCCCGGCCGCCGGCGGGGCCGCAGCTGCCTTGGGAAACAGCCGGGCCGGGGCTGGCGCGCCTCCTGCTGCAGTTCCACTCGGCGGCTACAGGAAGCACCTGCCCCCCCCCCCGCCCCCAAGCCTGGATGAGAGTCCCCACAGCCGCGAACGGGACACAAGCCAGCCGATGTTGACTGGGGAGGACTCGGGTGGAATACTACACGGCCAGGAACAGGAGCGAGGCTCTGACGCTCGAGGCGGTGTGGGGGGACCCGGGGACCTCAGGCCTGGGAGAGACGCAGACGCGGACGGCCACGTGGCGTGGGCTCCGTGACAGCGCACGGCCAGAACTGGCGGATCCAAGAGGCAGGAAGTGTCGGTGGCTGAGGGAGGGGGTGAGGGGGGACGGATAATGAGGACTAGGCTGGGGCCTGCGCTGTGGCCTAGTGGGTGAGGCCCCCGCCTGCACATGGGCGCGGGTTCGAGTCCCGGCTGCTCCACTTCTGATCCAGCTCCCTGCTGTGGCCTGGGAGAGCAGTGGACGATGGCCCAGGGCTGGGCCCTGCACCCGCGTGGGAGACCCGGATGGAGCTCCTGGCTCTGAATCAGCCCAGCCCTGGCCACTGCAGCCATCTGGAGAGTGACCCAGCCGATGGAAGACCTCTCTCTCCCCCCCCTCCCTCTCCTCGTCTCTCTCTCCCTCTCTCTCTCCCTCTCTTCTCTCTCTCTCTCTCTAACTCTGCCTTTCAAGTAAATAAATAAAATCTTTTTTTTTTTTTTTTTTACAGGCAGAGTGGACAGTGAGAGAGAGACAGAGAGAAAGGTCTTCCTTTTGCCGTTGGTTCACCCTCCAATGGCCGCCGCGGCCGGCGCACCGCGCTGATCCGATGGCAGGAGCCAGGAGCCAGGTGCTTCTCCTGGTCTCCCATGGGGTGCAGGGCCCAAGCACGTAAGCCATCCTCCACTGCCCTCCCGGGCCACAGCAGAGGGCTGGCCTGGAAGAGGGGCAACCGGGACAGAATCCGGCGCCCCGACCGGGACTAGAACCCGGTGTGCCGGCGCCGCTAGGCGGAGGATTAGCCTAGTGAGCCGCGGCGCCGGCTAATAAAATCTTTTTAACAAAACAGTAAGGACCAGGTTTCTTTGGGGTGATGGAATGTTCTGGAATTGGGTCGTGGTGCTGGAAGAAGCTACCACGTTGTGCCGGTGCATTGTGGGGGCCGGCACTGTGGCCCACAGAGTCCCGGCTGCGCCACGTCCGACCCCGCTCCCCGCTGTGGCCTTGGAGAGCAGCGGGGCCGGCCCAGGGCTGGGCCCCTGCGCCCGCGTGTGGAGGCCGGGATGGGCCCTGGGCCTGCCCGAGCGACAGTGGTCATCCTGTGGCTTAGGGAACCCTGGTCTCCTTGGCCTCACGGCCACCCCCGATCCACGTCTCCCGCGTGGGGAGCCCACGCACCCAGCCACGACCTGCGCCCCACCCCCGGGCACGGTCGCAGGCAGCCGGGCCAGAAGCCCCGGGAAGCCGAGACTCGCGCCAGGCGCTCGGAACGGGCCGTGCCCATCCCAAGGGGCGGCTCAGCCCACGGGGCCACAGACATGCACACGCGAGGACACGCACACACGCGAGGACACACGCAAGGACACGCACACACACGCAAGGAGACGCATATACGTGAGGACACATACACGCAAGGACACGCACATGCACACAGGGACACACACGCAAGGACACGCACACACACGAGGACACACGGGAGGACACGCACACACGGGAGGACATGCACACACGCGAGGACACTCACACACGGGAGGACACGCACACAGCCATGCGTGCGTGTGCAGCCCGGCCTCCCTGTCTGGCCCTCAGTCCACGGCAGCAGGTGCCACGTCTCAGCCCCGGGCAGGCGGCCACGTGTCCTTAAGCTCCAGTGGCCGTAGCGAGCCCCCGGGGTTGACAGCTGGTGACCCGGGGAGGCGGCTGGGGGCCTTCCCTGGCTGCTGCCGGGGTGGGGGGACTTGGGGCTGTGGGCTCCGGGGACCCCCTCGGGGAGCAGAGGGGTTCACACCGGGGCCTTGGAAATCTCAGCCGAGGGAGGGGGCTCCCGGGAGACGCAGAGCGGCGCTGACACAGGTCAGAAACCGGAAGGGGCGCCCGGCTTGACAGAGCCGCCATGACAGTTCCAGAACCTTCTAGCCGGCCGCTGGGCCTTCCGGAAGGCTGCTCTGTTGGGTCAGCCTGGCTCCCTTAGCCAGGAGCTCTTCGGACAAAAGTGGACCTAGCAGGCCAAGCCTCCCCGTGGGACACTGCCCCCGCTCCACGTCCCGGGCTCCACCTCCCACCCGGCCCCCTGCCGCGGAAGCCGGCCCAGGTGCGTGGGTCCCCGGCACCCACGGGGGAGACCGGAGGGAGCGCCCGGCCCCCGGCTTCAGCCTGGCCCGGCCCTGGGCAGTGCGGCCGTCTGGGGAGCGAGCCCGTGCCTGGAAGATCCCTCTCTCTCTCACTCTGCCTTTCACATCAGCAAATAAATGTTTAAAGTGTCAGACAAACCTTGACAACAGAATTGAAGACGTGTGGGCAGCTTCACTGAGCTCCTAACCAAGACGTTAGAACAGACTTGGGGGACAGACACGGGGGCCAGTGAGGAACGGGCGCCTGCGTGTCGGAGCCCTGAGTTCGAGTCCCGGCCCTCCTCCTGTCCGGCTCCCTGCCCAGGCCACCCGGGGAGGCGGCGGTGACGGCTCAGGTGCCTGGGCCCCTGCACCCGCGTGGGAGCTCCCGGCCTTGGCCTGGCCTGGCCCGGCCCTGGCTGTTGCAAGTCTTTGGGGCCGGAACAGCGGATGGAAGACCTCTGTCTCCCTCTGTCTCTGTCACTCTGCTTTTCCAATGAAAGAATAAGCCTTATCAACAAACAAAACAGCCAGGCGGCCTCTGGCATTCCCTGGGGCTCCCCTGTGGGTGGAAGCCCCTCCCACCAGGGCTGGCTGGTGCGGGGGGACCCCAGGGTCCCTCCCAGACTGACATCTCACCAGCACAGGCAGCCTGGTTGGCCCTCGGGGGCTCCCCCACCCCTGTGTGCAGGCTGGGCCATTGGCACCTGCTGGTCTAAGCAGCCGCCCGTCCCAGTCCAGCAGGTGGGAGAGCTGGGGGCACCCTGACGGCACAGCTGACCCTCCTGAGCTGAGGGGCTGTCCACTGGGGGAGACTCCACCTTCAACCAGGTCAGGGTCCCTGAGTGCTGGCTGCCCCTCCTCCAAGGTCCGTCTGTCTGGGGACACTGTGGCTGTCACAGCTCTGAGGTGGGGCGGGTGGAGACGGGGGACGCAGCTCCAGGCTGGGTGGTGCCCTGACGGTCCCAGTGTCCACGGTGCGGGCGGGGGCCCAGGCCAGCCCCAACCTCACCCGCTCGGCCCGGCTCCCGGCGGGGAGCACGTGACCGCGACCGACGGGGTCCCAGCCTTTTTTTTTTTTTTTTTTTTTAATCGCCGCAGCTTGGAGCGGCTCCTCCCTCGGGGGCCGCGCGCTGCCACGTGGGGCCGGGGCTTCAGTTTCGCTCGGGTGTCGTTGGTTTCGCTTTCAGGGCTGGGGCGGCAGAGCGAGAAGAGGCAGCCGCGAGAGGGCCGGGGCCGGGCAGGCGGCCGCGGCAGGTGCAGGGCGGCGGGGGCCGGCGGCTGGCGGCGCCGCGCGCCACCTCTCGGGCCAGGGCGCCGCCACCTGCCGGCTGCTGCCCCGCCCGCGGCCCGGGGATCCGGCAAGGTGTGGGGGGGGTCAAGGTCAAGTCCCCACCCCCGCCCCCCCAGCGCGACCTTGGCGGACCACGAAGCCCCGTCCTGGTTTGGGGCCGCGATCTCTCGTCGCCCACCCCCGGGGCCGGCGGGGAGCCCCGCGCAGGGCGCGGGTGCGGGGTGGGGGAGGGATCAAAGGGCGCCCCACGGGCGGGGCGGGGCAAGGTCCCCGCAGAGCAGGATGTCGGCCGCCCGCGCGGGACCCTTGGCCCGCAGAGCTTCAGGGAGAGGCCCCGCGCCCTGCGGCGGGGCCCGGCGTGCGGGCGCTGCTCCCGCCACCCCTGCGGGACCTCAGAACTGCTCCGTCCCCGATTCTCGGTGCCCGCCTGCGCCACACCTGCCGACCGGACCTGGCGCTCTCACCTGGGGACAGGGCGTGGCTTGCTCCCCGCCCCGCCTCCAGCCCACCCGGAGGTCCTTCGGGCGGGCAGGGGTCCCAGCCTCGCCTGCGCTGGGCCCTGGGGACAGACCTGCCAAACCCTCGCCTGTGTCTCCGCGGGGGCCTAGGCTGGCAGGTGCTTGGAGGGTCCCCAGGGGTGTCACCTGCGTCTCCCTGGACACAGCCGGGTGTTTCACAGCGTGTTATTTATTAAGTAATCGCACACTGATTTTTCTAAAGGCATCCATCCGCTGGTTCATTCCCTAATTGCCCTCCGCTGGGGCTGACCAGGCCGAAGCCAGGGGCCAGGGGCTCCATCCGGGTCCCCTGTGTGGGCGGCAGGGGCCCCAGCGCTTGGGCCCTCACTGCCGCCTCCCAGGGTGGACATGCGCAGGGCGCCGGCGTCAGAGGCCGGAGCTGGGACTCGAACCGGGTGCTCTGGGTGATACGGGATGTGGCCGTTCCAACCGCCGGCGGCCGTAACAGCTGCACCCAGCGCCCCGCCCGCAGGGTCTGAAGCCGCTTGACACCCTGCTGGGTTCACCTGTTCAAGGTGTACAGCTCTCGATTGCGCAATCGCCGCCGCGACCACATTCCGGAACATTCTCGTCACACCACCGCAGCCCCGTCCCCAGGAGCAGTCACCCCCGGCCCCTGCCCCGGCGGCCACGCGTCCCCTTCCTGTCCCCGCGGTGCAGCCCACGCGTGGCCTCTGTGTCTGGTCTCCCCCTGGGCGTGACGCCCGAGGCCCCGCCCCCAGCCCGCGCCTGTGTTCCCGGCTGCGCGGTGCTCCTGTGTGCGGACGGTGCGGACCAGGAGATGGAAGCGCTCGCTCTCTCTCGCTCTCCCTCGCTCTCCCTCGCTCTGCCTTTCCACCGGGCGACCTTGCCGGGGCAGCCCCTCCCCCCCCCCCCCCCCCCGCCTGGGGACCAGGGACTCAGGGAGGTTCCCAGAGACAGGTGGGGCCCACTCAGGCCACGCCCCTCTAATGAGGGGGCCGGCCGGAGGGAGAGGCCGGCAGGGGCGGGACCAGGGCTGGGAGGGGAGGGCCAGGGCTGCCTCCCTCTGCTGGGGGGGGGGGTCTTATTTCACAGGGGCAGGGGGATTGGATCCTGTGCCTGCCGCCCCCTTGGTGGGGGGAGGGGGCACAGAGGGAGCCAGCACACCCCAGCCCCTGAGCCCTTGACCCTGGTCAATGCCGCGGTGACCGCCGCACACAGGGGCGTTCAGCCTTGTAGGCCGAAACCTCGGCCCCCGACAGACGGGACCAGTGGCCAGGAATTCAGGCCCCCGGCCCCCCACCCCCGTGTCCAGCAGCGGGGCAGGAGCTGATTGGCCGCTTGTGTTGGCCACAGAGCTGCTCCGGCCCCGCCCCTTTCCCCCTGGACCTTATTGTTGTTGGTTTATCAAAGCTTTTTCTATATCGTGGCTCCCCCAGGGGCTTCTCCCTGGTTTGCAGATATTCTCCCTGCAGGTCACTCAGTGGAGGGCGGGCGGGAGGGAGGGGCAGCAGGCCACAGGGCCCAGGGACAGGCGGGGACACAGGCCTGAGGGACACAGGTCAGCCGCTCGGGGCCGAGCTTGCTCTCCATGGGGGCGGGGCAGTGGACTCGTGGGAGTCAGGGTTCTAGATCATTCTAGGTTCGGTGCTGCGACTCCAGCCTCCAGCCGCGGGGTGCCAGGCACCCCCACCGTGGAGCGCCCCGAAGTCTGGAGGCGCGTAAGGGGGCAGCCGTGCCCAGGGGAGACGGCCAGGGCAGGGGGCCCCGGGAGGGGGGAGCCTGGCTCGGCCAATGTGGGGATGAGGCGGGGCGGGCAAGCCAGTTCTGCCTGTGTCCTGGGGCACAGGGGGGCGGCCCCCAGCGGGGAACCGGGCTGTCCAAGGCCACGGCCGGGGCTAGGGCCAGGCGGACGGGCCTGGTACCCCACCAGGAGGCCAGGCCGCGTCACGGGCATGGGGGGAGCCGGGCTTGGCTGCGGGGCTCCCCCACCCCTCCCACCCCTGCACTGACTTCCAGGGGCCCCCTCTGGGGGCCGCCCTCCCGCGCCCCCGGGGAAGCCTGGGCAGAAACCCGAGCCTGCCCACGCGGCCTCTCCCTGGCCTCTCCCTGGCCAGCCGGCGCCTGCCACACAGCCGGAGAACAGGTCGCACCCGCGCCCGCGCCCGCCTCCTCCCACCTGGCCGGCTGCCCCAGGTGCGGCCTCCGAGGCAGGGCCCCTGCACACCTGGTCAGCTCCAGGCGGGCGGCAGGGGGAGGGGAGGCCCCTGCCAGTTTCATTTTGAGCCCAGGCCCTGCCCCTTCCCCAGGCTCCCCGCAGACCCCGCCTTCTGGGAAACCCAGTCACGGCTTCCTGCGCCCCGTGACCCCAGGCGCCTGGGGGGGGAGAGAGGGGGGAGGGAGAGAGGGGGAGGGAGAGAGAGGGAGAGAGGGACAGAGAGACAGAGGGGGGAGAGGGAGGGGGGAGAGAGGGAGAGAAGGGGGGAGGGAGAGAGGGGAGAGGGAGAGAGAGACAGGGAGACAGACAGGGAGAGAGAGACAGGGGGAGGGGGGGAGAGGGAGGAGAAGGAGGGGAGAGGGAGGAGAGGGGGGAGAGGGAGGAGAGGGAGAGACAGAGAGACAGAGGGGGGGAGAGAGGGGGAGGGTGGGAGAGAGGAGGAGAGAGAGAGAGAGGGAGGGGGAGAGGGAGGAGGGGGAGAGGAGGGAGGGGGAGGAGAGGGAGGGGAGAGAGACCGATCGCCTGGCTTCCTGTCCATCACACACTCCTACTCCAAGGCTCCGAGGTGCCCACCTTCCAGAAGCTTTCGTGCTGCCCATTTGCTGCCCAGCGAGGCTGCCACGGGCCGGAGGCCCCCCCACCCCGTCCCCGGCTCTGCACACCGGACGCCCCCTGGACCCTGTGGCCTCTCTGGGGCGGGGCCGGCGGGTGTGGAGCAGCATCCCCGCCCCCCCCCCCGCCAGGAGCTCCCCGGGGGCCCCCAGATGTGGCCGAGGAGGGTAGAATCGTCCCGCGTCCACGGGCAGACTTCGCATTGGAAACACAGCACACTGGGCGCCTGGCGTGGCTGGGTGGGTTAAGCGGGCATCGCAGGGGGAGTCGCGGCCTCTCCGCTGCCGGCCTGGGGGCGGTGTGAGGGCCCGGCGGATGGAAGCCTTGCCCCTCTCTCTCTGCCTCTCAAATAAATAAATAAATAAATAAGCCTTTCGTTTGTTTAAGACCGATTTTATTTGAGAGGCAGAATTAGAGAGGGAGACAGAGGTCTTGCACCTGCTGGTTCCCTCCAGGCGGCTACAGCATCGGGGCTCCCAGTGGGGGCGGGGCCGAGTGCTGGGCCCCCACGGCCACCTCCCGGCCGGCAGCGGGGAGCCCCCAGCACGTAAATGCTTCCAAAGTTAAAACACACGCACCAGGGGCCTGCTGCCCTGCGCCCGGCTGAGCTGCCCAGCCGCTCCAAGTCCTGCGCCTGCACCCCGGGAGGCGGCAGTGAGGGGCCAAGCCCCCGGTCCCTGCACCCACGCGGGAGCCCTGCTGTGGCATCCGGGGAGTGACCTGGGTGACCTGGCGGAGTCCACCACACCTGTCCCGGTGGGAAGGACGGGGTTTACCGCATTTGCCCCGCCCCGGGGGGAAAGATGGAGGCCGTGTGTGGGGGGGTCCCCTCGGACCTGGGGAGAACCCCGGGATGAACCCTGCGGCGGCTCCCGCTGCCTGCGCTGCCCGGGGACAGGGCCCAACAGGGGAGGGGGCCGGAGCGATCCCCCACCCGCTGGCTCCGACCCGAGTGCCTGCAGCAGCCAGGAGGCCAGGCCGAGGCCGGGCGCGCCGTCCAGGTCTCGGCGGGGAACAGGGGCCGAGCCGAGTCGCGGCCCCCAAGGGCTTCCTTCCCCAGCCGGGCGCCCAGGGAAACCGAGCGTGGCCGACCTGGGCGGCGCCGGAGGCCACAGCCGGCCGCCGAGGTCCCCGACAGCCCGTGGTGGCTGGGGGTGCTGGGGTCAGGGCGTGGGCCCTGTTGGGCACCCAGTGAGACCGGGGCCCGGAGTGCGCTGGGTGGCGGCGGCCCCAGGTGGGCAGAGCGCAGGGCTCTCGGGACGGGGTGCGGCCGGGCCTGGGGGTGACCCCAGAGAACGGGGAGGGGGTCAGAGGACGCCCGCAGGCCGTGGAACAGTCTGGAAGTTTCTGGCGTGATCCGTTTCCAGAAAGCCTCGCTCTGAAGGGAATGGGGAAGGACAGCCCACGGCTCCTCTCCGTCCTGGCGTGAGGCGCTGACACGTGCCGGGGCGGGCGGTGACGGGGGCGCCCAGCTCCGGGCCTGGGGGGCCCGACCCCCCTCCCCCAGCTGCCCCTCCCCCGCTCCCCAGGGGAGCTGGCACGGCCCGAGGGGTCCTGGGTAACTCAGAGGGCGGCGCATGGAAAACTCCTCCGGGGTCTGCTGGGTTGGTGACCACAGCGCGTGGAAGCCGGGCACTTCCTCTGGGGGGCGGGGCGAGGGCCACCCCTTCCCTCCCTGCCCCGCCCCGCCCCGCCCCGCCGAGGGCCAGGACCTGCAGGGGCCGCCCCCAGCCCGGGCTGCACGGAGCCCCCAGGCGGCCCAGACGCCCCCACCCCGCCGGCCGGCCGCAGAAGGAGAGGTGCACGCCGGCTGTGCCTTTGCGTTGCCTGTTTCGGTGCAACCCCACGTAAGCAGGTCCAGACCACGGCCAGCAGCGGCCCCTCCCGCAGCCAGCGCGCCCGGGAGCGGGGAGGCGCGCGGCCGCCTCACACGGCCGCGCGCGTGGGTGTGCTGGGCTGCCGCAGGCGCAGCGTCCGGCACAGCCAGCCCGCGAAGTCCACTTCTTCCACCTCGGACCTCTTGATGAAGGCGTGGTTCTGCAAGGGACACAGCGGTCACCGCGGGCCGAGGCCGGGTCTCCCGGGCGCCGCAGCTCCACCAGCCACGCACGCCCCACAGGCGCGGTTCCGCACCCTCCCCCCCCCGCAGCGGGGGGCCTGGCGGGACCCCCTCCCGAGCCCCGCAGAACCCAGAGCGGCTTACCATGAGCATCTGGAGGTCTGCGCGTTCCGCCGGGTTCTTGATGAGGCTGGGGAGGGCGCGGCCAGGGTCAGGCGGCGGCTGCGGGGGCTCGAGCCCCAGCTCTGCCCTTCTGTGCGCCGGCCGGAAGCCCCTGGGGTGGAGGGGGGAACCCCTCCCAGCCAGATCCCCAAGCGCAGGCGACATACAGGGGCCGGCCGGTCCCTCCTGGTCCCAGCCCACGGGCACAGGGCCCCGTCACAGGGGCCGTGTGGCCACCAGGACATACAGGGGCCAGCCGGTCCCTCCTGGTCCCAGCCCACGGGCACAGGGCCCCGTCACAGGGGCCGTGTGGCCACCAGGACATACAGGGGCCAGCCGGTCCCTCCTGGTTCCAGCCCACGGGCACAGGGCCCCGTCACAGGGGCCGTGTGGCCACCAGGACATACAGGGGCCGGCCGGTCCCTCCTGGTCCCAGCCCACGGGCACAGGGCCCCCTGGGAGGACCAGGCTGAATTTGGAGAACCTGCCGGGCAGGGTGTGGGGAACCTGGGGGCGCTGGACCCCGGGGACAGGACACAGCGGGCACAGAGCTCCGTCTGCAGGGGGACAAGGTGGGGACAAGGCGGCTCCTGAGAGCCCGACACCCTGGTCCCCCTGGGTTTCGGGGTTCACCCTGGGTTTCGGGGTGAGCTGGAATGGCCCCCAGGAAACCGTGGCCCAGGCCCAAGTGGAGGTCTGGCTTCCGGGTGGGCACGGCATGGGTGTCTCACCATTTATTTACAAACTCCTGGAAGTCGGCGGTGAACACCCCACTGGGCAGCTTGGGAGGCGGCTGTAGAGGAGCAGACACGGGGTCACCCTGGCTGGCCCCAGGGACCCCACTCCCCCCGCCCTGGCTGGCCCCAGGGACCCCACTCCCCCCGCCCTGGCTGGCCCCAGGGACCCCACTCCCCCCGCCCTGGCTGGCCCCAGGGACCCCCACTCCCCCCGCGCTGTCCCTGAGAATTCTCTCGGGTGCTCTCGCACGGGGGCCGCAGGGGCTCCACGCGGTCTCGGCGTCCCCCCCCCCACGCCCCCAAGCAGCGATGGCCCAGGAAGCAGCTCGCAAGGCACGGGGTCAGGGGTCAGCCCTGCCCACCCAGGGGTGGAGGGCCCTGGGCAGGTGCAGCTGGGCCACCAGAGCCACTCCGCCCGCTGTGTCATCACCGAGCCACCCACGCCCGGCCACACCCGTCCTGCCCTCCCTGTCCGCGCCCAGGGGCCACTGAGGACCCAGGGCAGCTGGGCTGGGCCCCAGCCTTCGACACGGCCCACAGGGAGGTCCAGGGTCCGGGCTGGCCGCCTCCCCGCCCTCCCCTCATGCCGGGGGCGGGGCGTGGACGCCGGGGCCCACACACACCTCATTCACAATGTAGTCCAGTAGCTCGAAGATGGCCATGGCCGGCCGGCTGTCCAGCCCGTGACCTGCACGGTGGGGACAGAGGCAGGTGAAGCGGGAGGGGTCGCAGGGGTCGCAGCGGCTGAGCCGGCGCCTGCCCCGCCCCGCCCCGCCCAGCAGCAGGCCTCCCTCTGGGGCCCCAGTGAGAACGCGGAAAGACACCCAGAACCCCCAAACCAGCGACGCTGAGCCCGGGGGACGTGGCCTTGGCGAGCGGGCCCACGCTTGGCACCGGGCTGGCCGCGAGCAAGGGCAGCAGTGTGACCTTGGCGAGGGCGGCTGACCCCTGCCGGGACCCAGCTGGACATTTGCCGTCCTGATCGGGCACGGGGGCGGGGCACAGCTGGGGGCGGGGCCTTCAGGAGGCGGGGCCTGGCGCCCCCACTCCGCCTCCGGCCACAGGAAGGGGCCAAGACACCTGGGAGGGGAATGGGCGAGGCCCGAACAAAGACCGGGCGCATGCGCAGTGCAGCTCCAGCAGGATGGCGCAGGAAGGGGACAGAGACGGCCCCGCCACACAGGGGAACCCCGCGCCGCGAGCGGGGACGGGTCCAGCAAATGCTGAGCCACACCCCCACGTGCGGGGCTCCCCGGGAGGGCGTGGCCTGAACAGCCACGTGGGAGCGCAGCCCCGGGGGCTGGGGGCCAGCTGAGCGCCGGGCTGGCCGGCACAGGTGCTGCCCGCTCTGTCCCCGGGCGCAGGACCATCCGGGGACAGGTGCCGCGGGAGCGGGCCAGAGCGGAGCAGCTGCCCCGGGGCCCGGCGAGCCGTACCGCTGACGGGGCGTCCGGGGGGCCGCGGCCGCGGCGAGGTGCTCGGGGGCTCTCCGTCGGCGCCGTCCGCCACCGGCCGGCCGAATATGGCCTCCAGCTCCTTGGCGTCGGGCGGGGGGATGGGGTACCGGCCGATGGACAGCTCCACCAGGGACAGGCCCATGCTCCAGATGTCCGACTGCACGGAGTAGTGCGTGCCCTGCAGTCGCTCCGGCTGGCGGAGACGGGGAGGCAGGTGTCGGAGGGGCCTGAGCCCGAGCGCGGGGCCCCGGGACGAGCGCGGGGCTGGGGGACGAGCGCGGGGCCGAGGGACGAGCGCGGGGCTGGGGGACGAGCGCGGGGCTGGGGGACGAGCCTGGGACCTGAGCTGGCGCCCTGGGCCCGGGGACGAGCGCGGGGCACGCCGGGGACGAGCGCGGGGCCCGGGGGACGCTGGGGACGAGCGCAGGGCCCGGAGACGAGCGAGGGGCCGGGGGACGAGCCTGGGACATGAGCTGGCGCCCTGGGCCCGGGGACGAGCGCGGGGCCGGGGGACGAGCGCGGCGGGGCCGGGGACGAGCGCAGGGCACGCCGGGGACGAGCGCGGGGCCCGGGGGACGCTGGGGACGAGCGCAGGGCCCGGGGACGAGCGCGGGGCCGCGCCTCCCACCGAGCCAGGGCCCAGGCGCGCTCGGCAACACCAGCCCCAGCGGGTACCGGCCGCGGAAGGCAGCCCGCGGGCGGGGCGGCGGGCACTCACAGACATGTAGGACCGAGTCCCCACAAACGAGTTGGCCATGGAGTCGATGAGCTGCCCGCTGACCCCGAAGTCGCATAGCTTGATCTCGCCCCTGGAGTTGACCAGGATGTTGGAGGGCTTCACGTCTGAGGGCGCACAGCGAGGGTGAGGCCCCGCCCCTCCCCGCCCCCTCCCCCGCCCGGCCCGGCTCCGCCCGGGCCCTCACCTCGATGCATGATCTGGTGTTTCTCCCGGAGGTAGGCCAGGCCCCGCAGGACCTGCAGGGGCACAGCGGGGGTCAGCGGGGGTCAGCGGGGGCAGCGCGGGCCTGGCGGCTGGCCCCACGCCCCACTTCCCGCCGGAGCAGGGGAGCTGGACAGAGCTCCGGGCTTTTTGGCCTTGGCCCAGCCTCAGCCGTGTGGACACGCGGGGAGTGAACCACCAGACTCTACCTCTCTACCTCTTAGCAAAAAGAAAAAACCGACAAATGGCATTCAAAGATGTTTATTTCGGTGCAAAAAGTTTTCGTGAAATGCACGCGTAGCTTTTTCCGGATAGCCGTGTACCGGGAACTGTGGGAGATCCCGCGTGTATGGGTGTCAAAAAAAAAAAGAAAAATCTTTGCACCCAAACGAACTCGGTTTACGATTCCCTTTCCGCGGTGCCTGCGCATGCGCACCAACTCCTGAGGCGCACCTGTAGACCCGCGCATGCGCACCAACTCCCGACCCGCAGCCGCCCGCGGCGGGGCCGGCGCTGGTCTGCCCGGCGGGAGCTGGGTCCCAGGGGCTACAGCGGGGCAGGGGCTGTGCGGCCTGCCCGCCCGCCGGGCTCGGGCCAGCCCACGGCAGCCCAGGGGGCGCCGTCTCCCCAGCACTCAGGCAGAGCCCCCCCCAGGATGGAGTGGGCACTGGGGTGGGTGCCACCACTCCACCCAGAGCCCGCCCCGGGGGCCCAGCGCCATCTCAAGAGCTGGGAGACCCCACGCTCGCTGGCAGACGGCCCCGGCACCCAAGGGACGACGCACTGGCTCGGCCGCGTGGCCCCGAGTCGGCCCTGGCTGCCCTCGCCGGCAGGCCACAGCGAGCCCGGGGACTCACCGCGATGCTGACTTTGCCCAGGATTTCTTCCGGAATCCTCTTGGCCTCCTTCAGCACCTGGTCCAGGGAGCCGCCGTCCTGGGGGCACAGGAGGGGACGGGGGCCTGCGACCGTGGCCAGGCTGCCACGCTCGGGCCGGGGCCGACCAGGCACAACCGGGGCCGTGGGCCCTTGTGGACCTCGCGGTGTCCCGGCTACTTCCTGTCTCGGTTTCCCGTGGAGGCGCAGGGAGGAAGCCGAGGGGGCGTGCGGGGAGCAGCAGGTCTGGGCCTGGGAGCTGGAGCCCGTCGGGCCCGCACGTCCCAGCGTCCCCGCCCCCCACGCCAGGAGCGCCCCCGAGACAGCGCAGAGCGTGGCCGGCTCCCCTGAGGGGCAGGGCCGCCCCTGGGCTACAGCACCAGGACGTGGCCGCAGCTGGGCCTTGACCCCCCACGCCTGCGTGTGTCGCAGGTCCTGGAAGGCGCATCCTCGCGGGAGGTGGACTACAGAGTGTTATCTTCCGTAAACCAACCAGGGAGCCCCGGGCAGCTCCCCTTCCCCCAGAGGGTGAGCTGTGTGCACGCTGGGGCTGGGTCCCTTCCTAATCACGCCCCCACGGATGCCCCCGGGTGCAGGCTCCGCCCCTGCCCCCGCAGGCTCCGCCCTCTGCCGCCTCACTGGACCCCGGGAAAAGCCAGCGGCACCTCCACGTGGCCACGCGGGGTAACCCCCAGACCCGCTGCTCACGAGGTCACCATCACCCCTGTCGGCATTCGCACACCGATCCGAGCACGGACGCCTCGGCCAGGGACGCCGCTCCCCGCGGGGACAGAGCGAGGCCTGCCTGAGGGCGGGGCGGGGCTCCTCCTGGCTCCCACCCTGGGGAGGAAGCAGCAGGGCCCTCGCCAGGAGCTGCGGGCGCAGGCGGTGGGCTGCGGCAGGCTGGGGGACAGACCGTCCCGTGAGCGGGAACCCGAGGGCGGGGCACGGGCGTCCCTGCGCTAGCTCGCGTGGCCCCCCTCAGCGGCGTGGGGGCCGACCACACGGTGGCCGGGAGCTGGCCGCCTCCCTCTGCCCCTCTCTCCCGGCGCAGCAGCCCATGGTGCAGGTGGGAAGCTCAGGGGACTGCTCAGCCCAGGGGCGACGGGGCGTCACCCTCCCCCCCCACAGAGGCAGAGACAGATGTACAGGGACAGGGCGGGGGGCTGCCATCCGCTGGGTCACTCTCCAGGCCAGGCCAGCTCCATCCAGGTCCCCAACGGGGAGGCAGGGACACAAGGACTTGAGCCGCCGCAGCGGCGGGGGGAGGGGGGGCGAGAGCGTGACCGCGGGCCCCCAGCGCCGGCCCCAGCAGCCCAGCCTGCACCATCCGTCTACCGAGTCCTTCCCTAGGGGCTGACACCGGGGCGTCTTCCCGTCCATGCGGTCACCGCCCGCAATGCCGGGGCACACACTCAGGCCGCCCCGGCCCCTCCGACAGACGGGGTGCCGGGGGCGCACTGGCTCACTCCCGAGGAGGGGGTGCCGCCCGCGCTGACCTTGTGGGGCAGCTGGGACCAGCGCGATGCCCCCTCCCGGTGAGGGCGGGATCTTGCTCAAATCCACTTCCTGCCCGCGTTACGACACCCGTGTCCCGGGGGACGGCGCGCTCGCGAGACGCTCCCGCAGCCGCCGCGCCCGGGTTTTGCAAGGGGCCTGCAGCCCCCACCTGACGCCCGGCGCTCACGGGGCCCGGGCGCTTCCTCTGGGCCCGCAGCCCTGACCACTTCTGCTTTCGCTGGTCTCAGCGTGGGGTGGGGGGTGGGGGTCACAGAGAGGCGCGGCCCGGGCCCCGCCCTGCGCGGAACCCCGCAGGTCTGGGCCGGGGGCGGGCAGGAGGCCTGCCTTTTACAAAGCCCCACGTCCCCTGTGAGCGCTGGCTGGGGTCCTGGCTGCCCCGCCTCGGACCCAGCTCCCTGCTAAGGCCCCTGGGAAGGCGGCCCAACCCTGCCACCCACGCGGGAGACCCGACGGAGCCCCTGGCCGTGCCCGGCCATTGTGGCCGTCCGAGGGGTGAACCAGAGGGAGGTTCTGTCTCTCTCCCTCTCTGTCATGTGCCCTTCAAACCAGTGAGTCTTAACCGTAAAAAGCCCCCCCTTTAGAGGCCCGCAGGCCAACAGCAACCAGGTCCCGTGGGACCTGACCCCGAGGGGGCGCGCGGCAGGACCAGGCGCTGCCGCGAATGGGCGCAAAGGCCGTGCAGCCCACCACGCAGAGACGGGGCCCCGGCTGCTGATGGCGAGCAGAGTGGGCGCGGGCACCTGGCAGAGCGCCCGACCCCCCGGGACGCCCGCACCCCTCCCTGGGCCTCGGTTCAAACTCTGGCTGCGTGCGTCTGCCCCAGCCCCCGCGCATGCGCCCTGGGAGGCAGCGTGGGGGCGCACGTGGGGCTCCTGGCTCCAGCCTGGCCCAGCCCTGGCCGTGGTGGGTGGCCATCGGGGAGGGCCCCAGCTGCGTCCTGTGCCCTGTAGCTCCGCCTCCTCGGGGAGGGCCCCAGCTGCGTCCTGTCCCCTGTAGCTCCGCCTCCTCGGGGAGGGCCCCAGCTGCGTCCTGTGCCCTGTAGCTCCGCCTCCTCGGGGAGGGCCCCAGCTGCGTCCTGTCCCCTGTAGCTCCGCCTCCTCGGGGAGGGCCCCAGCTGCGTCCTGTGCCCTGTAGCTCCGCCTCCTCGGGGCGGGCCCCAGCTGCGTCCTGCGCCCTGTAGCTCCGCCTCCGCGCGGCCCCGGCCCCGCCCTCACCATGTGCTGCATGCAGATGCTGATCTCGCCGTCGCTGTAGAAGGCGCCGTAGAAGCCCACGATGTACGGGGAGTTGCACTGGTGCAGCACCTGCAGCTCGCGGATGATCTGGTTCCGGATGGCCGGCTTGATCTCCAGGTGGATCAGCTGTGGGCGACAGGGCGGCGCCCAGCACGGCTGTCTCAGGACAGAGCCCCGCGGTCACGGCCAAGTGCACGCCCGCAGGCCAAGCCCAGGGGGCGCCAGGAGCCCGCGGCCGAGCTGGGGCTGGGGTGGCCACAGGGACCCGATGTGACCCAGAACGCCCCATGGGGACCGGCAGCCGCTGGGAGAGAGGCAGGCCCTGCCCGGTGGAGACAAGGTGGGGGGAGGGGAGGACGGCCGGGGGAAGGGACAGAGAGCCACGGGTGCCGGCAGTGAGGGGTGACGCCGGGGCTGCAGCGGGGTGGGCGTTTCGGGGGACGCCAAGGTGGGGCGGAGGGCGGCGGCCGGGCCCGGGACAGCAAGGGGCTGGCAGCGCCCGACAGGACCCCGGGCGGCACCCCCACGCCCCCTGACACAGGCGCGGCCTCCGGTTCTTGCTTCTCACGCACCCCCCACGGCTCCCACCACCGCCCATGCGCGGGGGAGCCGAGTCGGGCACGGGCCGGGGTTGCCACGGCTGGGCGGGTGACTGTGTGTGCGTGAGGCGCGCGCTGGGCAGACCCGGGAGCCGGAGCCGGCCCGGGGGGCAGGGCTGCCCGGTATGCGTGAGCACACAGGTCCGGGCCAGCGGCGCCGCCCCAGGCCCAGCTCTGGCAAGGCGGCCGTGGCTGCGGTCACGTGACTGCGGCAGGGGGCACAGAGGCCAGGCCAGGGTTTCTCTGCCACGAGGGAGGGAAACACACGTGGGCGCAGACGGCGCTGGCAGCGGGCGCGCCCTGACCCCTGCTTCCTGCGCGTGCGTAGACCCTGCCAGGGAGGGGCCGCGGAGGGGCGGGGGCCCCTGCACCTGCGTGGGAGACCCGGATGGAGCCCCCGGCCGCCGCAGGGATCCGGGAGGGACCCAGGGGTCGGAGCCAACACGCGCTCTGCCTCTCAGATAAACACATTAATTCATTAAAACCCAGAGGTCAGTCTTCTCGGGCCTTCTACAAGGCCCGTCGTGCTGCACGCGCATGGGATAACCTGCGTGACGCCAGCACGCGGTGGGCGCCCAGCTGCCGGTCTGTGCAGGTCTGGTAAGGTGCCCCGGGGGCCGACAAGTCCCGGCACGGACTTGGCACGGGCACCCGTCGGATGCAGCCCCCTGCCAAGGCGCCTGGGAAAGCAGCAGAGGACACCGAGCGCCCGGCCCCCGCACACGCGTGGACGCAGCCGGGTGAGGCTCCCGGCTTCGGCCGGGCCCAGCCTGGCAGTCGGGGCCGTTTGAGGAGCGAGCCAGTGGATCCTCGGTTCAAATCAATCCATCCATCACAGACGCGAAAAGAGGGGGCCCCTGCGCCCCCCATCCCTCACCCTCAAAGGCGACACCTTACACGGTGGAGGAGCCAGAGGCCACGGAGGCCACACGGAGCTCGCCTGGCCACGCAGCCCTACGCGGAGCCCCTGGGCCCCGCCTCCCGGAGCCCCGTTCCCGCGGCGCTGGCCCCAGACGCCTCGGTGCCCACCGCTCTCCGACCAGCGCCGTCCTAGGGGGTCCCACAGGTGCCCTGGGTGGGGGTTCGGGGGCAGGGTGGAGGAGGGTCCTGGCTGTCCTGCTGTGGGAGCAGGTGGCAAGCTGCAGACCCCAGGAGGATCCAGGCCTCCCATCCCCGGGAAACACAGCCGGAGGCCGGGACCTCACCCAGCCGCAGGGCGGTGGGCTTCCTGGAAGAGCGAGCCGTGTGTGGTGGGAGGAAGACGCCTGAGAGGCGCACAGTCTGACCACAGAGTCCCCACCACGAGCTTAGTCATGGCCCCCAGCCGGTCCCTGCTCCCGTCTCCCCCCACCCCGGGGAGTGGGGGGATATTCCCCCACCTGGCTGCCCGGAGCCTCGGGAGCTGGGGCCGGGGTGGCTGTCCGGGTTGGGGGAGGCAGGCTCCCCAGCCTGGGGGCTGTCGGTGACCCCCGGGCCAGGCTGGAGCTGTGACGGACACTTAACCCACAAGACACCGGCGACGCAGCCGGCCTTCCGGGGCTGGGCGGGCCTCTCCCGACGGGTGAAGGTGTTCGGGGAAAGACGGCGGTGCCCCCCGAAATGTGTGGGGTCGCGAGCTGCGCCCTCCTGGCCTGGCCTGCACACCCAGAAGGCGGGCCCCAAGCTTCCTCCCCTCTTCTGGTGCAGGCGCACACTCCAGGGAGCCCTGGGGGGGGGGGACTCACCTCCCAGATACTCGCCGTGCCCTCCCACGCCCCAGCGCCGCTCACCTTCCTGGCCATGATGAGGCCCGAGGGCCGGTGCCGCACCTTGGTCACCACGCCGCCGTTGCCGGCCCCCAGCTCCGAGATCCTCTCGAAGTCATCGTCCTTGAGCTCGCCGACCTTGGCCTTCTGCGTGAGGAAGGCCTCCAGCCGCCGCCGCTGCTGCTCGTCCAGCTCCAGCTCCGCCAGCTTCTGCTGCAGGTCCACGAGGCTCGCTCTGCGGACAGCCGGGGGCCAGGTCAGTGGGGCCGCCGCGCAGGACGCCGGGCGCGCAGCCAAGTGCCGGGGCGCAGGGCCTGGCTCCGGTGCCTGCGCGCGCACCCCGGGAGGCAGCGGGTGGCCCTGTCCCTGCGTGCGCGCACCCCGGGAGGCAGCGGGTGGCTCCGGTCCCTGCACGCGCACCCCGGGAGGTAGCGGGTGGCTCTGTCCCTGCGTGCGCGCCCCGGGAGGCAGCGGGTGGCTCTGTCCCTGCGTGCGCGCACCCCGGGAGGCAGCGGGTGGCCCTGTCCCTGCGCGCGCACCCGGGAGGCAGCGGGTGGCTCCGGTCCCTGCGTGCGCGCACCCCGGGAGGCAGCGGGTGGCTCCGGTCCCTGCGTGCGCGCACCCCGGGAGGCAGCGGGTGGCCCCGGTCCCTGCGCGCGCACCCCGGGAGGCAGCAGGTGGCCCCGGTCCCTGCGCGCGCACCTGGGAGGCAGCGGGTGGCTCTGTCCCTGCGTGCGCGCACCCCGGGAGGCAGCGGGTGGCCCTGTCCCTGCGCGCGCACCGCAGGAGGCAGTGGGTGGCCCCGGTCCCTGCGTGCGCGAACCCGGGAGGCAGTGGGTGGCTCCGGTCCCTGCGCGCGCACCCCGGGAAGCAGCGGGTGGCCCCGGTCCCTGCCGCCCACGCGGGAGCCCCGGATGGAGTCCCTGGCTCCTGGCTGGTGCAGTGAGCCAGCGGGTGGGGTATGTGTCTGTGTTGCTTGCTGTCTACCTCTCAAACACAAGTGCGCGCGTCACACACCGACTCCACCCCAGCCAGGACGGGCACGCGGCCGGCCAGGGAGCGGGGAGGGATGACGCAGACGGTCCCCTGGCCTAGTGACCTAGCGAGGAAAGGCGCATGCGTGCCCTTGCGCACCCCAGAACCCAACGCCTCTCCCTGGGCGCAGGTGGGGGGGGCACTAGGAGAGCCCTGGGGGACTCCAGACGGCGTGGGTGGATGGGGGAAATGGGGACCGGGCCCAGGAGCAGGGCCCGTGGAGCCTGGGCAGATCCAGGCCTCCGACGCGGGCGTGGACGCCCCGAGGGCCCGGTCCTGCGCCAGGCGGACCCTTAACCCGCGCGCCTGGCCTCCCAGACCCGGCAACCTCGCAGCCAGCCGTGGCCACTGTGGGTTAGGGGTCACTCAGGGGGTTGTCAGGGAGTCCGGGACGCGGTCCTCAGGGAATTTGCCTTTGAACCTGGCCCTGGGGCAGGAAGCAGGACGCTGCAGCCGAGGGCACCCCAGGGCCGGCCCGGGGGCTCCCGGGGAGAACGGCCGCAAGCCCCCACGCCGTCTCCTGGGGCCCACTCTTGAAAAAAGGAAAACAGGCAAAGGTAATTTTAAAAATTTTATTTGTTCATTTGAAAGGCAGAGAAAGACAGAGAGACAGAGAGACAGCTGCCCACAGCAGCCCGGCCAAAGCCCGGAGCTCCACGGGGTCTCCCACGCGGGCGGCAGGGCCAGGACCTGGGACCCCACCCCACCACCCCGCACTGCTGCCCCCAGGTGCGCGTGCGCAGGACGAGCAGGGGCCCGGGAAGCCGGGGCTGGACTCGGCACGGGCGTCCAAGCACCAGTTCCCGGCTCGGCCACAGCGCGGTTGATCAGAGCCAGCGAAAATCCGATCATTTCCAAGGGGCGAGCGACGCGGCCTCCCCCACCCCCGTGTCTGCGCCCCGCGTGCCCGCGACGCCAGAGCGCTCCCGAACTTGGAAGAGCCGCCAAGCGCCCGTGCCGCCGGTGGCTGCGGCCGCCCAGCGCGGGGCTTGGCAGGTGCCCCGGGCATAAAGGGGGTCCTCAGGCACCGCCTCCCCCACCCACGCGGGACCCCTGCTCGCGGCCGGGAGACCCGCACGCCTCCCTCCCGTCAGGCCCCCGCCCCAGGCCCCAGGAAGCAGGTGTCCCAGTGGGGCCAGGAGGCCGCGTGGGGCACCGACAAGGCCACGTTCCGTGGCAGGCAGGCGGCCACCACGGCGGCCACGTCCGGAAGACGACCCCAGGCGGAAGGGACGGGGACCAGGGCGCAGGAGACCACGCGGGAGCCGCTGCCCCCCACCTGCCCCGCCGAGCCCCGCGCGCGGCTCTGCCAGCACTGGGGCCCGGGCAGCCACGGCCGGCGTGGGGGCGGCCACAGGGCAGGGGCCCACGCCCGTCCCACTCGTTCTCCGGGGACACGCGACGCGGCCCCCCGCCCTGTGCCCGGCTGTGGCAAGGGGGTCACTCTGGTTGGACCTGCCAGGTCGGCCTCGGGGCACCCACCAGGGCCTCTCCCCAAGACCCCAAGCCTGCCCCCTGCTCCTCGGCCCCCAGACCCCCACCCCCAAATTCCCCCGCCCCTGGCCTCGGAGACCCCCCCCCCAGCCCGTCCTCAAGTCCGGGCTACCCCTCCCATTTCCCCATCCCGACCCCGCGGGGTCCCCCAAGACCTTTCCACCTGTCACCCAGGGGCCCCACCCATCTCCCCAAAGCATCCCGCCTCGCAGGGACCCCCAACGCCGTGGCTTCCCAGGGGGGCTGCCCTCGGCCTCACCGCCCGCTCAGCGCCCCCGCTGCGACCCCCGCCCTCGGGGCGCTCAAGGACTCGCACTGCGCGCTGCCCCGCAGTGCCCGCCCCTCGCCCGGACCTCACCGTCCGGGACCCCCGCCCTGCGCCCGGCGACCCCCGCCTTCGGGGGTCCCTACGCCCCCACCACTGCGCGCTGCCCCGCAGTGCCCGCCCCTCGCCCGGACCTCACCGTCCGGGACCCCCGCCCTGCGCCCCGGCGCCCCCTGCCCTCGGGGGTCCCTACGCCCCCACCACTGCGCGCTGCCCCGCAGTGCCCGCCCCTCGCCGTCCGGGACCCCCGCCCTGCGCCCCCCGCCCTCGGGGGCCCCTACGCCCCGACCACTGCGCGCTGCCCCGCAGGGCCCGCCCCTCGCCGTCCGGGACCCCCGCCCTGCGCCCCGGCGCCCCCCGCCCTCGGGGGCCCCTGCGCCCCCCCCGCCGTCCGGGACCCCCGCCCTGCGCCCGGCGCCCCCCGCCCACTCACTCGGAGGCGCCCTCGCTGGTAGGGGACGGGCCCTCGGCGACAGCGGGGTTGATGGTGAGCGCCGGCAGCACCGGCTTCCTCCGGGCCAGCATCGGGGCTCCGCGGCCGGCGGCGGCGCCTCAGCCGGGGCCCATAGGGGGGCGGGCCGGAGCGGGCGGCGCCGACGCGACCCGGCCCGGCACCGGGGGCGGCGGGGGAGGCCGACACCGAGGCGGGCGAGCGGGCAGGCGCCGCCGAGGCCCGAGCCAGGCTGACGCTGCAGCCGGAGCCCGGGGAGGCCGGCGGAGGGGCGGGCGCAGCCGCGGGATCGCGCGCCGGCCTCTCGCGAGAGTGAGCCTGGCCCCGCCCCCGCCGCGGCGCGCGCCCCGGCCCGAGCGCCCCGCCCCCGGGGCAAAGGGGCGGAGTCCGGGCGGCGGCGGCCGGCGCGTGCGCAGTGGCTCGCTTCCGCGCCGGGGCGCGGGAGTGCGCATGCGCAGAAGGCGCGACGCGCCGGGAGGCGGTGACGAGGGCAGAGGAGAGTGGACAGGTGGGCCCGGGGCCTGGGCGGCCCGCTGCGTGTCCCGGGCCGGAGCTGAGTGAGCCCGGGGAGCCCCTCATTCAGCCCAGCTCTCGGCCACCCCGTCCGGCGGAGAGAGGTCACGTGGGGGCGGATCGTGGGAGCCACTGCGCGCGGCCGTCGGGGGGAGCTGCGGGGCCGCTGCCCGGAGGGACTTCCGGTCTCAGCACCGGCAGCCCCGGGCCTCCGGAACCTCTGCTCTGCCCCGGGAGACGCCCCCTCCCCAGCCCCGCGACCCCCACCCGCCGCCGGGCCCGCAGTCCGCCCGGGAGTGGGCATCGCAGGGTCCGACCCCCGGGAGTGGGCATCGCAGGGTCCGAGCCCCGGGAGTGGGCCCTGCGGGGTCTGTCCCCCCCCGGGAGTGGGCCCTGCGGGGTCTGTGTCCCCCCCGGGAGTGGGCTCTGCGGGGTTTGTGTGTCCCCCGGGAGTGGGCATCGCAGGGTCCGACCCCCGGGAGTGGGCCCTGCGGGGTCTGTGTTCCCCCGGGAGTGGGCTCTGCGGGGTTTGTGTGTCCCCCGGGAGTGGGCATCGCAGGGTCCGACCCCCGGGAGTGGGCCCTGCGGGGTCTGTGTTCCCCCGGGAGTGGGCCCTGCGGGGTCTGTGTGCCCCCCCAGTGGTTCCTGTGGGCTCTGCCCCCCACCCCGACCCTCACCCCTAGTGGCCTCTGCCCGGCCTCCGCACAGCCCCTGCACACCAGGAGTCACTGTGGCCTTGCATTGCAGGCTGGGTGTGCTGACCGCTGGGGTGGCCGGTGTGCGAGCGCCTCCCGGGGCTCTTGCTGTGGCCTCTTGCGGGAGTGGACGCCGAGTGCCAGCTGCGCTGCCCTGCAGTTCCGAGTCGGCTCGGGCAGCAGCCGCGGGGATGGGCGGAGCGTTGGTTGGTTGGTTGGTTTGTTTTAAGATTTTTAGTTACTTGAGAGGTAGAGAGAGGGGAGGGGGAGGGGGAGAGGGAGGTCTTCCATCGCTGGGTCACTCCCCAGGGGGCTGCTCCACCCGGGCCTCCCGCGGGGGTGGCAGAGACCGTGCACTTGGGCGGACCTCCGGTGCCTGAGCCGGGAGCAGGCCGGGACCTGAACCCGCGGCGGCGGGTGCGGGTGGGCTGGCCGCCGGAGATACACTGTCTAAACAGGGTCTAAACAGGTCCAGATGCGTATACATAATTGCAAAACGAGACTCAAAGATGCAAAGCCGTAACCTCTGCCCCAGGCCAGCTCCCGCGTGGCCTTCCCGAGGGCCTGGGCTGTATGCAGGCTCCCTGCTGACCCCTGAGGGGGCCACACGGACGGCCCCTGCACCCACCTGGGCGCCCCGGACGGAGCTCCCGGCTCCTGGCTTCCGCCCGGCCCAGCCCTGGCTGTTGTAGGCATTTGGGGAGCGACCCGGCAGAAGGAAGATCTGTGTCCCGGGCCTTGGTCTTCCAGAGAAACAGAGCTGTCCAAGCTGCCGTCGCTGGACGCCGGTGGCAAACGCAGGGCCACCCCCCGCCCCGGCTCCTGGTGCTGCCCCGCCTTCCCCGGCCCCCCCCCCCCCCCGGGCTGTCGCCGCGTGCCGGGAGACGTCCTCTTGTTTCCATCTATTGGACAGGCAGAGCGACAGAGAGAGAGAGAGAGAGAGAGAGCGCGCGTGCGCACCTCTGCCGGCCCAGCCCCCACCGTCAAAAATGCACAGAAAAAGAAAATTAAAAGACAAGGAGGGGGTGGGTGGTTAAGGAGTTAGGGGTCTGGTTAGGGCAGTGGGTAGAGCAGGGCCCGCATCCCACGTGGGCGCCGGTTCGAGTCCCGGCTGCTCCACTTCCGGTCCAGCTCCCTGCTGTGGCCTGGGAAGGCAGATGGCCCAAGTGCTGGGGGCCCTGCACCCGCGTGGGGGACCCGGATGGAGCTCCCGGCTCCTGGCTTCCGCCTGGCCCAGCCCTGGCTGTTGCGGCCGTTTGGGGAGTGGCCCAGCGGTGGACGACCTGTCCCTCCCTCCCTGTGTGTCACCACCGTGCCACTCAGCTGAATAGAAGCATGTCCCTGCCCGGCACACCCCGGCCTCCTGCCCCCTGGCTGTGCAGACCCGCGCCTGCCTCCCGCTGCTCCCGGCCAACGCGCGTCTAACGGCTCTCGGTAGCCTCGGTCCAAGGTCACGTTTATCTCATGTAGGCACGAGCCAGGGTTGCCGTGCCGTGGGCGCCTATCTCGCCCGGCACCAGGAACACTATCGCTCTCACCTGTGCCACGCAGCAACCGACAGAACGGCCACGCCCGCCACGGGGCAGGGCCGCGCCAGGCCCCGCACCAGCACCAGCCGTCCTGCCCCCGGCTTGCACTCAAGCGGGTTGTCCAAACAGGGGACACGGCCGAGGAGGCTCTCTGCGGCCGAGGTGTGGACACCACGCCCCCCCCCCCCCGGGACTCTCAGGACAGGCCTCTCGGACGCTGGCGGCCCCTGCCGCGGCCCGGGTTCGAGTCCCGGCCCATCCAGCTCCCTGCCAGTGTGCCCTGGAGGGCAGCGGAGGACGGCCTGAGCACGTGGGCCCTGCACCCGCGTGGGAGGCCCGGATGGAGCTCCTGGCCTCAGCCTGGCTCAGGCCTGGATGTTGTGGGCGTGCAGGGAGTGAACCAGCAGGTGGGAGCCCCACCCCTGTCTTTCCCTCTCTCCCTCTCCCTCCCTCCCCCCTCTCCCTCTCTCTCTCTCTCTCCCTCTCCCCCTCTTTCTCCCTCTCTCTCCCTCCCTCTCTCTCCTCCCCTCTCTCCCTCTCTCTTCCTCTCTCTCCCCCTCTCTCCCTCTCTCTCTCTCCCTCCCTCCCTCCCTCTCCTTCTCTCCCCTCCTCTCTCCCCCCTTCCCTCCCTCCCTCTCTGCCTTTCAAGTAAATAAATCTTGTTTTAAAGAAGAATTCTGCAACAGAGAACTCGTGAATGACAACATAGAAGAGCCGTAGAATCATCACGGGCGCTGTTGGCCACTTTAGGATGTGCAGAGGGAAAGAGATCCGATCCGCCGGTCGTTCAGGCCCCAGATGGCCACAACGGCCGCGGCTGGGCCGGACGGGAGCCGGGAGCTCCATCCGGGTCTCCCGCGTGGGCGCAGCGTCCAGACACTTGGGCATCGCTGCAGGGAGCTGGAGCCGGGCGGAGGCAAAGCACTCGAGTGGGGTGCGTGGGCAGTGGGGGGCGTGGACACTGGGGTGGATGGAGACGTGGGCACTGGGGGGGTGTGGGCACCAGGTGGACATGGGCACTGGGGGACGTGGGGGGCGGGGGGCGGGGGCACCAGGCAGACGTGGGCACTGGGGGGCGTGGGCATCCCCCGTTTCTGCCGCCCACCACGTGCCCGCGCGGGTCCTTCTTGAGAGAAACAATCCTGGACTAGCCGTGTGCGGCTCCTCAGACCACGAGCTTCACAGGGATGTGCTGAGGCCCCACAGCCAGGGTCCTCTCGTCCCGGCCCCCCCACCCCACAGCCAGGGTCCCCTCGTCCCGGCCCCCCCACCCCACAGCCAGGGTCCCCTCGTCCCGTGTCCCCCCCACAGCCAGGGTCCCTCGTCCTGTGTCCCCCCCCCACAGCCAGGGTCCCCTCGTCCCGTCCCCCCCACACACAGCCAGGGTCCTCTCGTCCCGTCCCCCCGCCCCACAGCCAGGGCCCCTCATCCCAGCGCCCCCCACGCCACAGCCAGGGTCCCCTCATCCCGGGTCCCCCCCCCACAGCCAGGGTCCCCTCGTCCCGGGCCCCCCCCCCACAGCCAGGGTCCCCTCGTCCCGGCCCCCCGCCCCACGGCCAGGGTTCCCTCGTCCTGTGTCCCCCACCCCACAGCCAGGGTCCCCTCGTCCCGGGCCCCCCCACACAGCCAGGGTCCTCTCGTCCCGTCCCCCCGCCCCACAGCCAGGGTCCCCTCGTCCCAGCACCCCCCCCACACCACAGCCAGGGTCCCCTCATCCCGGGTCCCCACCCCACAGCCAGGGTCCCCTCGTCCCGGCCCCCCCACAGCCAGGGTCCCCTCGTCCCGGGCCCCCCGCCCCACAGCCAGGGTCCCCTCGTCCCAGGCCCCCACCCCACAGCCAGGGTCCCCTCGTCCTGGCCCCCCCCCACAGCCAGGGTCCCCTCGTCCCGGCCCCCCGCCCCACGGCCAGGGTTCCCTCGTCCTGTGTCCCCCACCCCACAGCCAGGGTCCCCTCGTCCTGGCTCCCCCCCCCACAGCCAGGGTCCCCTTGTCCCGTGTCCCCCCGCCCCACGGCCAGGGTCCCCTCGTCCCGGGCCCCCACCCCACAGCCAGGGTCCCCTCGTCCTGGGCCCCCCACCCCACAGCCAGGGTCCCCTCGTCCTGGGCCGCCCACCCCACGGCCAGGGTCCCCTCGTCCTGTATCCCCCACCCCACGGCCAGGGTCCCCTCGTCCCGTCCCCACCCCACAGCCAGGGTCCCCTCGTCCCGTGTCCCCCCGCCCCACGGCCAGGGTCCCTTCGTCCCGGCCCCCCCCACGGCCAGGGTCCCCTCGTCCCGGGCCCCCACCCCACAGCCAGGGTCCCCTCGTCCCGTGTTCCCCCCACAGCCAGGGTCCCTCCCCTCGTCCTGGCCCCCACCCCACAGCCAGGGTCCCCTCGTCCCGTGTCCCCCCCACAGCCAGGGTCCCCTCGTCCCGTGTCCCCCCCACAGCCAGGGTCCCCTCGTCCTGGCCCCCCGCCCCACAGCCAGGGTCCCCTCGTCCCGTGTCCCCCCGCCCCACAGCCAGGGTCCCCTCGTCCCGTGTCCCCCCGCCCCACAGCCAGGGTCCCCTCGTCCCGTGTCCCCCCCACAGCCAGGATCCCCTCGTCCTGGCCCCCCACCCCACAGCCAGGGTCCCCTCGTCCCGTGTCCCCCCCACAGCCGGGGTCCCCTCGTCCCGGCCCCCCCCACAGCCAGGGTCCCCTCGTCCCGTGTCCCCCCCCCACAGCCAGGGTCCCCTCGTCCCGGGACCCCCACAGCCAGGGTCCCCTCATCCCGGGTCCCCCCCCCACAGCCAGGGTCCCCTCGTCCCGGGACCCCCACAGCCAGGGTCCTCTCGTCCCGGGCCCCCCCCACAGCCAGGGTCCCCTCGTCCCGGGCCCCCCGCCCCACAGCCAGGGTCCCCTCGTCCCGTGTCCCCCCCACAGCCAGGGTCCCCTCGTCCCGTGTCCCCCCCACAGCCAGGGTCCCCTCGTCCCGTGTCCCCCCGCCCCACAGCCAGGGTCCCCTCGTCCCGGGCCCCCCGCCCCACGGCCAGGGTCCCCTCGTCCCGTGTCCCCCCGCCCCGCAGCCAGGGTCCCCTCGTCCCGCCCCCCCCCCCTGCAGCCAGGCTCCCCTCGTCCCAGGTCCCCCACCCTGAGCCAGGCTCTGCCCTCGTCCCGGGACCCCACCCCACAGCCGGGCTCTGTCCTTGTCCCGGGGCCCCCCACCCCACAGCCAGGGTCCCCTCGTCCCGGGCCCCCCACCCCACAGCCAGGGCCCCTCATCCCAGCGCCCCCCACGCCACAGCCAGGGTCCCCTCATCCCGGGCCCCCCGCCCTGAGCCAGGTTCTGCCCTCGTCCCGGGCACCCGCCCCACAGCCAGGGTCCCCTCGTCCCGGGCCCCCCGCCCCACGGCCGGGCTCTGCCCTCGTCCCTGCGTCTGCTGTCGAAATCGCTGGAGCAAAGTTCCAAGCTCAAGCTTTGCAGACAGAGCTTTGACTCTTTTCTTTAATGGGGCGAATTCCCCGGGCTGTGGGGTCGGCGAGAGGGACCCTGGGCGTCCCTCAGGGGCCCGCAGAGACGTCCCTGCAGCCCCTGGCCTGGCTCGGGTGCTGGGGTCCAGGCCCGGCGCTGTGGCACAGTGGGTAAAGCCTCCCCCTGCAGCGCCGGCATCCCAAGGGGGCGCGGGTTCGAGTCCCGGCTGCTCCACGTCCCATCCAGCCCCCTGCTGTGGCCTGGGAGAGCAGTGGACGATGGCCCAAGTCCTCGGGCCCCTGCACCCGCGTGGGAGACCCGGCTCCTGGCTTTGGCCTCTCCCAGCCCCAGCCCTTGGGGACGTCTGGGGACTGAGCCAGCACAGGGGAGGTTCCTGTCCGTCCGTCTGTCACGCCGCGTGCCGTCGGATCAAGCCGTGGACTCTTCTCCCGAGGTCCGTTCGTTCCGCAGATCTTGTCACCCCCGGCCGCGTTCCCGGGAGCTCGCGGTTTGGCCACCTGGAAGTAAGAAATATTTGGGTGCGGGAGCCGCCGGGGCAAGGCCCGCGGGCCGGGCGGGGCGGGCGGGGGTCAGGTGCTCGCCGGCGCCCCCGCGTGGCCGTGGGCGGAACTGCCCCGAGGTCCAGGCGAGCCTGGAGGGGCGGGGCTGGGAGGAGGGGGCCGGTCTCGGGTGGGCTTCGCCGATGGCGCGGCGGGGGTGTGGAAGGCGATCCCGGGTGTCGACCCGAGCCCCCCGGGGCGCCGAGGTGGAAAGGGGAGGGTTCAACTAGCGCGTCCAGCGGCCGGGAGTTGGGGTCTAGGCGTTGCATGGCCAGGGTTAGCGGTCAGCGCTGAGATGCAGCCCAGAGCCCTGGAAATGGGAACCGTCAGGGGCACTCAGGCGGCTGGGTCACCCCACAACTGCCTGCAGCAGCCAGGGCTGGGCCAGGCGGAGCCGGGGGGCCAGGAGCTCCATCCGGGGCTCGCACGCAGGTGCAGGGGCCCCGCGCTGGCGCCGGCGCTGCTGCCCCCCAGGGTGCGCGTGAGCACGGAGCTGGGACCAGGAGCCAGACCAGGGCTGGAACCCAGGTCTTCCAGAGGGGCTGGGGGCGTTTGCCCCGTGTCGGCGCCGACAGCCCCGGCGCTGCGGGAAGAGGAGTGACCGGGAGACACCGGTGCCTGCTCGGGCTGACGAAACCTTGCTCCCCGTCCTAGGGCTCTCGGCTGCAGAGGCGGGCCGTGGGCCGTCACTCCCCCGCCCACGCGGTCTTCTCGGCTCTCGGCTCCAGCCGCAGCCGTCGCAGGGCTCAGGGGACGGAACCAGCGGGCTCTGTCCCGCAAAAAAATAAATTCATGACTATAATTTTTGGAAAATTAAAACAATAAAATATATTCGGGGAACACCACATAGCACGTCTTACATGCGCAAGGCATGCGAGCAAACCGCGGGGATTCGGAGGCGCGGGGTCGCTTGGCGCCCCCAGGCCGCCCCGGTGCAGTGGGGCTTCAGGCGTCCACGTGCGGCGGGATGGCCGCTTGCCGCTGGGGGGCGGCAGAGAGCAGGCGCAGAGGCAGTTCCTCGCAGCGTCCGCCAGAGGGCGGCAGAGCCGCACGGCTCGGCCGGGCTGGGGCAGGTGCGGCGGCCTGGATGGCGGCGGGGGCCGCGAGTCGTTGACCTTGGGGGTCCCCGAAGGTCACCTGCGGGCGGCGAGCATGGCTGACCTGAGAGTGACGCCACCGTGGGCGTTTTTCCATTTTTTAAAGAAAAGTCTGCAAACGTAGAAACATTTATTTATTTCAAAGCCGAGTTAGAGGCAGAGGCGGAGGGGGGTCCACCAACCGCCGGTTCACTCCCCAAGTGCCCACGGGCACCAGGGCCGGAGCCGGACCCCGGAGCCCCCCACTGCCCGGTCACACCCACAGGGGCCAGGCCAGGCCGGGGGCGGAGCCGGAGCCGGAGCCCCCTACTGCCCGGTCACACCCACAGGGGCCGGGCCAGGCCGGGGGCGCAGCCAGAGCCGGACCCCGGAGCCCCCCACTGCCCGGTCACACCCACAGGGGCCAGGCCAGGCCGGGGGCGGAGCCAGGAGCTGGACCCCGAGCCCCCCACTGCCGGGTCACACCCACAGGGGCCAGGCCGGGGGCGGAGCCAGGAGCTGGACCCCGAGCCCCCCACTGCCCGGTCACACCCACGGGGGCCAGGCCAGGCCAGGGGCGGAGCCGGAGCCGGACCCCGAGCCCCCCACTGCCCGGTCACACCCACAGGGGCCAGGCCAGGTCGGGGGTGGAGCCAGAGCTGGACGCCGGAGCCCCCCACTGCCCGGTCACACCCTCAGGGGCCGGGCCAGGCCGGGGGCGGAGCCAGGAGCTGGACCCCGGAGCCCCCCACTGCCCGGTCACACCCACAGGGGCCGGGCCAGGCCGGGGGCGGAGCCCGGGGCCCCCCCCCAGTGTCCACTCGGCCGCTGTGGTGCAAGGAGGCCCCGCGGTCACGCAGAGGCCGGGGTGAACACTGGGCCTTGCATCCACAGCCCTGTGCTGCTGCCTTTATTCTGCGCCAGCTGTTTACACACGCGGACGTGCAGCCCCCCGGGGTGGGGGGGAATGTGACCCCGGCCCAGAGGAAGCCCCGTGAGCGGGGGCCAGGGCCTGAGCGGCTCGAGGGCCCCTGAGTGTGCGCCAGCTGTATACCCCATGAAGCCCTGCGCATCGAGTGTGCGCCAGCTGTATACCCCATGAAGCCCCGCAGATTTGAGTGTGCGCCAGCTGTATACCCCACGAAGCCCCGCAGATTGAGTGTGCGCCAGCTGTATACCCCACGAAGCCCCGCAGATTGAGTGTGCGCCAGCTGTATACTCCACGAAGCCCCGCAGATTGAGTGTGCGCCAGCTGTATACCCCACGAAGTCCCGCAGATTGAGTGTGCGCCAGCTGTATACCCCACGAAGCCCCGCAGATTGAGTGTGCGCCAGCTGTATACCCCACGAAGCCCCGCAGATTGAGTGTGCGCCAGCTGTATATCCCACGAAGCCCCGCAGATTGAGTGTGCGCCAGCTGTATACCCCATGAAGCCTTGCAGATTGTGTGCCAGCTGTATACCCCATGAAGCCCTGGGCATCGAGTGTGCGCCAGCTGTATACCCCATGAAGCCCTGGGCATTGAGTGTGCGCCAGCTGTATACCCCACAAAGCCCTGTGCACTGAGTGTGCGCCAGCTGTATTACACATGAAGCCCTTCACCTGCAGGGCCAGCATCCCACGTGGGCGCCGGTTCGAGTCCCTGCTGCTCCACTTCCGGTCCAGCTCTCTGCTGTGGCCTGGGAGAGCAGTGGACGATGGACCAAGTGCTGGGGCCCTGCACCCGCGTGGGAGACCCGGATGGAGCGCCGGCTCCGGGCTTCGGATCGGCCCAGCTCTGGGGAGTGGGCAGCGGGTGAAGACCTCCCTCCCTCCCTCCCTCCCTCCCTCCCTCTCTCTCTAACTCTGCCTTTCGAATACAGAGATAAGTATTTTTAAAAAGTCGTGACCTTTTCATTTGGATTTGGAAGGGGCGGAGGTCAGCGGTCACTCACCAGGTGACCGCAGCGCCAGGAGCTGCACCCGGGCCCCCCCCCCCCCGTTCGGTGGCACCTGCGCCCGGGCGCATGCGCGGCGAGTCGAGGGACGTGGAGCGGCCGGGGCCGGGCCCGGAACCAGGACTCGGAACCAGGACCCGGGCAGGTTCTCGTCTGAGACGTGGGGAGGAGCGAGCGACCCAGGGCCGCCTTTCCCGTGACGACAAACGCCAGGAGCAGGTGGTCTCCGCGGGGTGGGGCCAGCCATCCGGGCCGCCCCCTCCCCCGAAACTCCTCCCGCGTGTGCACCTGCTGGGCCGGGCCGCCCCCTCCCCCGTGCGCACCTGCCGGGCGGGGCCGGGCCGCCCCTCCCCCGTGTGCACCTGCTGGGCCGGGCCGCCCCTCCCCCGTGTGCACCTGCTGGGCGGGGCCGGCCGCCCTTCCCCCGTGCACACCTGCCGGGCGGGGCGGGGCCGCCCCTCCCCCGTGTGCACCTGCTGGGCGGGGCCACCCCTCCCCCGTGCGCACCTGCTGGGCGGGGCCGGGCCGCCCCCGACCACCCAGCTGTCCCGACGGGCGCCCTCTAAGACGGCTCGGCCCGGGAAGCCCCGCGGCTCCTCCACCCGGCCTCGGGGACCCTGCACGCTGCCGCTGGGGGTCTGCTGCGGACCCCGGCCGCGCATGCGCACGCGGGCCCGCGGCCACACGAAGCCTCTGTCGCGTGTCACTCCCGTCGCACTGACCCCAGCCGCAGCCGGCCGAGGCCCAGCGCGGACTCGGCGCCGCCCAGGCCCGGAAGCGGCCTCAGGACTCAGGCACGGGCCCGGCGCCGCCCCCCGGGTCAGACGCCCTGTCTCCGCCGCACGCGCCGCGCATGCGCACTCGGGCGTGCCGGGCGCCCTCCTGGAGGCGCGCTGCATGCCGGGAGGAAGCCGAGGCGCGGGGCTCCGAGCGCCTGCGCGGCCCGAGACATCCGCGTGCCCATCGGCCACCGCGGCCGGGCGCCAGCGCGCATGCTCCGCTGAGGGCTCCGCGCACGCGCGCGAGAGGGGACCGGCTCAGGGTTTCAGAGAGTAGGCGACAGGAAGGGCTGCGGGGCCGACGGGCTTATTTCTATGATTTTTAAAAAACATTTATTTGAAAGGCAGAGTTGGAGGCGGGGGGAGAGAGAGAAGTGTCCCATCTGCTGGTCACTCCCAGATGGCCGCAACAGCAGGGCTGGGCCAGGCCGCAGCCCGGAGCCGGGGGCTCCATCCGGGTCTCCCACGCAGGTGCAGGGGCCCAGCCCCGGGCCGTCACCGCGGCTCTCCCAGGCCGCAGCCCGGAGCCGGGGGCTCCATCCGGGTCTCCCACGCAGGTGCAGGGGCCCAGCCCCGGGCCGTCACCGCGGCTCTCCCAGGCCGCAGCCCGGAGCCGGGGGCTCCATCCGGGTCTCCCACGCAGGTGCAGGGGCCCAGCCCCGGGCCGTCACCGCGGCTCTCCCAGGCCGCAGCCCGGAGCCGGGGGCTCCATCCGGGTCTCCCACGCGGGTGCAGGGGCCCAAGGACCTGGGCCATCGTCCACTGCTCTCCCAGGCCGCAGCCCGGAGCCGGGGCTCCATCCGGGTCTCCCACGCAGGTGCAGGGGCCCAGCCCTGGGCCGTCACCGCGGCTCTCCCAGGCCGCGGCAGGGAGCGGGGTCGGACGTGGAGCAGCCGGGACTCGAACCCGCGCCCCATGGGATGCGGCCAGGTCAGCCCTTCCTTGCCTGGCCCGGGTCCTACCTGCTGTAGCAGCGCTGTGGCCGACCTGAACGCCTGCCCCTGACCGGCTGCAGGCCCGGGGCACCCCGGGGGGCGCAGCAGGGAGCCCGGCGCTCACACACCCCAGTGCGGGCTGACGACCCCCGCACGGCTTCCCGCCCTGGCCCCAAGCGCATGCAAGCAGCCGAGTCTGTGTCTCAGGGGCAGCGCCCGAGGCGCTGGTCCAGGTGGTCCCGGTGGTCCCCGCGAAGCCGTTCGCACCCGTGTGGCTCCAGCGGCCAGCCAGACCACCAGCGCCGAGGGAGGGAGGCGCCGTCCGCTGCTCCGCGCTCGCTGTAGGCGTCGTGGGCAGGCGCGACTGCACACCCCACCCCGCTGTCGCTGACTGATGCGCCAAGGCTAGACACATCGGAGAGGTCTGCCCTCTGCTGGTCACTCCCAGGTGGCCGCCAGCAGCCAGGGCTGGGCCAGGCCGGAGCCGGGGGCTCCATCCGGGTCTCCCACGCGGGTGCAGAGGCCCCAGCAGGGAGCCGGAGCGGAAGTGGAGCGGCCGGGACTCGAACTGGTGTCCAACCGGTGCGGGCGCTGCGGCGGGGCCGGGCCCTGAGCCCTGTGCTTGGCCCGGGGAAGCTGCGCCCCAAGTCCTCAGGGAACCCCCCTCCCCCCAGCTCCCAGGCCCCTCCCCTCTACAGGAGCCACTCCCTGCGCGTCCGTGCCCTCCGGCGGGCCATGGCCTCCCTCTGCGCAGACCCAGACTTCAGAGCTGCGGGGGGAAGAGCCAGGCCATCCCCAAACCCTACCCCCGCACGCAGACCCCGCCCCTGACAGACCCCGCCCCGATTACAGACCCCACCCCCAACTACAGGCCCCATCCTCATCCTACAGGCCCCACCCCGCACGCAGACCCCGCCCCTGAAGACCCCGCCCCTGACAAACCCCGCCCCCAACTACAGGCCCCACCCCCAACTACAGGCCCCATCCTCATCCTACAGGCCCCACCCCAGCTGGCAGCCGTCCCCACACCACGTGCACCTGGGGTCACACACACTCACACACACACACACACACACACACACAGTGGCCAGCAAAAGCCAGCACCGGGGTCAGCGGTCAGTGTCCATGTTAAGGACGTGAGCCCTGGGAGGCGGGGGCCCACCCTGAGGCTGTGGCCACGCCCCCAGACCCCCGCTTCGGACAGCAGGAGCGGACCCTGTCCAGCCCCGGAGGCTGGCACGGCGTGGGCGGGGCCGCGTGCTCGCTGTGCGAGACCCCCGGGGTACCCGGCCGCGCGGGGCAGGCGGAGGTGGAGGGACCACGCCCAGCCAGGCCAGGCTGTCCGGGCGGCACCCGACCTCGGCCCGGGGCTGGGAAAGCCACTGGCCCCGCGGCCCCCCCCCGCAGGCTCTGGCCGGTGCCCTGGAGCGCTCAGCCTGCCGGCCGCACCTGCCGGCCAGGTGGACAGGGTCCCTCCGGGCTCTGCGCCTTCGCGCTGCTGCCCACGGCAGCGGGCACAGGCGCTCCAGGCCCAGGGCTCACCGGGCTCCCTCGGGTGGGCGCGGGGACCCGCACCGGGGCGGACCCCAGTCCCTCGGCGTCGCGGCCCCGGGGTGTGCGTGCAGCTGACCTCCAGGGCTGTGATGCCGGGTGCGGGTGCGGGCGCGGGCGGTCAGGCGCTGCTCACCGTCCGGTCCGACTGCCCCTACTCCTCCCCTCGGCGCCCTGCTGCTCCCGGCCGCCGCCCCCCTGCCCGCACCCCCCCCCCATAGACTCCAGCAGTCGTCCCCAGCCCCCCATAGTCTCCAGCCGCCGCCGCCCCCCCATGGACGCCAGTCGCCTGCCCCGCCCCCCATGAACCCCAGCCGCCGGCCCCGCCCCCTCCATGGACGCCAGCCGCCGTCCCCGGCCCCCCATGGACTCCAGCCGCCGTCCCCGCCCCCTCCATGGACTCCAGCCGCCGTCCTCGGCCCCCCATGGACTCCAGCCGCTGCCGGCCACCCGCAGGAGTGTACGCTCCAAGTCCCAGCCGGCCCCGGAGCAGCGAGCTGTCCGCAGCGCCCCCTGCCGGCGGCCGGCGTCTAGGCTGGGCCGCGGCGCACCTGCTGCTGCGGGCCCCCCCGCAGACCCCCGCAGGGCCAGTTCCCCGCGGGCGGCCGGGCTAATTCTCACCGGCCCTGGCCTCACTTCAGAGGTCACCGTGGGGAACAGGTAAGACGACACAAATCCAGCGTTCGACACGGACGGAAGGGCACTCGCCGCTATTTATTATCGACTTGAACGAGCGGGCAGCGCTTCTCGCGGCGGATTCTCTCGCTTACCCGTCTGGGGTTGGTGCTAACAAGAAGTCACAAAGCGCATAACCGACTGATGTGTTAGTACAGTGCAGTGTGGCTCCGACAGCCCCTACACTGCAGGTTCTGCAGCCAACTGTAGGTAAAAATAGCTTTAAAACACTGCACTGGGGAGGCCGGCGCTGTAGCGCAGCAGGTGACGCCCTGGCCTGTGGTGCCCGCATCCCATAGGGCCGCCGGTTCGAGTCCCGGCTGCTCCTCTTCCGATCCAGCTCCCTGCTGTGGCCTGGGAAAGCAGCAGACGATGGCCCAAGTCCTTGGGCCCCTGCACCTGCACCATGGCTTCCGCCTGGCCCAGCCCTAATGCTGTGTGCATTTAGGGAGGGAACCAGTGGATGGGAGACCTCTCATCACTCTGTTTCATTTTTTTTTTTTCATTTGAAAGTCAGAGTTAGAGAGAAAGAGAGAGAGGTCTTTCATCTGCTGGTTCACCCCCCAAATGGCCATAACGGCCAGATCTGGGCTGATCTGAAGCCGGGAGCCAGCAGCTCCATCCGGGTCTCCCGCGCGGGTGCAGGGACCAGCGTGGAGCCATCGCTGCCTCCCAGGTGCATCAGCCGGGGCCGGGCTCCAGGCACCGCAGCCTGACCTGGGCACTGTCAGCGCCGGCCCACAGGAGGCCCCCAGTGGGGGAGCCGCCGCCTGCTGTGCCAGCATCGCCCAGGAGCGCCGGTTTGAGTCCCTGCTGATGCACCCGGGACAGCAGTGGACGACGACCCATGACCCAGGTATCTGGAGCTGACCCTGGGTTTGGGAGGGGGTGAGTGCTTAGCCTGTACCCGGGAGACCCCGAGAGGCAGCAGTGCGGGCTGCGCTAGGGTCCCGTCACCCCCGTGGGAGACCTGGATGGTCGGGGCCGCGGGCTCTGTCCTGACCCAGGCCAGGCTGCTGTGAGCCCTGAGGCATGAACCAGCCGACGGGAGCCCCCACCTCCGTGTCCCTGCCTCCTAAATCGATTAATTAGTTAAAGGCCACGTGCATTTCTCCAGAAGGGGCCTAAGAGGTCGGCACACCTGTCGCCGGTGCGGGAAGCTCCGGGGGCAACGCCAGGGTGAGGGCTGCCGCCTGCTGGGCGCGCCCGGAACTGCGGGCTGCTGCCCCTGGGCGCGCGCACGGAGCTCTACACAGCTAGGAACAGGGCCAGGCTCTGACGCCGCGCCCCGCCCACACGCGTGGGGTCCTGGAGCCACAGACACGGCGTGGCTGACGGCAGGGGTGCTGCACGGGCGGTCCTGTCCACCCGCCCGGGAGCCGGGGCGACTTGCGCCTCCCTCACCTGCAGGGCCCGTGGGGAGCAGCCGTCCCCCGGAGAGGCGGGACCCCTGGGGCGCAGGAGCGGGCTGCCCTCTGTGGGCGGGGCAGCTATGGGTGGGCGGAGCTGCCCTCTGTGGGCGTGGCTGCTCTGGGTGGGCGGGGCTGCCCTGTGGGCTCCACTGGGCTCCCTGCTCGCGCGCGCCCTGGAGGAGCGGCGATGGCTCAGGGCCCGGGCCCTGGACGTCCACGTTGGGGACATGGATAGAGTTCAGGGTCCGGCTGTCAGCCCGGCCCAGCCCCGGCTGCCGTGGGCATCTGAGGAGTGGACCAGCGAGTGGACGCTCGCTCTGCCGTTCAGAAAACAAACCAAGACTTTTTTTTTTTTTTTTTTTTCAAATAAAGAGAGAAAGAAAACGGATCTCTAGTGAGAAGGGCGGGGGCCAGGCAGGGAGGGGTGTGCTGCTGGCTGAGTGCGCATGCGTACGCCCAGACGCCGCACACGCGTGGCGTAGGCGATCTGAACCCACTCGGGTTGGTGAGGACGTCCGCACTTACCCCTTCCGGGCCTGGGGAGCGTCCGACCCGCTGACGGGGCCTGCGGAGGCGTGGGGTACGTGGGCGGCGGCGGCGAGCGCCGTGGCCCCCTGGGGCTCCCCCGGGAGGGCACTCGGCCCCGGGCCCAGTTTAAAGCCACAGAAGCGGGCACTGGAGACCGAGCCGGACCCAACGGCCCATCCACAGCCAGCGGGGCTGGGCGTGGAGACGGGGTGGGAGGGGCGAGGCACAGGGCGGAGGGCAGGGCGGCGCCAGCGGGCCCGCCAGGCCTCGGGGCAGTGGCCCTGGACGACAGGGCGGCCCAGGTGCTGGCGGCCGTGGACGAGGGCGGGGACCACCTGCCCGTCAGGGGCCCCGCCCACGAGGCCCAGAGGGACTTCGGACAGGGACGCTGCCCCCCAGGACCCAGCGGGCAGGTGTCCCCGGGCCGCAGCCCACCTCTCTCCTGGCTGCTCCCCCGGGATCGAGACCCCCAGGCTCTGGCCAGGCCAGCGTGAGCTGGGCTTCCAGTGGACGCCGGCGGCCGGCCCATCGGGGCTGGGGTCACTGGGGGCTGCCCCCACCTGCAGGGGAGGGGTGGAACGTTCGGGGAGAGACCCCAGCCCCCCGCTTCCCCACACCAGGGGCCGAGCGCGCAGGGTCCCGGGCAGGACCGACCCCGAGGGCTGGGCTGGCGCCAGCCACGTGACCCACGGCCCTGCGAGCGCGCGGGGCAAGAACGGCCGGGCGCCTGGGCTTCCGTCCACAACATTTAATATCCGCGTCGCAAGAACCACCCTGAGAACGGGGTTCCCCAGGGAGGCCCAGCTCCCCCCGGGGACCGCGCAGCCCCGGCCAGGCCCCGGGCGTGGCAGTGCGAGGGGGGCTGCGCTGCGCAGGCGCCGCCCCCCGGCCAGCGGCTAAGGCACCAGGGCGGCGGCGGCCGCGGGGCGGGCGTCAGCAGGCGGGGGCCTCGCCGGCCTCCACGCACAGCCCCTTGCTCAGGAGGAAGGCGTCCTGCTTGGGGTCGCGGCCCAGGAAGAGCTTCAGCATGGCGCTGGCGTCCTCGGAGCCGCCCGGCCTCAGGATGCAGCTCCGGTAGTGCATGCCCACCTGCGGGCGGGGGGGCGGGCTGAGCAGGGGCCGGCGGGGGCGGAGCCGGGCACGGGCACAGGGGGACAGGCGGAGGACGGGCACGGCGCGGGAGCAGAGGGGGCAGGTGGAGGACGGGCACGGGGGCGGGCTGAGCAGGGGCCGGCGGGGGCGGAGCCGGGCGGGCACGGGGGCGGGGCGTCGGCAGGACGGGGAGGGAAGGCCGGCCAGGGCCCAAGGCTGAGCGCAGGCGCCCCGGGAAGGGGTGGAGCCCTTGCAGAGCCTGGCGCCTGGGCCCTCAGCGCGGCCCCACCCCCACCCGGGCACAGCGCACCCCGCCCCCACCCGGGCACTCTGCGCGCCCCGCCCCCACCCGGGCACTCAGCGCGGTCCCGCCCCCACCCGGGGAACTCAGCGCGGCCCTCCCCCATCCGGGCACTCAGCGCGGCCCTCCCCCATCCGGGCACTCTGCGCGCCCCGCCCCCCACCCGGGCACTCAGCGCACCCCGCCCCTGCCCGGGCACTCAGCGCGGCCCGCCCCCACCCGGGCACTCTGCGCGCCCCGCCCCCACCTGGGCATTGAGCACGCCCTCCTGCTTGAAGCGCGTGTGGAACATGTCCATGGAGTACACCTCGCTCCACAGGTAGCCGTAGTACTGCGCGTCGTAGCCTCCCGCCAGGTGGCCGAAGGTCGCGGGCATGTTGGTGCCTGGGACAGACGGACGCAGACAAGCTCAGGCCCGGAGACCAGGCCCGGCAGGAGGAGACCCGGGCGCACGGCGGGCGCCGTCTCCCGCGCCCGAGGGAGGGGCTGGGGACCAAGAGGAGCTATGCGCAGGCGCACACCGGCACGCGCACTCCCCGAGGGTCTGCAGTCGCGCGTCCCCTCTGCGTTTTCTCCGGTTTTTGCAGAGCAGGGCACGCTCTGGGGCCGAGAGAACCAGGGGCTCCGGAGCCCCACGCCAGAGCCGGGAGACGGACAGGCGGCGGCCGGCGGACGCTGGGCATGGGAGGCGCGCAGTGGTGTCTGGCCCCGCCCAGGCCGCGCGGGGAGCCGCCCTGGCTGACAGCCGCGCCCCCCCGACGTGCGCGCAGGGTCACCGCTGCTGCCTAAACCGAGCACCGGGGAGGGCGGCGGCAGCGCGGAGACCGCCGTCACGCTGCGCTGAGACACGGGAGGCCGGCTGGGACGCCCCACGCCCGGACACGGCCGAGGCCCCGAGGCCCGCACCCCCGAGCTCCCGGGACGGCCGAAACCCGTGCCCCGCACCCCCGAGCTCCCGGCACGGCCGAGGCCCGCACCCCCTAGTTCCCGGGACGGCCGAGGCCCGCACCCCCTAGTTCCCGGGACGGCCGAGGCCCGCACCCCCGAGCTCCCGGGACGGCCGAAGCCCACATCCCGCGCCCCCGAGCTCCCGGGACGGCCGAGGCCCGCACCCCGCGCCCCCGAGCTCCCGGCACGGCCGAGGCTGCGCCCCCGAGCTCCCGGCACGGCCGAGGCCCGCGCCCCCGAGCTCCCGGCACGGCCGAGGCCCGCACCCCGCGCCCCCGAGCTCCCGGGACGGCCGAGGTCCGCACCCCCGAGCTCCCGGGACAGCCGAGGCCCGCACCCCCGAGCTCCCGGGACGGCCGAAACCCGTGCCCCGCACCCCCGAGCTCCCGGCACGGCCGAGGCCCGCACCCCGAGCTCCCGGCACGGCCGAGGCCCGCGCCCCCGAGCTCCCGGCACGGCTGAGGCCCCGCGCCCCGCGCCCACCTGGCGTGGCGGGCACCCCCAGGATCTCCTGGCAGAGCCGCGCGTACTCCTCAGCCGGGTCCGCGTCCGTCTGCGTGTGCAGGGCCTGGTCCACCTTGGCGAGCACGATCTGGCGCAGGTTGAAGAGCCCTGGGGGAGGAGGGAGAGCGGGCTGGCCTGGCGCCCCGCCCCCGCCGCCCCGGGCCGCGCCCCCCGCTCCCCGGGCCCCGCCCCCCGCGCACCGGTGTTGGCCTGCCGGGACCTGATGAGCTTGTCCAGCAGCTCGGGGGGCAGGGCGTCGCCCGTGCGGTAGTGCTGGGACATGCGTCGCAGCGGCTCCTCCTCCCACACCCAGTTCTCCAGCATCTGCGACGGCGCCTCCACGAAGTCGCGCTCCACGTGGGTCCCGCTGAACATGGCGAACTCGGCCTGCGGGGCGGCAGGGCTGGGACGCGCTCCACCGCCCCGGCCCCCGGCCCGCTCCCCAGGCAGGTGACACGCTGGGCACGGGTGGGGACACGTCCCCGTGTGTGCGCTGGACAGCGGGCGTCCCGGGGCACAGACGTGGGGCTGGGGGCTCAGACACCCGTGTGAGGCCCGGCTGGGCCATCGAGAACCCACGAGAGGCAAAGACAGGTCGAGCTGAGGCCGACCCGGCTCGGCGGGTGCCCCCTGCGGTGGCCCCGGGAGACCGGCTCGGCCACTCCCCCGGGGCTGGGGCTCTGGGCTGGGCTGTTCTCCGCAGCCGCGTCCCTCGCTCTCATGCCCGCTCCCCGGCTCTGCGGCAGCTGGACCGGCCCCCCAAGTCCGCAGCTGCGGTCTGAGCCCCCATTGCCGCAGGTGACCGTGCGGAGAAGCTGAGAAGTAACCTGGGGCAGTAGGGTCCTGAGGGCACTCGGCGTCCTTGGGCGAGACCAGCGCACAGACGCAGGGCCGCGCCAGGGGCCGCGGGGAGGACCCCTGCGTGCCAGCCAGGGAGAAGGGGGGACCACGGGGCGGGGCCGCAGGGTGGGCGGGGCCGCAGGGTGGGCGGGGCCCACGGGCAGGGGGACGACGGGGCGGGGCCCGCAGGGGGCGGGGCCCACCTGCGAGCAGAGCTGGTGCATCACGTGCCCGAACTCGTGGAAGCAGGTCTCCACCTCGCCGTGCTGCAGCAGCGACGGGGCGTCCGGCGTGGGCTTGGTGAAGTTGGCCACCATGGCCGCGATGGCGATCTGCCTGCTCCCGTCCGGCCGCAGGCAGCCCGGCTGCAGGCCGAAGCAGGCCGCGTGCCCGTACTTGCCTTCCCTGGGGGCGGGCGGCGCGGGGGGGGGTCATCCCTGGAGCGCCGACCGGGCCCTGGACAGGCCTCCGCGCCCCGCCCACTCACGAGCCCCGCCCTCGCGCGCAGCCGGCGGCCCCGCCCACCTGGGGTAGAGGTCCAGGTAGAACTTGCCCACGAGCTCGCCAGACGCGGCGTCGCGTACGGAGTAGAGCTGCACGTCCTCGTGCCAGGCGGCCGCGCCCTCCTCCAGGCGGAAGCGCAGCCCCAGCAGCTCCTGGTAGATGCCCAGCAGCCCCTGCGTGACCACCTGCACCGGGAAGTACTCCTTGAGCAGGTTCTGGTCCACGCGGTAGCGCGTCTCCTCCACCTGGTTCATGTAGTAGCGCATGTCCCAGGCGTGGATGCAGCCGTCGAAGGGCAGCCCGCGCCGCGCGCACTCGGCCTCCTTCAGCTCCAGGATGGCCGCGCGCTCCTGCTCGCCCAGGGGCTTCAGCTTCCGCGCCAGCTCGTCTGCGGGAGAGGGCAGGCCGCACGGGCCCAGGCGGGCTCACCGGGCGCCCGGGCAGGCGGGCGCCCGCGCCTCCCAGCAGCCCCGGGGACGGGCCCCTCCGCCCCCACCTCCCAGCAGCCCAGGACCCCTCCGCCCCGCCCCTCCCAGCAGCCCCGGGGCCCCTTCGCCCCCCTCCCCCGCCCCTCCCAGCAGCCCCGGGGACCTGCGATGCGTGACTCTGAATTACGTCCCGCCAGGCCCGCCAGGAGAGGGAGCCGTCCCGAGGGGCCAGAGCCCCCCGCAGCCCTGGGGGCCCCGCGGAGGGGCTACCTAGGAAGGCGGCCACCGTCTGGCTGGTCTTGGCCATGTTCATCTCCAGGACGTAGTCGGCGTGCGTGCGGAACCCCAGCAGCCTGGACTTCTGCGCGCGCAGGGCCACCAGCTCCTTCAGGATGGCACAGTTCTCCTGCGCGAGCATACCGCGTCAGCCCGGGCCGCGCCCCCTGCCCCCAGGCCGCCCCACGCCCACCGCCCCCCCCCCCCACTGGGCACCGCCCGCCGCGGACAGCACCAGGAAGGAGGGTGCTGAGGGCGGCGGCCCGCGGGGGGCAGTGTGGCCTGGGCCCCCAAGGATCGCTGAGGCCCCGCTGCTGTGCGTGGGTCTGGTCCCCGTCGGGGGCGCCCCCGGCCCACACACAGCCCCCCTCAGAGCCTGACTCGGGCTTCCACGACGCAGGCGTGCGGAACAGAACCTGCCCCACCCCGAGGGCCCGGGAAAGCCCCTCGGGCTGAAGGGCAGCAGCGCCCACCCTGCCGGCCGAGCCCCTGTGGACACGGGCCTCAGCACACCCCTTCCCTGCCTCAGGCCGGGGAGCCAGAGCGGGCCTGACGGCCGAGGACGCGGACTGCGCGGCGCCGCGGCCTGCCCGCCCGCTGAGGGGCTCGGGGACACGTCCCCAGCGACAGTGGCCCCGGGCACCGCCCCGTCCCCGGCCAGCAGCACCGCGCATGTAGTGGGGGGACCGGGGCCCTCGACTGTGCGGTGCTCACGGTGGCTCCGTGGGGTGGGGGTGGGAACGGACCCCGCCCCGCCTCAGCGCATCTCAGGGCCACTCTGAGACGGCAGCTGAGGCAGGGTGGGGGGTGTGGACGAGACAGGCAGCCGGACAGGGGCTCGGGGACACGGGCTCAGGGCGGAGCATCGGGGGCGGGGCCAGGGCTCAGGGCGGAGCACCGGGGGCGGGGACACGGGCTCGGGCGGGGCAGCGGGGGTGGGGCCAGGGCTCAGGGCGGGGCCAGGGCTCAGGGCGGAGCACCGGGGGCGGGGACACGGGCTCGGGGCGGGGCAGCAGGGGCGGGGACAGGGCTCGGGGCGGGGCAGCGAGCTCAGCGCGGAGCATCGGGGGCGGGGACACGGCCAGGGCTCAGGGCAGGGCATCGGGGGCGGGGACACGGCCAGGGCTCAGGGCAGGGCATCGGGGGCGGGGACAGGGCTCAGGGCGGGGCAGCAGGGGTGGGGGCAGCGGGGCGGGGCAGCGAGCTCAGGGCGGAGCATCGGGGGCGGGGACACGGGCTCGGGGCGGGGCAGCGGGCTGGGGCGGGGCCGCGCGCACCTCCTTGCAGCGGCAGTTGAAGGCGGCCTCCACCTTCCTGCGGGTCTCGGGCACGTGGCACTTCTTCAGCAGGGGGAAGTAGTGCGGGTACTTGAGCGTGACCTTCAGCCGCCCGTCCTCCGTCTTCTCCAGGGAGCTCAGGAAGTCCTCGGGGAGCCCGCCTGCGGGACGCGCCCGCGGGTCAAGGGGCGCCGGGGGGCGCCGCACGCGGGCTCGCAGGGAGCCTCCCGGGAAACACGGGGACGGCAGAAGGCAAAACGGCCATGGGGGAGCGGAGGCGCGGGCTCCCCAGGACCGAGCGTGCTTCCGCGCTACTGGAGGTGACCCAAGCCCAGGCCCACGGCGCACCGCCCCCTCCTCTCTCTCGGGCCCCGCCCCCGCCCCTCCCCCGCCCCTCTCCCGGGCCCCGCCCCCGCCTCAGCGCCGGCCCCGCCCCCTCCCGGGCCCCGCCCCCGCCTCGGCGCACCCAGCTCCTCGCGGGTGAAGGGCAGGAAGGCCGTGTCCTCGTTCAGGTTCTTGTTGAAGTCGATGCACAGCAGGCTCAGCTTCTTCTTGATGCTCTTGATTTTCTGGGGGGAGGGGCAGTGAGGCGAGGCCCCTCGGCGGGGGCGACTCCGCTCCCGGGCGCGGGCAGGGGGCAGGGCCCACCGAGCTGCACCAGGAATGCGGGAGGGAAAGCCCGATCCACACGGGAAGCTGACGCCCAGGAGCCTGCTGCCCTCGAGCCAGGGCCTGGGCAGCCCCGGGCCGTGTCCTCCGTCCTCCGCCGGGAGGGCCCCGGCCAGCCGCCCGGACTCTCCGTAAACCGGCATCCTGCACCTGACGGAGCTGAAACCCGGGAGCAGGGGGCAGGCGCTGGCCTCGGGGGGACGCTCACAGCCAGACGCCGGCCTGCGGGCAGCTCCGGGACCCCGGGAGGCGGCGGGGCCGGGCCCGGGCACTCCCACTGGGACCCGGGCGGAGCTGCGGCTCCCGAGCGGGGAGCAGTGGACGGCAGGCCCCGGCTTTCTCTCTGCTTCTCGGCTTTCTCTCTGCTTCTCGAGTGAGCGACTCACTCTCATTCTCCAAGGCCACACGTGCCGAGCGTGCGCAACACAAAGCATCTCAAAGAGAAATGGGGGCGGGGCCGGCGCTGGCGCAGCGGGTGAGGCCGCTGCCTGCAGGGCCGCATCCCACATGGGCAGGGGTTCGAGTCCCGGCTGCTCCACTTCTGGTCCAGCTCTCTGCTGTGGCCTGGGAGAGCAGTGGACGATGGCCCAAGTCCTGGGCCCCTGCACCCGCGTGGGAGACCCGGATGGAGCTCCTGGCTCCTGGTCAGCACAGCTCCGGCCGTTGTGGCCATCTGGAGAGTGACCCAGCGGATAAAGACCTCTCTCTCTGTGCCTCTCCTCTGTGTAATTCTTTCAAATAAATAAATCTTTACAGAAATAAAAAAGAGATGCACGTGGGCTCAGTAGCGGATCCCAGGGCGTGGGCACCCCCACTCCCACCCCCAAGGTGGCTTCAGTGACAAACGTCACCGCTCCTGGGCTGCGGGGCGGGGGGCACCAACCCGACCTGCACGGCCTCCGCGCCAGGTCCCACAGCAGCTGCCCAGGGGCCCTGGACTGCACCTGTCCCTCGGGTTCGACAGCTGGGGCCCTGCTGAGCCCTGGGGCGTAGACACGGGGTGGCGACGCTGCTTCTGCCTACACCCCCGTCCCCCCCTAGCTGGCGCCCACCTCCCCTGGGGGCCGCAGGAAGCCCGCCCCAATCACCAGGCAGGCAGACAACCTGGGGCCGCAGGGCCCGGAGCTGGGAAGCGACCCCAGCAGCCGGCAGATCCTGCCCGCCCGCCCGCCCCGCTGCTGCTTCCCACGGGAACCACTCGGAGCTCAGGGCACGTTCCAGCCTCCGGGGCGGGGAGCGCCGCCGGCCAGTGCGCCACACCCAGCCTCGGCTTCCCAACACCCGCACTCCACACCCCAGCTCCACCCACGGGCGACCCCCAGGCCTCCGCGCTGGCCCAGGGACAGGTGAAAGGAGGCGCCCCCGCCCCCGCCCTGTCCCAGCACTGCCGGCTGACTCCGCCCACCGCAGCCGGTCCGTCCCTCCGCTCCTCCCACAGAACGGCATGGGCGGGGCCTGCCAGGGGGGGCTCCGGGAGGGGCCGTGCCACCCACCACTGGGACCAGGGCCCCGCAGGGCTCACGAGGGCCGTGCAGAGGGAGAGGACACGGGCAGTGTCCCCAGCAGCCCATGGGGTGGACGCTGTCACGGGCCTGGCTGCACACTGGCCGGGCCCCGCGCAGGCAGGCCCCAGGGAGAGAGGAGCAAACACGCAGACCGCCACGCACCGCGCGGGCCCCAGGGACGCGGTGACCCTCCGCAGCCCCCGCCGGAAGCCGTGCGGACGGAGGAGGGGGTGGGGGCCCCGAGGCAGGCCGGGAGCGCACACTCACTTCCTGGGTGTCCTCGGGCAGGTGCAGCCCGTTCCTCCGGCCCAGCTTGATGAGCCGCTCCAGGTAGCGCGCCGCCTCCGGCCGCAGCGAGCCCTCGGGGACCTTCTCCTGCGGCGACGCGGAGGGCTGGTGAGCCGGCGGGCGCCGTTCAGGGCGCACCCCCACGCGGCTGCCCAGGGCGCCCCGGGCGAGGAGGGGCGGGCGCGAGGGGCGGGGCACGGGTCCCTCTGGCTGTGCGCAGGTGCGGGACTGGAGGAGCGCTGGGGACCAGGTATTTGGGGTGGGAGGTCTGTCCCTCCCCTGCGAATCGGTCTTTAAGAAGGGGGCTCCCGGGGTCTCCCGGGGGTCCCGGCTCCGCTCCCGCGCGCGCTTCCTGCCGATGCGCTGGGAGGCAGAGAGGCGCGGGGGCTGAGCCGGCACCGCGCGGGGACGTGGGCGGCCCCGGCTCCCAGCGCCCACTGGGGAGGGCGTCTGGGCAGGGAACCAGCAGCGGGAACTTGGTCTCTCTGACTCCCAAATAAGTCAAATACGTAAATAAGAACTGGTGGTTTCTTTCCTGAAACCTGCCAGGCCAGCGTGTGGCGCGGCGGGTGAAGCTGCTCCCTCCCCGCCGTAACTGCCTTTCAAACAAGCGAATCTTTCAAAAAAAAAAAAAAAAAAAAAGTATCCACCAGCGAAGCAGAGTCAGAGAGAGGGACAGAGGTCTTCCATCCGCTGGTTCACCCCGCAGTGGCCACATGGCCAGGGCTGAGCTCCGTCCGGCCTCCCCATGGCCGGCAGGGCCCAGCACTCGGGCCGTCTTCTGCGGCCTCCCGGGGCGGATCGGAACCCGCGCTCACATGGGGCGTCTCTGGCGGCCTCACCCTGCTGTGCCCCGGGCCACAGCCCACCCACCAGGGACCCAAAGCCGGCACTCGGACGCCTGGGGCCCACGGGACAGGAGGGGTGAGGGAGACGCGTCCGGGCCCCCTACTGCCAGTCACAGCCAAGGCCCCATGGCGCTGACCCACTGGGGAGGCCGGGGCTGACGGGGGCCACCCTCCCCCGCGTGTCACTGGGCTCCTCTCACCATCCACAGCACATGTGTGTGTGAAAGCCCCCAGGAACCCCCAATGTGAAAGCCCCCCAGTGTGTGTGAGAGCCCCCAGAGCCCCCCAGTGTGAAAGCCCCCAGAGCCCAGGCCCCCCCAGTGTGAGAGCCCCCCAGTGTGTGTGAGAGCCCCAGAGCCCAGGGCCCCCCCCAGTGTGACAGCCCCCAGAGCCCAGGGCCCCCCAGTGTGTGTGAGAGCCCCCAGAGCCCCCCAGTGTGAGAGCCCCCAGAGCCCAGGCCCCCCCCAGTGTGAGAGCCCCCAGAGCCCAGGGTCCCCCCATTGTGTGAGAGCCCCCAGAGCCCCCCAGTGTGTGTGAGAGCCCCCAGAGCCCAGGCCCCCCAGTGTGTGTGAGCCCCCAGCAGGCCCAGCGTGGCCCCCCCGTCGGTCTCGGTCACTCTCCGGCGGCTGGGGGGGCCGGTGGCGGCACAGCAGGTTAAGCTCCATGGGCACCCGTGTCAGAGCGTGGGGTCCAACCCAGCCCCTGCTAACCTGCCTGCCTGGGAGGGGCCGGTGAGGGCTGAGGACTGGGGGGCCCCGTCACCCTCTGGGGACCCAGACAGAGCTCGGGGCTCCCGGCTCCCGCCCAGCCGAGCCCCGGCCGCCCCGGCTGCCCAATAAAGACATAAACCCGGAAAGGAGAGGGCAAGCGACCTCTGCAGACCCACCAGGAGGAAGCCCCCGCCCTCACCCGCAGCCACACGGTCCTGGGTCCCCCCCCACAGCCACACGGTCCTGGGTCCCCCCCCCCACCCGCAGCCACACAGTCCTGGGGCCTCCCCCACCCCCCGCAGCCACACGGTCCTAGGTCCTCCCTCCCCCTCCCGCAGCCACACGCCCCCCCCACAGCCACACGGTCCTGGGGCCTCCCCCCCCCCGCAGCCACACGGTCCTGGGGCCTCGCCCCCCCCCCGCAGCCACACGCCCCCTCACCCGCAGCCACACGATTCTCTGGTACACGTCCTGCCTCATGCTCATCTCCACGTCGAACTCCGACAGCTGCTTGTCGGCCTGCGTGCTGGCCGCCCGGATGTCCTTGCAGGGGGACACGTGCTGGGGGAAGTCCAGGAGGTTCCTCTGAACTGCAGCGGGCGCGAGAGCCGACACGGGCGTGAGGCCCTGCCCGCGCCTGCGCCCTCACGGGCCCTGCGGGCCGGCACAGCAGCGGCAGCCGGGACTCGGCGGCAGTCACGCCTGCCCTGCCTGGTGCACGACGCCGCGGCTGGGCTTTAGCCGCTACGCCACAGGGGCGCGGGTTCGAGTCCCGGCTGCTCCTTTCCCACCCAGCTCTGCTGTGGCCTGGGAGAGCAGTGGACGATGGCCCAGGTCCCTGCACCCGCGGGGGAGACCCGGATGGAGCTCCTGGCTCCTGATGGGCGCAGCGCCAGCCATGCGGCCATCTGGGGAGTGACCCAGCGGATGGGAGACCTCTCCCCCTCTCTCTCCCTCTCTCTCTCTCTCTCCGCCTTTCAGATAAACGTGTAAATCTTTGAAACAACCAGACAAAACCCGCGCGGATCTCCAGGCCACTTCCTCTGCCCACGGAGGGCGTGGGTGGCTACAGGTGCCGGATGTCGCAACAGAGCCGCCTCCGACCAGGAGGCCAAGCTCAGCGGGGTGAGGGCAGCGACCCCTGCACAGCGGCCGGAGCGGGGACAACCCCCGACATGCGACACAGCCCTGACCCCCGCACGGTGCGGGGCTCCTGGGACAGGCAGCGAACAGAGCGGGAGAACCCAGAGACAGGCCGCAACGGAACATTCTAGAACGAGTGGCAGTGGCCGCACAACCCTGCACACACGTCAGGCACCACCGACACGCACGGGGCGCCCAGCACGCACGGTCCCTCCGCCCGGGGCCGGCACCTGCACCTGCTCCTCGCTGGGGGCAGCCCGGCCCCCTCGCTCCCAGCCGCAGGCCCAGGCCCGCCCTCGCCACGCCGGGCTCACCTGTGTAGGTCACCTCCACGTCGGCCAGCGCCTTGAGCGTGCTCTCGTAGCACACGTCCTCGTAGGACTGCGCGCCCACCTGGTCGTACACGCGCTTGGTCTGCGCCATCAGCGCCTTGGTGAGCTCGGCGATCTGCTGCGCGCTCAGGTCCCAGCGCAGCGAGTCCACCGGGGCGCTCGGAGCCGCGGCCGCCGGGCCGTCGCCCGCGCACGCTGCGCACGGGGGCGAGAGGCGCTGTCAGAGCGGGGCCGCGTCCCCAGGGGCACCGGGCGCCGGCGACTCAGCCGCACGCCCTGCGGTGCGCCCAGGACGGCGCCGCCCCGGCCCCGGCGCCCACAGCGGCCCCCAGCCGGGGGTCCCCAGCCGGGAGCGCGGGCAGCCCCGGGCTCGCTGGAGGGGTCAGGGCCCCCTCCGCCGCTCAGCCCGTGCAGCGGGGGACACGCGGCCCCGAGAGCTCAGCAGGGCGCGCGCGGTGGGGCTGGGGTCCCAGGCGGCGCCGAGACAGGGGCGCGCAGGGGAGCCCCGAAGTTAGGCCGGCGGGGCTGCGGGGGCCCGTGGGAACCTCCTCCTGGCGGGGCCGGCCGCATTCCTGGCGCCTCTAATGATAGCCATCGGCGTCCGGTAATGACCGCCCTGGCCGGCACGGGTGGGCGAAGGCCCCGGGGGGACCCCTGGGGGGGACAGGTTCCCAGGAGGCGCCAACACGCTCCTAGGAGCGCAGCGCAGGGTCTCGCACGAGTCCCCAGCCCCCCCAGCCCTTCCCGAGGGCCCGCTGCCTCCGAGAAGCCTTCCGGGACCACCACCCCTCCCGGAGACCCCCACCCCGGGCCCCCCAGCCCGCCCCGGGGCCCGGCTCGCGCGGGGGGCGCCTGATCAAGCTTGTGAATGAATGAAGCGCTGGAAAGCCGGCTCAGTCATTCCGAGGCGAGGGGGCGGGGCCTCCCGCCGCGACCCCAGCCCCGGGCCGCGGGGGCACGCGGGGGTCAGTCTGCCCCGACCGCAGGCCGGAGCCGCGATCCCGGGGGGCAGCAGGGGACGCCCGGGTCTGGGGAGCGGCCGGTACCTGCCGGGGGCTTCATGTCGGGCGGGTCCGCGCCGACGGCCCCCTTCCTCCGCCGCGTCCGCCAACAGCCGCCGGAGCCTCCGCGGCCGCCGGACGCCTCCGGGTCCAGCCGCTGCCCGCAGACCGACGCGCCCGCCGCCCGCGCGCCCGGAGCATGCTGGGAGAGCGCGTGCGCAGGAGGGCGGGGCGCACGCGCGCCGGAGGCCCACCCACTCCACGGGGCCGGGCCTCCTGGCGCACTCTGCGCACGCGCAGCAGCCCTCCCGCCGAGCTATTGGTTCTCCCCGGCGTGTGGGCGGGGCCTGGGTCCGCCCCGCCCCGCCTGGCGGGCAGGGACGCGCGTTTCCATGGGAACCGCACACAACTCGCGCTTCCGGCTTCTCCTGCCGAGCTCCGCCCAGCTCCAGGCGCGCGCGTGGACGTGCTTGCTGCTGGCACGCGTGTCCTCCCTCGCGGGGCACAAGCTTTATTTGGCGGCCTGTAGCTTTTTAATAATTGGGTTTTCCAAGGACTTTTCCAAGACTGCGTGGGAATGAGTTCCAATGTTTTGTGCATCCGGGTAAACTTTAATTCCGCTTCCCCGCACCAGCTTAGGAAGTCTCGGCAGGGCCGGTGCCTCGTGTGTCCGCGGAGTGTGGCTCAGTCACGACTAAGAGAACGATGGCCAACAGGGCGCAGGTGCACGGCCTCCAACAGGCTTTTCCGGAGCGGCGGGCGAGCCCGGCTACGCAGGCTGGCGCGTGTGAAAAATAGACATCGAGGGCCGCCGGCGCTGCGGGCGAACGCCTGGCCTGCGAGGCCGGCATCCCACGGGGGCGCGGGTTCGAGTCCCGGCTGCTCCACTTCCGGTCCTGCTCTCTGCTGTGGCCTGGGAAAGCAGTGGAGGATGGGCCCCTGCACCTGCGTGGGAGACCCGGATGGAGTCCTGGCTCCTGGCTTCGGCCTGGCCCAGCCCTGGCTGTGCGGCCAGTGAGGAGTGACCCAGCAGGTGAACGACCCCTCTTTCTCTCTCTCTGTGTAACTCCGACTTTCAAATAAATCAGTAAACTTTTAATATACATGTATAAACACATACATCGAACTGCCTACAACACTGGGGGGGGGGTCATTAGAATTAAACTCAACACCAAAGAAAACGTCGCCCTTTTGTCAAAAGATTAATTTGCTTTCTTGAAAGTGTTACAGAGAGGGAGAGGGAGGGAGAGATGGGGGGGGGACAGGGCTCCCCCCGCTGGCTCACGCCCCACCGCCCACAGCAGCCGGGGCTGCACCAGGCTGGAGCCGGAGCTTCTCCCCCCCGCCCTCCTGGGCCATCGCCGCGGCCTCGCAGGACCAGAAGTGGCCAAGCCGTCCAGCGGGGCCCGGGATTCAACACCGCCGACCCCCACCCAGGCCAGGCCGTCCAGAGGGCCCCGGGATTGAACACCGCCGACCCCCGGCCAGGCCGTCCAGCGGGGCCCGGGATTGAACACCGCCGACCCCCGGCCAGGCCGTCAAGCCGGGCCCGGGATTGCACACCGCTGACCCCCGCCCAGGCCGTCCAGCGGGGCCCGGGATTGAACACCGCCGACCCCCGGCCAGGCCGTCCAGAGGGGCCCGGGATTCAACACCGCTGACCCCCGCCCAGGCCGTCCAGCGGGACCCGGGATTCAACTCGCCAACCCCCGCCCCGGCCAGGCCGTCCAGGGGGGCCCGGGATTGCACACCGCCGACCCCCGGCCAGGCCGTCCAGGGGGGCCCGGGATTGCACACCGCCGACCCCCGGCCAGGCCGTCCAGCGGGGCCCGGGATTAACACTGCTGACCCCCGCCCAGGCCGTCCAGCGGGGCCCGGGATTCAACACCGCCGACCCCCGGCCAGGCCGTCCAGAGGGCCCCGGGATTGCACACCGCCGACCCCCGGCCAGGCCGTCCAGCGGGGCCCGGGATTCAACACCGCCGACCCCCGGCCAGGCCGTCCAGGGGGGCCCGGGATTGCACACCGCCGACCCCCGGCCAGGCCGTCCAGGGGGGCCCGGGATTGAACACCGCCGACCCCCGCCCCGGCCAGGCCGTCCAGCGGGGCCCGGGATTGCACACCGCTGACCCCCGCCCCGGCCGACCAGCGGGGCCCGGGATTGCACACCGCTGACCCCCGGCCAGGCCGTCCAGCGGGGCCCGGGATTGCACACCGCTGACCCCCGCCCAGGCCGTCCAGCGGGGCCCGGGATTCAACACCGCTGACCCCCGGCCAGGCCGTCCAGCGGGGCCCGGGATTCAACACCGCTGACCCCCGGCCAGGCCGTCAAGCGGGGCCCGGGATTGCACACCGCCGACCCCCGGCCAGGCCAGGCCATCCAGCGGGGCCCGGGATTCAACACCGCTGACCCCCGGCCAGGCCGTCCAGCGGGGCCCGGGATTGCACACCGCCGACCCCCGGCCAGGCCGTCCAGCGGGGCCCGGGATTGCACACCGCTGACCCCCGGCCAGGCCGTCCAGCGGGGCCCGGGATTGCACACCGCTGACCCCCGGCCAGGCCGTCCAGCGGGGCCCGGGATTGCACACCGCTGACCCCCGGCCAGGCCGTCCAGCGGGGCCCGGGATTCAACACCGCTGACCCCCGGCCAGGCCGTCCAGCGGGGCCCGGGATTGAACGAACGAGTGAGTGGGTGGGCGAACGAGTGCAGGAGGACGCTGCGCGCCCCGCAGCGACTTCCAGGCGCGGGGTCCCTGAGGCCTCCGCGCGCGCCTGGCGCCCCGAGCCGGCAGCACCACGTGGTCAGCGCGGGGCGCCCGCCGGAGTCCTCCACCGTCCCAGCATGCTCCTCGCCACGCCCGCTCTAGCGAGCCAGTCAGGCGCGACTTCCGGCCCCCCTGAGGTCGCAGAGGTCAGTTGCCCTAACGACCAGCTGGTTCCCGCCTCTCAACTGCATCACTTCCGCCCGCGCCCGCCTCGATCACGGACGCGCCTGCGCAGAAGGAAGGCAACCCGAGGCCCTGCTCCTTCTGCGCGTGCGTCGTCCCCGGGGGGCGGGGCCGGCGGCGCCGCGGTGCGCAGGCGCAGCCGTCGGAGGGTCCGGGCTCGGTCGCTGGAGAGGTGAGTGGGGGGCCCCGCCGTCCTCCCGGTGGGCCTGGGGAGGGGTCCACGGCTCGGGTCTCACGGGGCCCCGGAGCCCGTAAGAGGAGGTGAGTCTGGGGTCGGGGTCTCCTCCACTCCCGCGGTCCTGCGAGCGGGCGGCGTCGGGCATGGCTTGGAGGGTCCTCGCCTGTCTCCGGGGATCCCGGCCCCAGCAACGTGGGCCCGCGGGCCGGCGGAGGCAGAGCGCCCCGCGCGGAGTGAGCGCCCGCGGCCGGGGAGCCGGCCCTCCAGTGGCCCGGGGACCCCGATTGCTGGACGTCCGGTCGGGGCTGGCGTCCCTCTGTGTGCGGCTGACCTTGGCCAGCCTCTTGGTGTTCAGGGCCGTGAAACCCGGCGTGGTCGCAGCCCCTGCCCGGGAGGCGGGCGAGAGCCGCGGGGCGCGGCGGGCAGCGGGCACCGTGGACGCCAGGCCGGGGGCGGGGGCGCGGCGGGCACCGGGAAGGCATGGCCGGGGGCGGGGCGGGCACCGTGGACACCGGGGCAGGGGCGGGGGCGCGGTGGACACCGGGCCGGGGGCGGGGCGGGCAGCAGGCACCGTGGACACCGGGGCAGGGGCGGGGCGGGCACCGTAGTCACCGGGGAGGCATGGCCGGGGGCGGGGCGGGCAGCAGACACCGTGGACACCGGGCCGGGGGCGGGGGCGCGGCGGGCAGCGGGGAGGCCGGGCCGGGGGCGCGGCGGGCAGGAGGCACCATGGACACCGGGGACACCGGGCCGGGGGCGCGGCGGGCAGGAGGCACCATGGACACCGGGGACACCGGGCCGGGGGCGCGGCGGGCAGCGGGCACCGTGGACACCGGGCCGGGGGCGGGGCGGGCAGCAGACACCGTGGACACCAGGCCGGGGGCGGGCGGGCAGCGGGCACCGTGGACACCAGGCCGGGGGCGGGCGGGCAGCGGGCACCGTGGACACCAGGCCGGGGGCGCGGCGGGCAGCGGGCACCGTGGACACCAGGCCGGGGGCGCGGCGGGCAGCGGGCACCGTGGACACCGGGGCGGGGGTGGGGCGGGCACCGGGGAGGCCGGGCCGGGGGCGCGGCGGGCAGCGGGCACCGTGGACACCAGGCCGGGGGCGCGGCGGGCACCGGGGAGGCCGGGCCGGGGGCGCGGCGGGCAGGAGGCACCGTGGACACCGGGCCGGGGGCGGGCGGGCAAGCCCACCGCCTCCCTCCGGCGCTGCGCTGCCCGGGCAGACCCTTCCCCCTCCGAGCTCTCTGAGCCCGGGGTCGCTTGGACGCTGCCGCCCGCGCCGTCGGAGGGGGAGCGCGCCTCGGCGGGTGCCCGGAGCGCGTGGGCGACGTCTCGTCCTGGTCCGATGTTGGGGTGGGGGGTTGTCCTGCGTCCCCCTGGGAGCTGGGGTGTCAGCCTGTCCCGGGGTCGTTTTGGGGGGGGCCATGCGTGGTGCCGGGGCAGGGGGTGCACCCCGTGTGCCGTCTTGCGGTGCCCAGGGCATAGCCTGGGGGTGGCCCCGAGCCTCCCTGGTGCTCAGGGTGTGTGCGGGTTTATGCGGAGGGGGAAGACGGGCCCATGGGAGTGGCGGCTCCGAGCCCGCCTGCCTGGGTTCGGGGCTCCGGGCCGTGTCCGTCTTTCTGTGTAATGGGGAGCCTGGTCGCCACCAGCCCGGAGGCTGAGCAGGCCCGGGAGCCACAGTTTTTGTGAACAGAATCCGCCCCCCCATGGCCACGCTCCTCCCTCGGGCACCCTCCGGCCGAGGCTGGAACCGCAGTGTCGTGACCTCTGGCCCAAGGATATGAGGGTTCCTGGGAGGGCGAGTGACCCCCGCGGGGACTGCTCTGCCCAGCCCGGGCCCCTGGGGAGCTGCAGCCGCACTCGTGCCCGGCCCGGCCCGAGTGGGGGAGGCAGGCAGGCGTGGGGGACCCAGGAGACCTCCCGGGAGCTCCCAGGTTTGGACGGAGCAGGTGCAGGGGTTCCGGCCCGTGGGACGGCGGGGGCGTCGCCAGAGCTCGGGGGGCTGCGGCTGGAGCGTGCGGACGCCCGGGTTTCTCTCCTGGGGACGCTGCGGGACTGGGTGGCGCCCGGAGCCCCCGGGAGGACCCCGCGTCTGCCCGCACTCCGCGCGGAGGCACCGCTGCCTCCCGGGAACACAGCGGGGCTCCCGCGGGGCGTGGCTACGCCTCCAGGGTGGCGGAGGGGCGGGGCCACGAGTCCACGGGGGTCCCCGCGCTCAGCACTGCAGGGGAGGGGGGCAGCGAGCGGCGGCTGCCGTGTCCGGGTTCTGGCGGCAGGATGGGGGGTAGAGTCAGCGGAAGGGGGCTCGGAGCAGCCCACGCGGGACCCGTCTCTGGGACCCGGCGGCCCACCCTGGCCTCTGCCTCCGCGCCCCAGCCCAGGCCTCGCGGTGGCCTTTGGAGGAGGCGTGGCCGCCACTGCGTGCCGTCCCCCCCACCCCGCTGCCCCCGGCCAGAGCCCACAGGCTGCCATTGTTCCGCGGGCACCGGGGGCGGCGCTGGCCGCCTGCTCGGCCAGCCTGGCGGGTGTGCACTGAGTCCCGGGTCCCGCCCTCCCCCGGATAGGGGTCCTCGGGCGGCGGGCGCGCCTCGCTGACCCTCGCTGACGGGCGGCCTCTCTTCTCTGGCCAGTGGCGCTCAGCTGGGGCTGGCGGGGGCGGTCCGCGGCTGTCACGGCCGGGGCTGTTCCTGGCACGGAGGGAGCACAGCCCGGGGCGCCGCTCCCCGGCCCGGAGGCCCGCCCTGCGCACGCGTGACTGCAGAGGGGGGCAGGTGTGAGGGTCAGGCAGCCCCCCCCGGAGTGAGGTCAAGTGTGTGCAGCGCCCGGGGCGTCAGTGGAATCCCCGAGACCCAGGGGTCTCATGGGGCGAGCTGGGGGCGCCGCTCAGCCTCGTGCAGGGCAGGGGCCCCGCCCCCATTCCAGAAAGGCCAGGCCGCCGGACCGCCCACGCCTCGCAAGGCCAGGGACGGCGAGGGGGACCGGGGCCCCCGGGGCGCGGGCAGGGGGCAGCCAGCGACCAGGGCCCGTCTCTCCAAGGTGGGGGCAGGAGAGGCCTGGGGCGCGGTGGGGGTGGGCGGTGTTCCGGCAGGGGGTGGCGAGCGCAGAGGCGCGGAGGCTCACCCGAGGGGGGAGGCGGCCTCTTGGTTTTCTGACCCCCGGGACCCCCTCATGGCTCAGGTGAGGGGCAGGGAGCAGCCCCCCGCGCAGGCGCACACCCCCCGGATGGTGCTGGCCCCCCCATGGCTCAGGTGAGAGGCAGGGAGCAGCCCCCCGCGCAGGCGCACACCCCCCGATGGTGCTGGCCCCCCCATGGCTCAGGTGAGGGGCAGGAAGCAGCCCCCCGCGCAGGCGCACACCCCCGGATGGTGCTGGCCCCTGTGTCCGGAGCGCTGAGGTGGGCCCCACAGCGTCCATCGAGGTCCTCGTTTGTCTGCGGGGCGCCGGCCAACTGCTCAGGGGCCCGGCCCCCGACTGTGCCGAGATGGGGCGGAAGCCCCCAGCCTCCCCCAAGCTCCCACCCCCGGGTGGCGGGGAGGGAATTCGATTTCCCAGGACACAGTGGGACGTGGCCTCCTGCCCTCCGCTCCCCTGCCGTCGCCACGCCCCTTCCCGCCTGCGGCCGCCTCCGCCCGTGGACGCCCACAGCACGCAGCCCTGTGTCCGGCCGTACCTCTCGGGCCGCCTGGGCGAGCGCGCGTTCCCTGGGAGAAGCGAGAGCCACTCCCGACCAGCCCAGCGACCACGCGGGACCTGCTGCTGTGTCCCCCGCCACAGGCTGCGCCACCACCCTGCACAGGTGCACGGCGCCCGTAGCCGCTGTGGCACAGCCCCCTGCACGCCGCGGCTTCAGTGGTCGGGGGATGGGGCAGCCGCTGCCCAGGTCCTAGGCCGAGGGCGGCCGCGTCCCCGGCCTGCCCCAGCTGCCGTGGCGGCTGGCGTCCTCGGCGCTCCTTAGCGCTGGACCAGTCCCCCCAGCTCCCTGTCTGTCCCGCGTGCAAAGCTTCGGGTCTTACGGGGCCCGCCCTGGCGACCCAGCCCAGGCAGCCCCTGACGGCACCCGGCACTCGGGGAGGGGCCTGTGAGCGTCCGGCACCCCTCCCGAGGCCGCGTCCTGGCTCGGGGACTCCGGCCCTCCTGGGTGCCGGCCGGGGTGTCCTCCTGCGTCACTTTCATCTGTCGGTGGCCGGACAGCAGAGGCCGGGACTCACTCGGCCCCACCCGTGTGCCCAGCACCGCGCCTCTCCCACTCCCCCCTCAGCCTGGGCCCCCAGGGCACGGTCATAGCGAGAAAGGTCACCCAGCCCTGTGGGCAAGGGCCAGGGAGTGGCCTCTGGGAAGGTGGCCGCCAGCCCAGCCGCGGGGAGCTGGCGGGAGGACAGGAGAGGCGGGACACGGCTGCCGGCCGGCCCCGTGTCCCGTGGACGCCCCGTTCTGCGCTGCACCCGTCACTCGGGGAGTGCGTCGGCTCCTGTCTGAGAGCTCGGCCCGGGCCGCACCTCGCTGTGTGGGCTGGCACAGCGTCCAGCGGCTCCCGGACGGTGTCCAGGGGTCGATGGAGGCTCGGGGGGGGGCAGAGTGGGCCTGGACGCCCCCCCTGCGGGCTGCTCCCTCGCTCGCCTCTCCCCTGCAGAAGCGCGTGTGGCACCGGTGGCCGCAGACGGGGCTGAAGCCCACGGGCTCCCCAGGAGGGGGGGTGGGGCACCGCCCCCAGGTGCTGGGTGAGGGGGGGACGCGGGAACTGGGGGCTGGGGCGGCCGCCGGGGCGTAGGACCAGGTCCCCGGCCCGGGCGCTCCCTGCCCCTCCCGCCGCCTCGCGCTCCGGACGCCCGGGGCTCCCCTGGCCTCGGCTGGGAAGTGGGCGGATCCCCGCACTGGCCCCTCCCCGCGGGGGCGGGATTGGCCGCAGCGCTCTGAGCGGCTGCCCGGCAGCTGGGCCCCGGACTCACGCCCTGCGCTCGGACCCGCAGACGCTGGAAGCCGTCCGGCGTCCCCGTCTCGAGATGGACACCAAGAAGCGCCTGGCCTACGCCATCATCCAGTTCCTGCACGAGCAGCTGCGGCACGGCGGGCTCTCGTCCGACGCCCAGGAGAGCTTGGAAGGTGCCCGCCGCCCTCCCGCCCCGCCCCGCCCCGGCGCTCACCCACGCGGACGCCCGTGCCCCCTGCAGGGGCACCCACGCCCCCGGCCCCTCCAGCCGGGGCCGGCTGCTCCCGCCGGCACCAGAGGCGCTCTCCGTGGGGTTTGCATGGCCGGCCCTGGGGCTGTCTGCCCGCTGGGCAGCGCGGTGTGGGCACAGCAGTGGGACGGAAGTGGCCCCCCGCCAGGCCCCTCGTGGAGGAGGCCGGGGCGGACAGTGCCCGCGGGATGCCCCTGACTGCCGAGTGCGCTGGGCGGGCCGGGTGGGGGTTCTGGCGCGGACCCGTCCTGAGCTGGATCCAGCACCCCCCCCCCCCCGCCGTGTGCGGCAGGGCCGAGCCCCCACACCGGGAGCCCCAAGTCACCACTGTGTCCTTGCTGTGCCCACCGCCCTCGGTGCCCTGGGCCCGTGTCCCGCCTGGGGTTGATGGGAGCTGGGGGACCCCCACCCGTCCTTTGTGAAAAAAAGCCAAAGCCGCGGCAGCAAAGCAGGCCCCGCCCAGGCATGCGGTCAGCGAGGCCTCTGTCCCCACAGTCGCCATCCAGTGCCTGGAGACGGCTTTCGGGGTCACGGTGGACGACAGCGACCTGGCGCTGCCCCAGACCCTGCCGGAAATCTTTGAAGCGGCCGCCACCGGCAAGGTGAGCCCGGGGCCACCCGGCCCCCATTCCCCAGCCTCAGAACAGCGGCAGGGGGCGCGGTGGGCTCTCCCTGGGCAGGAGAGGGGCGGGGGAGGGTGTGCGCCCTGACCTGGTCCGGGCAGCAGGGGGCGCCGTGGGCTCTCCCTGGGCGGGGAGGGTGTGCGCCCTGACCTCAGCCGGGCAGCAGGGGGCGCTGTGGCTCTCCCTGGGCGGGGAGGGTGTGCGCCCTGACCTGGTCCGGGCAGCAGGGGGCGCCGTGGGCTCTCCCTGGGCGGGGAGGGTGTGCGCCCTGACCTCAGCCGGGCAGCAGGGGGCGCCGTGGCTCTCCCTGGGCGGGGAGGGTGTGCGCCCTGACCTCTGCCGGGCAGCAGGGGGCGCCGTGGGCTCTCCCTGGGCGGGGAGGGTGTGCGCCCTGACCTCTGCCGGGCAGCAGGGGGCGCCGTGGGCTCTCCCTGGGCGGGGAGGGTGTGCGCCCTGACCTCTGCCGGGCAGCAGGGGGCGCCGTGGGCTCTCCCTGGGCGGGGAGGGTGTGCGCCCTGACCTCTGCCGGGCAGCAGGGGGCGCCGTGGGCTCTCCCTGGGCGGGGAGAGTGTGCGCCCTGACCTCGGCCGGGCAGCAGGGGGCGCTGTGGCTCTCCCTGGGCGGGGAGGGTGTGCACCCTGACCTCGGCCGGGCAGCAGGGGCGCGGTGGGCTCCCCTGGCCGGGGAGGGTCTGAGCCCTGACCTTGGCCGCAGCAGGAGACGCAGCCCGAGCCGAGGAGCCCCGAGCGGACCCCGCCCTCGGAGGAGGACTACGCGGAGGCAGAGCGCCTCAAAACCGAAGGTGGGCGGGGACGAGGGGAGGGGGCGGGGTTAGCCCAGGTGTGGAGACGCGGAGCCCCCGGCTGCCCGGATCCCCGGGCCCACCGCAGTGCTGCCCCGTGCCAAGGTCACCGCAGCTGTGGCAGCCTTGGCGGGGCAGCGGCCCCAGCGTCTGTCCGCACGTGGGGGAGCGTGGTCGCCGCGCAGCCAGGAGCGAGCGAGGCTCCGACGCTCCCTGCGTGCAGGGCCCCGCGGACGTCGCGCCGGGGGCAGTGGGCAGGGCCTGGGGGGAGCTGAGCGTCCGGAGGCGCTGTGCCCCGGGCGGGTGGGCGCCCCCAGGGCCGCGAGCTGTGCCGCGGGGCAGCGGGCCTGTCTCCCTCGTCCCCAGGGAACGAGCAGATGAAGGGGGAGAACTACGAAGCCGCCGTGCACTTCTACGGCAAAGCCATCGAGCTGAACCCGGCCAACGCCGTCTACTTCTGCAACAGGTGCGCGCGGGGGGCGTCGGGGCCGCTAGGGGTCGGTGGTCCAGCTGCGCACAGGACGCCGAGCCGGGGAGGGGTCAGAGCGCGGAGGGGTCAGAGTGGGGAGGGGTCAGAGCGGGGAGGAGTCAGAGCGGGGAGGGGTCAGAGCGGGGAGGGGGTCGGGGGGGAGGGGTCAGAACGGGGAGGGGTCAGAGTGGGGAGGGTGTCAGAGCGGGGAGGGGGTCGGGGGGGAGGGGTCAGAACGGGGAGGGGGTCGGGGGGAGGGGTCAGGCCGGGCAGGTGCTCCAGAGCCGGGCAGCGTCCCGTGTGCACCGAGCCCCCCCTCGGCCTGGGCGGGGTCACGTGCACCCCACGGACCGACCCGGTGCCTGGAAAGCTCCCGACTGAAGCGTTTGGGTCACGCGTGTGACACTGCGAGTGTCCGGCCCAGCGGTTCAGACGGAGGGCCTGGCCCGGCTCCCTGCTCCGGAGGGCCCAGTGCTCGGGTCCCTGCTGCCCACGGGAGCCCCGGGAGCGCCCCCCACCCCGCTGCAGCTCGGCCGTGTTCTCTGGTCTCGGGGCGTGTCCGCGCTCTCGCCGGGGCAGCCGGGCCGGCTGTGCCCCCGCACTCTGAGCGTTTGTGTGGTTCGGGGCTCCTTGGAGAGGCCCCGCACCCACGGTCGCCATGGGTGGGGGCCCCCTCGTGACCCTCGTCTCTGGCTGGGCCCGTCCCACGCATCGAGCCACCTCTGTGACGTGGGCGGGTTCCACACGGCCCAGCCTCGGTTCTGGCGTCCCCGGTTCTGGGCGGCGTCCCCGAGAGGGTCAGGGCCAGCTCCGCTTCTCTCTGCAAGTTTATTTCATGTATCTGAAAGGCAGAGTCACAGGGAGGTGGCCGCAGCGGCCAGGGCTGGGCCAGGCTGAAGCCAGGAGTCCATCCGGGTCTCCCACGCGGGTGCAGGGGCCACCTTCCGCTGCTTCCCCCGGCCACAGCAGAGCCGGATGGGAAGTGGAGCAGCCGGATTCGAACCAGTGCCCACGGGGGGTGCTGGTGTCACTGTGCGGGCTCCTCTGTGCTTTCTGGATGGGAGTGCGGGGGTGGGACTAGAACCCGGTCACGGACGGCAGCCAGGCCCCCCCACGGCTGTGCGCGGTGCACTCCCGCTGCAGCCCCCTCGGCGGGGTGAGCGCACGGGGTCCCCGGGACCACACGGGGCGTGGCAAGCTGGGGCTGCCGCCTAACGGACCCCGCACGGTCGTGACAGCTGGGAGGTGGCTGAGCAGGGTCCTGCTGCTGGCCTCCCCGGCCCTCGAGCGTCTGCCCGCTGGACTTGTGGCTCCATGGCCGGCCCCTGGGACAGCCTCGCCACGGCCCGCTTTCCAGATGGGGCGCTGAGGCTGCGCCCCGACCGCCCCTGCCTGTCCCCCCCAGAGCCGCAGCCTACAGCAAGCTGGGCAACTACGCGGGCGCCGTGCAGGACTGCGAGCGCGCCATCGGCATAGACCCGTCCTACAGCAAAGCCTACGGCCGCATGGGGTGAGTGCCCCCCGGGACCTCCCCTCGCTCCTTTCCCAAGCGAGCTGGGCAGTGCCAGGGCTCCTCACAAATGCCAGAGAACCGGCTCCTCCCAGGGAAGTCCTAGGAGCTGGGAGCCCACGCACCACGTGGTCACGGCAGGCTCCGCCCCGCGCACCTGCCGCCGGCCGCCGGAGGGGCAGCTCGGGGTTGCTGGGCGCCGGAGCTGAGGGCGTGGGGGGACAGAGGGTCCTCCTGGGCCCTCCCACACGCTCCCCTCCCGCCCCCTCGCCCCAGCCTGGCGCTGTCCAGCTTGAACAAGCACGCGGAGGCCGTGGCCTACTACAAGAAGGCCTTGGAGCTGGACCCCGACAACGAGACCTACAAGTCCAACCTCAAGATCGCGGAGCTGAAGCTGCGGGAGGCCCCGAGCCCGGCGAGTGGGGCGGGGCGGGGGTGGGGCCTGGCCGGCGGGGCGGGGCGGGGTGGGGCCCAGTGAGGGGCGGGGGCAGGGGCGGGGCCCGGCGAGTCGGGCAGCCGGGGGTGGGGGCTGCCCACACGCACGGGCTGCAGGGCCCGGCAGGCAGGTGACCCTGGAGTCCCGCATCACCAGAGGCCGGAGGCAGGGCTCGCGGCCGCTCAGGTCCGGCCCTGCAGTGACCCTGGGGCGCCGCGCTGCCGTCACCGGCAGTGCCGCCTGCCCTGGTGCTGGACAGGAGAGGGGCCGTGGGGGGTAGGCCCCGGGCTGCACACTGAAGCCTCCGTGGGGAGGAGCCGGCTGCCGGGCCGACCCCGGAGGCAGAACGTGAGACCCGGGGGCCTGCATCCCCCGCGGCCGTGGCCCTGTGCTGACCCCCGAGGGCCGCACTGACTGACCGGCGCTCTCTGGCCCGCAGAGCGGCGGCGTGGGCAGCTTCGACATCGCCGGCCTGCTGAGCAACCCCGGCTTCATCAGCATGGTAACGAGCCCCCCGGCCCGCCCGTCTCACTGGCGCTCCTCGGCACAGGCCCGCGGGGGACCCCCAGGGCCGACCCCCAGGGGCTGGAGCAGGGGCCTCGGCGTGGGAGGGACGGCCGTCCCCAGGATCCCCGGGGGCGGCGCTGCGCCCCGCACACCCACGTTCCTCCCGCTGGGCTCCCGCTGGGCCTCGCAGCTGTGGGACGTGGGGGCCAAGCAGCCACTTCGGCCTGGCCCCGAGAGCCTCGGCCTGGAGCCTGCTCTTGCGTGGGCCGTCACAGGCGGGGCTTGGGCTCAGAGGCCCCGCACTGACCTTCCGGGAGCCCCTGGGCCACCGGGGCGGGGGCAGGGTCTCCTGTCGGGGGCGGGGCGGGGGCCGGAAGTCCCGCCCTGACTCCCGGTGCTTCCTCCAGGCGTCGAACCTGATGAACAACCCCCAGCTTCAGCAGCTGTAAGTGACGGCGCCGCCCCCGTGGGCACCGCTCCCCCCCTCCAGGACATCCCTGCAGCCCAGAGAGCCCCTCCTGCCGCTGCACCTGCGCCCGCGGGTCCCACGCGTGTGGCCGGGGCCCCGTGTCTCCCGGGCTGACGTCCTCCGTCCCACGCGTGTGGCCGGGGCCCCGTGTCTCCCGGGCTGACGGCCTCGGGTCCCTCCAGGCCACAGCGAGCAGCAGAGCCTCGGCCTGCTCCCCGTGGGGGGGTCTCTCCTCTGGCCGCGTGCTGCTCCCCGTGAGGGGGGTCCCCTTCTTTGGCCGCGTGCTGCTCCCCGTGGGGGGTCTCCCTTCCTCTGGCGTGCACTGCTCCCCGTGGGGGGGTCTCCCCCGCGTGCTGCCGGACACCGTGGGCTTCCGTGCTGGGCTTCCTGTCCTGTCTGGGCCGCGGATTTGTGTTCGGGAGATTGTGTGTCCGCTGGTTCACCACCCACGTGGCCACGACGGCCAGGGCTCCATCTGGTGTCCCGCGCGGGTGCAGGGGCCCAGCACTTGGGACACAGCAGAGCTGGCCGGAAGTAGAGCAGCCGGGACGCGAACCGGCGCCACGTGGGATGCTGGTGGGGCAGGCGGCGGCTAACCCGCTACGCCAAGGTCACTGCTGTCTACGTTTGGGTCTGGACGGGACCTTCTGGGCGCTGCAGGGCATGAGCCCCGCCCCTGACGTCCCCCCAGTTCCGCGCCAGGAGCGCCCCCAGTCCTGACGGCCGCAGGCGACCGCAGACACGACCCAGGGCGCCTGGGGCAGCAGTGGCCCCCGCTGAGACTCCTGGGAAACCAGGCTCCCGAGGGGGGGGCGGGGCGCGGTGGGGGGGCGGGGCCGCGGCGAGTCACGCTCCCCCCCCCCCAGCATGTCCGGGATGATCTCCGGCGGCCACAACCCCCTGGGCACGCCCGGCACCAGCCCCTCGCAGAACGACCTGGCCAGCCTCATCCAGGCGTGAGTGCAGCGGTGGGGCAGCGAGGGGCGGGGCGGGGCGGGGCAGGGCGCGGTCCTGCGGGGCGGGGTGGGGCGTGGCCCTGCAGGGTGGGGCGGTGAGCAGGGGGCGGGGCGGTGAGCGGCGGTGAGCGGGCGGTGAGCGGCGCGTCCCCGCAGCGGGCAGCAGTTCGCGCAGCAGATGCAGCAGCAGAACCCCGAGCTCATCGAGCAGCTGCGCAGCCAGATGCGGAGCCGGACGCCGAGCGCCAGCAACGACGAGCAGCAGGAGTGAGCGGTGAGCGCGCCGGGGCGGACAGACACACCCACACAGACACGCGGGAGTGAGGGTGCGCGGGGCGGCCCAGACACCCACACACAGACACGCGGGAGTGAGCGGTGAGGGCGGGGGCTGACACAGACACCCACACACAGACACGCGGGGGTGAGGGTGCGCGGGGCGGGGCGGGGGGCCAGGGCGGCCACAGACACGCACACACACACACACGGGGTGCAGAGGAGCGGGTCGAGGCCAGGGGCTGCCGCCATGGGCGGGTGTGGGGCGGGCTGTGGGGTGTCACCGTGGGCGGGTGTGGGGCGGGCTGTGGGGTGTCACCGTGGGCGGGTGTGGGGCGGGTGTGGGGTGTGTGTCACGCACCTGCCAGGCACCCCTGCCCCACTCCCCCCCCCCCCCCGCCTTGGCGCTGCTGGCCCCACTCAGAGCAGCCTGCGCCCGCCCCCGGCCGGCGTGGGCGGGGCTCTGCCCTGCTGGGGGGCGTCGGGCTCCTCCCCCCGAGCCGGCTGCGCCCTGAGCGCCCCTCTCCCCTGCAGCCGCCCCGCCCTCCCCTGGCCGCCGGCCCCGCGTGTTGCCGTCTTCGCTGGACTGCCCGAGAGCAGAAAGTCGGACCCGCATGCGCAGATGGATTGTGTTCCCTGGCCCCCCCTTGTCCTCTGAAGCCCCCAGACCCTCCCCGAGAGAAGAGCCAGCAAGTTGAGTCCAGACCAGCACCGCCCTCCGCCCGGAAGTCTCCGCCCACTGCTCTGGGGGAGGAGCGGGGGGGGGGCACCTGTGGCTTCCGGCGCTTCCTCTGCGGCCCCGCCCACCCGCAGCCTTCGAGAACTTTCCTCCCGAGGAGCCCTGATGGGGCGCCTGCGAGCGGCCGTTGGCCGGGGCTGCCCCGGGGCCGCCCTGACCGCCTCGCGGCCACAGCTGCGGGCTCCGCCCCGCTCCGCCACGGCGCCGGCCTCCGGGCCGTGGACAGGCCCCGCGCTCGGCCCGCAGCTGCCCCACGAGCGCCCACCTTGGCCACGAGCGCTCGGGGCCGGGACGGCCATGGAGGCGCCGGGAGGCCACGGGCGGTGTGGGGCTGGGCCGCGCGGGTCCCAGGTAGCTGGTGGGGGGCAGGGTGCTGCCGGCCACGCGCGGAATAAACACCGTGACCTCTACTCGCGCTGTGTGGCCTCGGTGATTCAGGGAGAGCAAAGGCTCCGCCCCAGTCGGGGGAGGGGTCCTGCAGCGCCCACCCCCGCCCGCGCAGGTGGGGTGGCCGGGGACTCGCACCCGCGCCCCGCACGGGCCAGCCGGATCTCCGGGAATCCCTCCCCCCGACCACGGGAACAGCGGCTGGGGTTCACGGTCCCAGCATGAGCCGGGCGGGTTCCAGACGTGGGCGGGCCCCCACGCACCTGCAGCTCCCGAGAGGAGCGCGTCGGGACCGGAGGAGCCTGGCGGGCACCGTAGGGGTGTGGGGCAGGGGCGCGTGCCAGTGCGTGGAGAGGGGGCGTCCCTGCTTCTCCCCCTTCCTCCCTCTCCTCGTGCATTTTACACTTTTTATCCAACTTTAACGTAGCCGCTCCTAAACACACGAGTTATCACACCTGGTGCCGCGCACAGCCGGAGCGCAGGCACCCAGACCGACAGCCCAGCCGGCCCCAGCCGGCCCCGCCGGGGGCGCAGCTCTGACAACGCCGCGGGTCCACACGGCCCGAACTTTGATTTCAGACGCAGAGAGGGAGCGGTCCACCGCTAGCCCATCCCGCACCGAGCTAACCGCCCAGAGCCTAGACCGCATGCCAGGTCTCCCCGTGCGTGGCAGGGACCGCGTGACCTCGGCCAGCGAGCGGAGCCAGGACTGGCACCCACGCGCCGCGGGACGGGAGGCGGTGCCCGAGCGGCCCTAGTTGGCCCCACCGCCTCCCGCCTTCCCCGAGGTCTCCTGTGTCGCCAGCGTCTCCTCCCAGCCTCTCCGGCGTGGGAGACTTGACAGTCGATACCGCCTGGGACGTGTGTGATTTTTCGCCGTTTTGCCTTGCTGGTCTTTTGTAAGACTCCCGCGGTTGTGCCTGAAAGAGACGCGGGTCGTGGTGTCCACGAGGTCGCAAAAACCTGCATGAACGGACGCCCGAAGTGCGCAGCCCCACAGGGCGGCCCCGGTGCTGTGGCTGCGGCGCCCCCACGGGTCCCACCCAGAGCCTCGTGGCCGCCTCTCGATGCTGCCCCCTCCTGTGTCCCGGATGCAGCAGGTGCACCTGGGAAAGGGGGGGATGGAAGTACGCATGGGGCTTGCTGCCTCCCCCTCGGCAGACCTGAGCCACCTTCCGTGACCTTCCGTGACCCCGTCTAGACTCTCATCAGCTCCTATGCAAATGATCCCTAATTATTCCCCGATTTTTGTTCTGCCCCCTCCTGTGACAGCGTGGCCGTCCTCGCACAGGGGCTGGAAGTGACTTAAAACAGATTACAACTCCGGTCCACATGCTACTGCTGCGGTGTGGGTGCTGCTCTGGGTGTCCCCCGGGAGTCCCCGCCACCAGGCTGGTGCCACTGGGGGTGGCAGGGCCTTCAGGAAGTGGGAGGCCCTTTGGTCGCGGAGGCAGCTCGTGTGAGAGGCTGGCCCCGCCTCGCCTCTCTCCACTTCCTGGCTCACGAAGCAGCCGCTCGGTCCTGCCACCGTTCACTCCTGGGATGCCCAGGGTGGGAGGGAGCCTCCCTGTGGGTGACGCCGCTTCAAGCGTTCACGCAGTTCACCCTCCTCAGCCACCGTGGGTAAAACCATTGGGGGGGGGCAGTGCCGCGGCTCGCTAGGCTAATCCTCCGCCTTGCGGCGCCGGCACACCGGGTTCTAGTCCCGGTCAGGGCGCCAGATTCTGTCCCGGCTGCCCTCTTCCAGGCCAGCTCTCTGCTGTGGCCAGGGAGGGCAGTGGAGGATGGCCCAGGTGCTTGGGCCCTGCACCCCATGGGAGACCAGGAGAAGCACCTGGCTCCTGCCTTCGGATCAGCGCGGTGCGCCGGCCGTGGTGGCCATTTTGGGGGGTGAACCAACGGAAGGAAGACCTTTATCTCTGTCTCTCTCACTGTAAAATAAAAAAATTAATTAATTAAAAAATAAAACTATCTGGGGAAAACGCGCCTGCGTTCTCGGCGAGCGTTCGCAGAGCCCTGGGCGGCCGGGCAGGACAACCCCGACCACAGCTCCCACGGCACGAGGAGGCTCGAGCCATCCACAGGCCACTGCACACAGGACGACGTGTGCAGCTGTGTCAGCTCCCACGGACACGGGGGGACGATGGCAGCCTCCACGAGGCACAACACAGTTCTTGAGCTTACTCGTTCTGTCCATCGCCAGATTTCCCGAGCCTATAAGCCTGCTGCTGAAGCCGAGGGAAGACCGTGTGCGTGGGAAATCGCTCCCTGTCCACCGCCACGCCTCCGTCCCAGAGGAGTTCAGCACCACGCGCCCCTGGACAGCTCTGGAGGACAAACCCTCCCGGAACTATGGCTCGATGGTGCGCGTTTCCCGCCGGGGCCGGTTGGTGGCTGCGCTCCGCGGAAGGAAGCTTTCCCCGTGCGAATCCGAGGGGCGGACTCGCAGGGTGAGTAGCAGCCCGACAAGCCAATGGCGTTGAGCGGTCGACCGGCGGCGCTCGGGCACGCCAATAGGCAGGGGCGTGGGCGGGCCGTGGGCGGGCCGTGGGCGGTGGCGCCGGCGGGGCCTCTCCGGCCGCGGAGCTGGGCACCGGTCAGCGCGGCGGTTGAAGGGGGTCGCCCCTGGCTGGCGGTGTGTAGGGGCCGGACGGAGGTAGGTGCGGGCTGGGGGCCGCCGGACGCTGCCCGCCCGCCAGCCGCGGCCTGGCTCTGGCGTCTGGCAGCGCGGGGCATACAGGAGGCGCCCAATAGATGCTGAGGGTGAATGAGCCGATTCCTGGCGGTCCAGCCCCATCAGCCCTCGTTTTGGGGGCCTACAGGACACCCGGACCCCTACCCTGAGGTCTTGGGGCATGCAGACACCCGGCCGGCGCTTATTGGGCGCCTGCTGCATGCGTTAGTAGCTCTGCCTTGGGCGGAGCTCCTGGCTTGGAGGAAGGGGTGTATGTATATGTTATATATTAAATGTATATAAATGTAGCGAGAACAGGGGTGGGCGGCTTCTGTGGCCCAGGGGGCGGGACCCCGGGGGGCTGGGGTGGGGGCGGGGGGCTGCCTCCGCTCCCGCGTGCTCGGCCGGCCCGGCCTCTGGGCCATCGTGGGGCCCTGATGGTCACGGCTGAGTGGCCCTGGGAGCAGTGGGCCGAGGTGGGGTTGGAAGCTGCGGGCCGGGCGGCGCTCCAGGCCGAGGGCAGCCCGTGCAAAGGCCCTGGGGCAGGGCCAGGGCCCAGGGGCCAGGAGCAGCTGCCCGTGCGGCCTCGGGGGCAGCAGAGGCCTGGCAGGCCCAGCTCCCGCCCGGGGGTAAGGAAGGTGCGTTTTGTTTCAGGACACCGAGGAGCCGCTGGACCGGACCACCCTCGGGGACGTCCCGCGCGGCGATGGACGTGTCCGTGCCGGTGACGCGGTGGCCACGCGGCAGCTGCCGGGCGCCGAGGGGCCGGATTCTGTTCCCTTCGGTGTAGGCTGGCTCGCGGCTCCGCGGGGGGTCGTGGGTGCCGCACAGCCCCGGGCCGCGTCCCCACGGGCCATGAGCGCGCGCCCGCCGGCGCCATGACGGAGCTGCTGGTGGCCAAGCTGCTGTGCATGGCGGGCGTGTTCGCGTGCATGCTGCTGGGCGCGCTGCTGCCCGTGCGCTTCCTGGAGGCCGACGCGGGCAAGGCGCCGCGGCCCCGCAAGGTGCTGGCGCTCTGCAACAGCTTCGGCGGCGGCGTCTTCCTGGCCACCTGCTTCAACGCCCTGCTGCCCGCCGTGCGCGCCAAGGTGAGGGCCCCCGGCGCACCGGGGGCGCACCGGGACGCAGCCGAGCGGGCGGGCGAGGCCTCCCGATCTCGGCGGGGGCGGGGCTTGCGGTGTCTGGGGTCGCCCTCCAGGGGTCTCCCGGGCTGGGGTCTGCGCTCAGCGTCCCGCGTGGCCGGGAGCCGGGGTCAGGTCCCCCGCGCGTGCGTGCGGCCGGCAGCTCCGTTCCGGGCAGAGGCACCGCAGGGACACAGCGGGGACGAGCCTGGCGGGGCCGCCCTGGCGCCCGTCCGCTGCCCGCCCCCCGCCATGGGCCGCAGCTGGGCAGCCCCCCGCGGCGCCTGCTTCCTGTCCTGGGCAGCGTGACACAGCAGGTGGTGATGGGCAGGGACAGCGCCACCTCCCGCCCCGTCCTGCCCGGAGCCCGGGGGTCCTGCTCCCCACCCCCTCCCCTGCGGGGCCCCCCTCCCAGCCCGTCAGCCCTGCCCAGCAGCCCCGGGGGCCGCGTGCACCTGTCGCCTGGTGCGGGGGCCCTGGCGTTCACCCCGAAGGAACCACAAGGTGGGCCTGGCCCCCCCACCCCTACCTTGAGAAGCAAACGGCCACACTGTGTGATGGCCCCCCCACCTGCGAGCCGTCCCCCACCGACAGCCGGCAGGGCCCTGGGACCCTGTGCGTGCGGCTGCCGGGAGGCGGCTGTGCCGGCCGCGGGCGAGATGTCGGCCTGCAGGGCCAGGCTCGGGCCTGGGTTCATTCGTTCTTTCTTTCTTTCTCTCTCTCTCTCTCTCTCTCTCTCTCTTTCTCTCTCTCTTTCTTTCTTTTTATCTGAAATACTTCTGATTTTTTAAAAAAGATTTTATTTGAGATAGAGTTACAGACGGGGCGGGGGTGTTCTTCCATCCGCGGGTTCACTCTCCAAGTGGCCGCAGCAGCCGGAGCCAGGAGCTCCATCCGGGTCTCCCACGCGGGGGCAGGGGCCCAGGGACTCGGCCATCGTCCACTGCTCTCCCAGGCCACAGCAGGGAGCTGGTTGGGAAGTGGAGCAGCCGGGACTGGAACCAGTGCTCAGGCGTGGACCTGTGGTACTCGGGAGCCCGGGCCAGGCGTGTGTCGTCCCCGCGAGGCCTGGGGCACGCACGCAGCTGCTCGGGGAGGTGGAACCTCAGCCTCGCCCGCACGACGCAGGCCCCGCCCAGCTCCCCAGGGTCCCTGTTGTCACCTGATCGGTGCCGTCCCTCGGGAGTGGCTGCCGTCGTGCAGGGAACCGGCTGGGCGGCTTCCCCACGGCGGCCTAGCCACGGAGGTCGGGGTGGGCTGGGGGCACCGGGCCACGTCTGGGGACATCTGTGGTTGTCATGGCTTGGACAGGGCGGGGCCAGGGAGCGCCCAGGATGGCCCCACCCCAGGGGCTGCCCCCCCCCGCGGCGCCCTGTGTGCTCTGGAGGGGCGGGGCCGCCGCGGTGAAGCTCACCCCCCCACGTGTGTGCCTGTGTGTGCACACGTGTGTGCCTGGGTGGCACGTGTGTGTTCCCCTGTGTGACACGCGTGTCCCTGTGTGTGCACGCGTGTGGCGGGAGAGGAAGCAGAGGGTTTGGGGGACAGGGCAGTGGCGGGCGGGGAGGGCCCTCCGGCCCCGCCTCCCCCTCCCCGGAGAGCGGCCAGGGGAGGGCCTGCCCGGGGCTGGCCACCTGAGCCTCTCCCGAGGTGCCCATCGCGGCGGGCTCTCTCCCGGAGGACCTGGGCCCGCGGGGCGTCCGCTGAGGCCCAGGCCGTCATAGCCCCCAGCTTTCTGCCTCCCCGCGGGGCTGCGGCCTTCAGAGATGGGGGCGGCGCGTTCTCAGGGCTCGGTGGGTGGCTTCAGAGCTGCCAGAGGGGAGGGGCGGTGCCGCCGCCTCTGGCCACGCCCAGGGAGCCCGAAGCCCGGGTGGGGAACTGGCAGCCGCGCGCTGGGCACGCGAGACAGAGCTGCGTTTCATGTCACTGAAAGGCGAGACGGGGGGGGGGGGGGTGAGGCCTTTGATCCACTGGCTCACACCCCCCTCCCCTGCCCACGGCAGCCAGGGCTGCGCCAGGCCAGAACCAGGAGCCAGGAGCTCCATCCGGGTCTCCCGCGTGGGTGCAGGGCCCCAGCACTCGGGCCGGCACCACCACCTCCCAGAATGCAATAGCAGCGGCCGGGACTCGAACCCGGCGCTCCAGTGTGGAATGCCGGCACCCCTGGCGCGATCCCTGCGCCGAGTGCCGTGCCCGGCCCCGCCCCCGCGTGTGGCACAGGCGCTGAGCCCGAGGGAGGGGTGGGCGGGCGTGGGAGTGAGCCCGCCTCGCTGGCCGCGCCCGCCCTCCCGCCTTGTCCACTCTTGTGTGCGAAGGAACTCGCCTGGCGGCCATGTGCAAGGCCACCCTGGTGACCGCGTCACCTGTGCTGCGACCACAGCTCCCAACCTTCAGCTTTCAAGGTGCTGGGGGCGGGGCCTCCGCGCCCGAGGCTGGGGGAGGCGCCACCTAGATCCGTCTGCAGAGGCTCCAACTGGGGCTGCGCTCTGCTGGTCCAGTGCAGGGGCGGGGCCTGGGGCACAGCCCACCCACCCCTGCGGGTCCAGCGCAGGGGCGGGGCCTGGGGCACAGCCCACCCACCCCTGCGGGTCCAGTGCAGGGGCGGGGCCTGGGGCACAGCCCACCCCTGCTGGTCAAGTGCAGGGGGCAGGGCCTGGGGCACAGCCCACCCACCCCTGCTGGTCCAGCGCAGGGGCGGGGCCTGGGGCACAGCCCACCCACCCCTGCTGGTCCAGTGCAGGGGGCGGGGCCTGGGACACAGCCCACCCCTGCTGGTCCTGTGCAGGGGGCGGGGCCTGGGGCGCAGCCCACCCACCCCTGCTGGTCCAGTGCAGGGGGCAGGGCCTCCCCATTCTCCTGGCACAGGTTTCTGGGGTTGTGTAACCCACCAGGGTGCACCCCTCCCACCTCTTCTTTTCCTTTTTCTTTTTGTATTGGAGGGGCAACAAGACAGAGTCCCTACTGTGCTGGGCCAGGCCTGGCCGGCGCCGCGAGCTCCCTCGGGTCTCCTCCCTGGGTGGTGGGGGTCCCAGCACCTGGGCCCGCTGCTGCCCCCCAGGTGTGCGTTGGCGGGGAGCGGCGCCGGGGGCGGGGCCGGAGCCCAGGCGCTGGGAGGCGGGGCCAGCACCCTGACCACTGTCGCCCGCGTGCCCCGCCCCCAGCTGCAGCGGGTGCTGAGCCTGGCCCACGTGAGCACCGACTACCCGCTGGCCGAGACCACCATGCTGCTGGGCTTCTTCCTGACCCTGCTCCTGGAGCAGCTGGTGCTGACCTTCCGCAAGGAGAAGCCGCCCTTCATCGACCTGGAGACCTTCAACGCGGGCTCGGACGCGGGCAGCGACTCCGAGTACGAGAGCCCCTTCATGGCCGGCGCGCGGGGCCACGCCCACGGCCCCCGCCTGCGCGCGCAGGAGCTGCCGGGCGCCGGCCCCCTGCGCCTGCTCAGCCTGGTCTCGGCGCTGTCGGCGCACTCGGTCTTCGAGGGCCTGGCGCTGGGCCTGCAGGAGGAGGGCGAGCGTGTGGTCAGCCTGTTCGTGGGCGTGGCCGTGCACGAGACGCTGGTGGCCGTGGCGCTGGGCGTCAGCATGGCCCGGAGCGCCGTGCCGCTGCGGCACGCGGCCAAGCTGGCGGTCACGGTGAGCGCCATGATCCCCCTGGGCATCGGCGCGGGCCTGGGCATCGAGAGCGCCCGCGGCCTGGCGGGCAGCGTGGTGTCCGTGCTGCTGCAGGGCCTGGCGGGCGGCACCTTCCTCTTCGTCACCTTCCTGGAAGTCCTGGCCAAGGAGCTGGAGGACAAGAGCGACCGCCTGCTCAGGGTCCTCTTCCTGGTGCTGGGCTACGCCGTGCTGGCCGCCATGGTCTTCCTCAAGTGGTGAGTGACCGCTGCCCTCGCCCAGGCCGCGCGCCTCCAGGGGACACGCGTGCCAGGGCGTCCTCTCTCCCGGAGCCCTCGGGAGCCCCCGGTGGTCCCCCGACCCTGCCGTGGCGGGAGGCCAGGGCTGGGGCTTAGCTGTGGTTGGCTGGGCCGGCGCCTCTCAACCCGGCACACACACACACAGTGCGCGGGGACCGGCACCCCTGCCCCTGGGGGTGCGGGAGGGCGGGGACAGCCAGCAGGCGCTGGGGAGCCGGGAGCCCTGGGCTCCGCCCCGTAGCCACCTCTGGGCGGCCCAGCCCGTCGTCGTGGCAACCGGGCCTCCTGTCTGGGGACAGTCGGGAGGGGCGGCGCTGCGTTCCCCAGGGGCTTTGCCTGCCCGGCTCCAGCCTCCCGGGCACAGCAGGAGGGGCCGCCTCACCCCGTCCCTGGGCCTCGGGCCTCCTCGCCTCCCGGGTCCCCACCCGGCCCCCTAGCCCTGGGTGTCCTGTGCCTGGCACGGGGCCCCCGAGGCCCTGCACTGAGTGAGGGTGGCGCCCCGGCAGGCACCTGGGGAAGCAGCTTGGAACCCCGGCCCCTTGGGTGTGGTTCCCGGAGCCCGGGGAGCCAGGGCCGTGGCTCTGACCCCAGCGCCCCGGGGGTGTGCCCGAGGCCCTGCCCCCATTCTCCCATAGCGGGGCCCAGCCGCGTTGTGATGGGTGCATCAGGCCCGTTTCTAGAAACTTCTGCGTAGCCCGACCCAGACCTGTGGCTGTGTGCTCAGCTCACGTCCTGCTGTCCCTGTCCCCAGGGCGCCCGGCCCAGTGACGGCAACTGGGCGCCGTGGGGGCTAGGGGCACCCACAGGGGGGTTCGGGGTCCCCAGCTCAGTAGCCCCGCCTTGTTGATGCCAGATACGAGAAGAAGTCGGCGAGCGCCCCGTCCTGCCCACCACCCACTCCCCCGACAGCCCCGGGACACCAGGAAGCCTGCCGGCCGCAAGGCGGCCCCGCCCTGAGCCGCCCGCCCCGAGCCGCCCTGCAGACCACGCTGAGGGCACCCCCACGCCGCACGGGAGACGTCTGAGGGACAGCAGAGTCCCCGAGGGACGCAGGCCGCCCCCCGCCGGCCCGTCTCCCGCCACCACCCCACCTGAGGGTTCCACCAGCGACGTGGGGGGGACCCGGGGGCTGGGGCCCCGGAGCACGGCCCACCCGGCGGCCGCTGCCCGCCAGACCACCAGCATCCGGACGGCGCCCCCACCCCCGTCTGCTGTGGCCAGAGGAGCGGTCAGCCCGGGCTCCCCACCTCCCGGGGGCCGCAGGGGGCCGGGCCGACCGGCGAGAGGTCAGCTCAAAGCAGAGACGCTGGACAGACGCCACGGAAGCAGGCCCTGCTGGGGCCCCCGCCAGGCCCCGTGCGCCCCGTGGCCGTCAGCGCTTCCGCCTGAGTGACTGGGTCTGCACTGTCCGGTCTCCCGAGCCAGCCTCTGCCCAGGACCGGACGGGAGTCGGCCGCGGGGCCTGTGGCGGGATCACCTGCTCAGGGATCCCTCACTGACTCTGCCCTGGGGGGGCCACTGGACAACGGGACCTCTGTGTCCACCAGGACAGGGAGTGCTGGCGTGGGGGGCGGGGCAGGATCAGCGCCTGCGCGTGGTCAGCTCGGGGAGACGGACAGAGGCTGCGGCGGCCGCCTGGAGTCCGGACACCTGAGCTGCCAGCTGGGCCACCTCCGTCCACCCAGCACACCAGGCCTCCTGTCCTCTGCGGCCGGGCAGGCCCTAGATGGACCGAGGGCAGGCCCAGGTGCTGCCCGGGCCGCGTAGTTGGCACCACCTGGGCCTGGGGCCCCCGCCCGGTGGGGGAAGCCTCCCTCGGGAGGCCGTGGCTGGCTCTGCACCCCCTGAGGGTGCCCGACGTGGGCACAGGCCACAGTGGCATTTCCCCCCTCCCTCCAGAGGCCGGCCCACAGCTCAGGTCAGCTGTGGTCACGGGTGTCGGCGGCCACGGTCTTGGCGGCTCTGCCAGGCAGGAACGGGGAGCAGGGGCACCTGTTCCCGGACCCAGGAAAGCCAGCAGCGGATGGGACGCGGTCCCCAGCCCCCGGCACTGTAAGACCTGCCCCGGCCGCCAGGGGCCCACAGCCCGCCTGTGCAGCGCGGGCCCGAGCAGGGGGAGCCTCCGGAAGCCGGTGGTCCGCATCAATAAAGACGGGTCCACCCCGAGCTCCGGCCGTGTGTGCCTTTCCAGGGCTCGGGGCGGGGGGGGGGGCTCTGGGGCAGGGCTGTCCGTTGCCGGGATGCCAAGGCCAGACTGGGCCGCGCTGTCCAGCTTCTACAAATCAGCGACTGAATTTGAAAGAGGGACAGAGACCTCGCCCCTCTGTCGGGCCGGGGCTGGGCCAGGCCGAAACCAGGGTGCTGGAATCCCACCCGGGGCTCCACGGGAGCGGAGGGGCCGTGTGGGCCAGCCCTGCTGCCTTCCGGGTGCATGGGCAGGGAGTGGGGCGGCCGGGCCTTGGGCCAGTGCTGTCTGTGGGATGCTGTCCACCCAGGGCACCACGGCGCCCATCCCGCGGGTTTTTTACTTCGTCTGTACAAAAGGCAGGCGGCACAGAGGGCTCCCGTTTGCCGGCTCAGCCCCCCAGACGCCTCCGGCAGTGGCTGGGCTCCACCCAGGTGTGGCACGGCGTGGCAGGCGCCCCCAGTTCCTGGTTCGGCCGCCCCCAGGCCTGCAGCCCCTCGGGGTGGGAGCGCAGCCGCCTCGGGGGCCTGGCCGGGGTGGAGGTGATGCTAGCGCATGGGGGCCGGGGGCAGCACCACACCCGTGACGCACGGCGGAGGCCACTGCTCCATGGGGGTGGGGGCCCTCGGGGGCCAGCTGGGCTCCAAGTCCAGCCTGGCACAGGCCAGGCGATGTGGCCCCTGGAGCAGGCACCCTCCCCTCGGTCCTGGGGACGTCCAGGGCTGTCCTGCCGCTGTCCCCAGCCCCAGGTTCCACCAGGCCATCTGTAAAGGGCCCCCGGTGTTGCAGCATCCACCCCGCCAGTGTCCGTGGCCTCACCTTTCAGGGTGGGGGGAGGGGCCGGGCCACGGCTTCCCAGCATGTCGGCGTCCGGGTGCAGGTGGGCAGGGACCCGACTCGAGGTGCCAGGTCCTTTGGTGGTTTTTTAGTTTTTAAGATTTATTTATTTGAAAGGCCGAGAGAGAAGAGAGAGGTCTTCCATCAACTCGTTCACTCCCCAGATGGCTGCAACGGCCAGAGCTGGAGCCAGGAGCTCCATCCAGGTCTCCCACGCGGGGGCAGGACGTGGGCCATCGTCCACTGCTCTCCCAGGCCACAGCAGAGAGCTGGATCGGAAGTGGAGGAGCCGGGACTCGAACCTGCGCCCACGTGGGATGTGGGCGCTGCAGGCGCTGGCCCCCCACGTCCTTTGCTTTTGAAGGCAAACTGGGCTTTAGTGACTGAGCTTGTTAAATGTTGAGCCCAGACGCCCCTGGGGCCGTCCGTGCGCGGCCTCTGCGTCCCCCCCCCCCCCGTGATTGCTTTCATCCCAGGGGCCCCCTCCCCAGCACCAGGAGAGGAGAAGTCGCCCACGGCTTCGAGGCCGGGCCAGAAGTGAACCCTCTGCAGTTGGGCCTCCTGCAAGCCTGGGCCAGCCGGGGGTCCCAGACAGCGGCGGGCACGAGGGGGCCCCGGGCAGGCCTGGCCCGGCCTCTTCCAGGCTGGGCCACCTCGGTGAGCGAGTGGCTTCCCTCCTCCGAGCCTCGGCTTCCCGGTGACGGGTGACGACGCTGGCCCTGGGGGCGCCCCCTGAGGGGCCGTCATGGACGGGTGCGGACCCTGTCCGGCTCGGGAGCTGGTGGTGGGGCCGGCAGAGCCAGGCCCAGTCTCCCAGAGAGGCAGCAGCGGATCCTGAAGTCCCCCACCGTGCCGTGCCGGGGGCCTGGGGTGCCCCGGCAGGGGGCTGGGCCCCCGACATGGGGCGGAGAGTGAGCAGGGGCCCGAGGCCCGTCCTCGCTGGCTGGCGAGGCCCAGAGCCCGGCTGGGGAGCTATAAATAGCTACAGCGTGGACTCGCTGCCGCCGGGCGCAGGCTCCTACGCATGAGTCAGCCGCCCCGGCCTGGGCAGGAGCCCGAGAGCCGGCCCAGCGCCGCGGTCACTCAGGAGACCGGACAGGCAGAGCGGGACGGGAGCGGCCGCCAGCTCCGAGCCCCGCGCGAGTGGGCACGCTGCCCACCTGCTCCCAGAACTCCCAGCGGCCACGGCGATCCTGGAGGTGTGGAGACTGAGGCTGGGCTGAGCCCTCCCTGGGGTGCGGGGTCCCCATCCGGGACCAGGCCAGGTGGTGCCCAGGGCCAGCCGCAGGCAGCCGGGAAGCGGGGAGCTCCCCGGGGGTGGGGGGAGCTCGGGTCAGGCCACAGGAGATGACGGCCAGGCCACGCGGTTCCCTGATACGGGAGGTGAAGCGAGCCACGGTCAGGGTCAGGGACCAGAGACAGGGGCCGGGTGGTCTGGGGGCAGCGTCCCGGGGAGGGGAGTGCCCCCCTCCCATGGCGGGGACCTCAGGGTGGTCCCGGGGCATCCTCCTCTAACCCATCGCGGCCTGGGCCTGGCCTGAGCTGTGTCCACCCCCCAGGGGACCCGGCGGGAGTCCCGCCGCCTCCGAGCTCTGTCCGTTGAGGTCAGCATGAGCCTCCCGCCTCCAGGTTTGAGGAAGGGGCGGTGGGCTCGGGTGGGCAGGAGCACCGGGGCACCTGACCCCCGAGCAGCCACTTCCCAGAGACACGCGGGGACCCACAGACAGAACCTCGTGCCCCGTCCGCGCCAGCGCCCCCTTCAGGCGGCCCCTCCCGGCGGGCGGCTGTCTTCCTGCCTGTCCTGTGCCCCCTCCCCTCCCACCCCTGCCCGGTACAAACCCGCCTCTGCCTCCCCACGGTCAGGGACTGATTGACAGCTGAGCGCTCCCTCCGCCCGGGCAGCCCCCCTGGGCCCCCGCCCTGGTGCCGCATCACGACCCCAGCCTGAACATGTCCCCTTCCGCCCCCCCCCCCCCCCCGGTCCAGCTCTGCCCGGCTCGTGCCGGCTCCCCAGCCTCCCGGGGTCTGCAGACCCCCGCCCCCTCCTCCCAAGAGCCCAGGTGGCCACGTAGTGGACACAGGCCAGAGCCCTGGAGGGCATCGGTCCCAGGGCGCAGGCCCGCGGTGACCTTGGGAGGGCGCCCCCGGGGTGCGGGTCCCTGTGGGTCCCGGCGGGGCGGGGCTGCCGGGGCGGGGCGGGGCCGGCGGGCGGGGCGGGCGCGACTGCGGCGGCGGCGGCGGCGGCGGCGGCGGCGGCGGAGGCTCGGGCGGGCGGGCGGCCGGGGGGCGGCGACGCCGGAGCGGACTCGGAGCCCGAACAGCAGCGGCCGCGCGCCGCAGGGACAGCGGACCCAGGTAGGCGGCCGAGCCCGGGCGGGGCGCGGGGGTCCCTGGGCAGACCCCAGCCGGCCAGGCCGCCCCCCCCTCCCCGGCGAGGACCTTCTTTGTCCTGGCCCCACCCTCCGGGCCTCGGGGGCGGCCGAGCCTCCGGCCAGGGCCCTCTACCGTGCACCTGCGCGCCCGCGCCCGGGCCCGGGCCGGTGTCCCCGCTGCGCGCCCACCTTGGACAGCTCCCTCCGCGGCTTCTGCCCTCCTGCCCGCGTCTGCTGGGGGGTGGGGGGGGGCCACCGTGGGCATCAGTGCGTCGGGCGTCCCTCCCCCCTCCCACTCGCCCGCGTAGCCCGCCTGCCCCCTGCCCAGCCAAGCCCCTCGCTCCCTGACCGACTCCTCCTACCAACAGCTCAGGGAGCCGCGGCCCTGCCCCCCCCCATCATATCCCCCATCCAAAGCAGGCCCTCCGCCCTTCAGACCCCTCGGTGGTCAGGTGCACCCCGGGCCAGACCCCCTGTGCCCGCCCCCCCCCCCCCGGGTCAGGGCTCTCTGCCGTCTTGCACCCGAGGTCGCTCCAGTCTTCCAGCCCCGAGCTGCGCTCCGGGGACGCCGGCCGGGGCTGCGGCCCGTTCCTCTGGCCTGGGCACCTCAGGGCGGGCTCCCGTGCGCAGGCCCAAGACCCCCAAGGCAGGGTAGCCTCCAGGCCCTGCTGCCAGTCCTGCGCGGTTCGGCCACCTCCCTGCCCCGTGACCTTGAGCTCTCGCCCGCCCCCCCACCCGCTTGTTGTCCACAACCCCCTCACCCCACAGGAGATGTGGGTGGGATGCAGAGGCCACCAGGTGGGTGTTTGATGTGGACCTGGGGAGGGGCTTCTGGTTAGGGAGCCCAGGCCCCAGCCGCCCCCCCCGGGAGGCCCCCCCTTGTTGCTGGGGGCCGGAGCCCTTGGTGCCCGGAGCAAGGGGAGAGCTGACACTGCAGAACCCACAGTGGCCAGCCCCAGGGGTCCCCGGGTCTCGGCAGGGCCCGGCTGCACCCCAGGGTGCCCACCACTCAGGCGCCTGCACCAGAGAGCCGACGGGCAGTGTGCAGGGAGCCGGCAGCCCTCTCGCCTCAGTGGTCGGGCAGAGGAGACGACCGCCAGGCGTGTTCTGCCTGGGACACGTGCTGGTACCCACCCCCGGGGGGCGGCCCTGGCGCCTGAGGTCATGGGGCACCTGCTGTGGCGGCAAAGCGCCCCGAGCCCATCACCGTGACAGCGGCCGCCACCCTCTGTCTCCTGGCCCCGGTGGGTTTACCTACTTGTCCCTAACCCCAGCGGGCAGGCACACAGTCAGTCCCATTTCACAGATGGGAAAACCGAGGTGCAGGGACACGGGTTTGCTTGTCCTGCCTGAAGGCCAGCGCAGCCTTGCACCCTCCCCCCCCCACACACAGCCCCGAGGGCAGGAGTCTGTCCGGGGGCCTGGGAGGAGGGCACCCGGCAGGTGGAACGGGCACCCGCAGGGACAGCTGGGGGGAGGGGCCGCCTGTCCCCACGGTGCCCGAGCTCCCCCTCCCCCAGTGTGTCAGGGACTCACGTGACCTCCAAGGCTGCGGGACCTCCCCAGCCGAGAAAGCCAAAGACGTTAGCACAGTTCCGTTCCCGAGGGTACAGCCGAGCTGAGCGGGGAGCCGGGACCAGACCACGGTCAGGCAACGAGGAAGCCCCGAAAACAAACAAACAAGCAAACAAACAAGCAAGTGTGCATGTCTGACCTGCCGGCGGCGCCGCGCCCCACGTCAGGGCTCCCGGTTCTAACCCCAGCTTCGGCTCCTGGCCCCAGCTCCCCGCGCATGCGCAGCCTGGGAGGCAGCAGCGAGGGCGCAAGTCCTTGGGCCCCCGCCGCCCACGGGGGGACCCGGATGCAGCCCCCGGCTTCAGCCGTCGTGGGCGTTCGGGGAGGGAAGCAGCAGCTGGACGAGCTCCGTCTCCGTCTCTGATGGACTTAAGACGGCCAAGCAGGGTCCTTTTGGTGCAGGGAATTCCGAGGACGGCGCTGCGGCGTGCGCGTCGGGGAAAACCCTGCGCACACACCAGGGTCCTTCTCTGCTCCAGATCACTTTTGCTTGAATACTTATTTATTTCCAAAGTCAGAGAGGGAGAGGTCTTCCAACACCGGGCCACTCCCCACATGGCTGCCGCGTCCAGCGCCGGGCGCTCCATCCGGGTCTCCCACGCAGGTGCAGGGCCCCGCGCTCGGCCGTCTCTGCTGCTCTCCCGGCTGCATTAGCAGGGGGCTGGGTGGGCAGTGCAGACCCTGGTTTGCATTCATTAGGGGGCAGGCAGCTTTCTATTTTTAAAAATATTTTTATTTATTTGAAAGGCAGATTTACAGAGAGGCGGGGCGGGGGGAGAGGTCTTCCATCTGCAGGTGCACTCCCCAAATGGCCGATCAGGAGCCAGGAGCTCCATCCGGGTCTCCCACGCAGGTGCAGGGGCCCCAGCACTTGGTCCATCGTCCACTGCTCTCCCAGGCCACAGCAGAGAGCTGGACCGGAAGTGGAGCAGCCGGGACTCGAACCGGCGCCCACGTGGGATGCCAGAGCTGCAGGCGGCGGCTTTACCTGCTATGCCACAGCGCCGGCAGCTTTTTAAAATGCAGGTTCCCAGGTCCCCGTGTCTGGGGCCGAGACCCTGTGCCTGCCTTGTACATGCACACACCCCCTCCCCCACACCCCTTCCCCAAGGTTGGCAAGGTCCGGGCAGTGGAGAGGTGGCACAGGCACTCACAGGCGCCGTGGCCCGGGACAGGTGTCAGGCCGCCCAGGTGTCAGGGCCAGGCCCAGCCTAGGAGGGCGACAGGCAGCGGGGAAGAAGCTGGCTGTGCATCCCCGGCTCTGCCCCCTCCACGGCTCAGAGCCCACCCCGCATTCTGTGCGGGGGGGGGGGGGGAGCAGGTGAAAGGCGCTGACCCCGGGGCCACGTCAGCCCCACACCCCAGCCCAAAGCCCAAGCCCCTCCTCCCGGCCCGCCCTGACGCCCAAGCTCCTCCTCCCGCCCCAAGCCCCTCCTCCCGGCCCTCCCAGACTTCCAAGCCCCTCCCCTACCCCAACCTGCCGCCCAAGCCCCTCCTCCTGCCCTGACGCCCAAGCCCCTCCCCCGCCCCGCCCTGATGCCCCAAGCCCCTCCTCCCGGCCCGCCCTGGAGCCTCAAGCCCCTCCTCCCGGCCCGCCCCGACTTCCAAGCCCCTCCTCCCACCCTGCCTTGACGCCCCAAGCCCCTCTTCCCGCCCCGCCCCAAGCCCCTCCGCCACCCCGCCCTGACTTCCAAGCCCCTCCTCCCACCCTGCCCTGACGCCCCAAGCCCCTCCGCCGCCCCGCCCTGATGAGCTAAGCCCCTCCTCCCGCCCTGACTTCCAAGCCCCTCCTCCCACCCTGCCCTGACGCCCCAAGCCCCTCCGCCGCCCCGCCCTGATGAGCTAAGCCCCTCCTCCCGCCCTGACTTCCAAGCCCCTCCTCCCGCCCTGACTTCCAAGCCCCTCCTCCCGCCCTGACTTCCAAGCCCCTCCTCCCGCCCTGACGCCCCAAGCCCCTCCTCCCTCCCCGCCCTGAGCCCCAAGCCCCGCCTCCCGCCCCGCCCCGACGCCCTAAGCCCCTCCTCTCGTCCCGCCCCAAGCCCCTCCTCCCGCCTGACTTCCAAGCCCCTCCTCCCGCCCCGCCCCGCCCCGCGCCGCCCTGACGGCCCTCTCCCCGCAGGGTCCGTGCGGGGTCCTCCGCGGCGCCAGGAACCATGCCGGAGCAGAGTAACGACTACCGCGTGGTGGTGTTCGGGGCCGGCGGCGTGGGCAAGAGCTCGCTGGTGCTGCGCTTCGTGAAGGGCACGTTCCGCGACGCCTACATCCCCACCATCGAGGACACCTACCGGCAGGTGATCAGCTGCGACAAGAGCGTGTGCACGCTGCAGATCACCGACACCACGGGCAGCCACCAGTTCCCGGCCATGCAGCGCCTGTCCATCTCCAAGGGCCATGCCTTCATCCTGGTCTTCTCGGTCACCAGCCGGCAGTCGCTGGAGGAGCTGGACCCCATCTACCGGCTCATCCTGCAGATCAAGGGCAGCGTGGAGGACATCCCGGTCATGCTCGTGGGCAACAAGTGCGACGAGACGCAGCGCGAGGTGGACACGCGCGAGGCGCAGGCCGTGGCGCAGCAGTGGAAGTGCGCCTTCATGGAGACGTCGGCCAAGATGAACTACAACGTCCAGGAGTTGTTCCAGGAGCTGCTCACGCTGGAGACGCGGCGCAGCGTGAGCCTGGGCGTGGCCGGCAAGCGCGCCGGCCAGCAGCGGCGGACAGAGCGCGGCAGGGGCAAGTGCAGCCTCATGTGAGCCGCACGCCGGCCGGCCGCCCTGTCCTCCCTGCCCGGCCGGCCCTGTCCTCCCTGCCCTGCTCTGTCCTCCCTGCCCTGCCCTGCCCTGCCCTCTCCAGCCCGGCCGGCCCTGTCCACCCTGCCCGGCCCTGTCCTCCCTGCCCGGCCGGCCCTGTCCTCCCTGCCCAGCCGCCCTGTCCTCCCTGCCCTGCCCTGCCCTGCCCTCTCCAGCCCGGCCCTGTCCACCCTGCCCGGCCGCCCTGTCCTCCCTGCCCGGCCCTGTCCTCCCTGCCCGGCCTCCCTGTCCTCCCTGCCCGGCCGGCCCTGTCCTCCCTGCCCGGCCCTGTCCTCCCTGACCGGCGCTGTCCTCCCTGCCCGGCCGCCCTGTCCACCCTGCCCGGCCCTGTCCTCCCCACCCCAGCCCTGCCCCAGTCACCCGGCCCTCCCCACCCTGGCCCTGCTCTGCCCTGCCCCAGCCCAGCCCTGCCCTGCCCTGTCCCAGCCCGGCCCCCCAGCCCTCCCCCTCCCAGTCTTCCTCCTGCTGCTCCCCTTCCTCTTCTTCATCCTTCCCCTCCCCCTCCCCTTCCTCCTCCCCCTCCCCTTCCTCCTCCCCTTCCTCCTCCCCCTCCCCTTCCCCCCTCCCCCTTCCCTCCCTTCCTCCTCCCCTTCCTCCTCCCCTTCCTCCTCCCCTTCTGCCTCCTCCCCTCCCCCTCCCCTCCTCTTCTTCCTCCTCCTCCTCACACTGCCCCCTCCTCCTCCCCTTCTCCCCTCCCCCCTCCTCCTCCTTCCCCCCACATCGGCTGGGAGAGCAGCAGTGCAGCCGGCCTGCGGCCGCCCCTCCCCCACCTCTGCGTCTCCCAGGCCCCCTGGGTGCCCGCCGTGGGTGCCTCCAACCAGACCTGCGGCCCCCATGGCTCACTGTGACCTCCGGGGAGGGGGGTGCACGCCGACCTCGGATCCTGCCTCTGCTTGGGCTTTCCTGCCCCGCGTCTCACTACGCCCCCAGCCCCGCCCCGTCTCTCGCGACCTCTGACCTGTACCCCCCCCCGTCCCGGAACGCCCCTCTCGCCCCCGTCCCCACACGGGGGGGGGGGCCGTGGGATGGGCCTCAGGCCGCCAGGCAATAACCAGGGGCCCGCAGCAGCCCAAGGCCCAGCCCTGGAGCGGAGCAGAGCGGAGGCCGGGAAGGCGCAGGCCCGGCGCGGGCCGTGGGGGAGCCTCCGGGTCGCCCCCGCCTGGACCGGGGCGCTGGCCAGGCGCGGACACCTGAGGGGCTCCGGCGGACTCCGCCCTGCCCACTGGGTGCCACCGCTAAGGCCGGAGAGAGGAGGGCGCGTGCGTGCGTGGCGTGGCGTGGCGCTTGCGCGGGCCTGGGCCCTGGTGTGCGTCTCAGGATGGCATTGCGTGGGGCTGTCCCCGGGTCGGGCGTGGGTGAGGCTGTGTTTCCGGGGCGGGGGGCAGTGATGCGAGGGCGGGGCTGTGGCCGCGGGCCGTGACCGGAGGCCGCGTGGGCGGGCGGGAGGGGCGGGGTCTGCGCCTAGGCCGGGCGCACCTGTGGCCGCCAGCTCTGCGCGTGCTTGTTACCGGGCACATGCAGGGGTGCGTGTGCACGTGTGTGCACGCGTGTGTGAGCGGCTGAGTACTAGTGTGCGTGTGTGTGCATCTGCACGTGAGTGTGTGCGCGTGCATGTGAGTGCGTGTGCGCGCCCGGGTCTGTGCGCGTCCCTGCGGCCCCGAGAGGCAGCAGCATGGAGTCCGCAGAGCTGAGCCGGCCGGCGCCCCCTCCCCCCGGAGGAGCGGGGGCCCTGAAGGTGCAGCAGAGGTGGGCTGGGCGGGGCTGCGGCCCTTTCTCAGGGACACACCCTGACAGCACAATCCCCCTGCAGGCCCCCCACCGGCCTCCCGCCCCCACCCGCCCCGACCTGGGGGAGGGGCTCCGCCAGGCTTGCTGTGACCCCGCCCCGCCCCGCCCCCGCCCCGCATGTGGTGCCCGTGGCATACGCGCTAGACCCAGTCTGCCCGCAATAAACAGTGGATCCTCCCGCCCCGCGTGCTGCCCTTCTGTGTGTGTGTGGGGGGGCTGGGGGGGCAGGAGGGGTGGGGGTCCGGAAAGTGACAGGTGCACAGCGGCCACGAGAGGAGGGGTCCTCTGGGCTGCAGGCCCCGCCCCATTTGCTCGGCACACGACCTGTGAACTTGGGGGTTCCCCTGCCCTCTGCGCTCACGCGCTGCCCGATGGCCCAAGTCGTCTCAGGTCTGTGCTGTGCAGAGCGGTGGAGCGACCCTGAGGCTCGGGGTGGTGCAGGGGCGCGCGCAGGCCCAGCCCACTCTGGGGAGGCGGGGGAGGGGCCGTCCCCAGAGGATCAGGTGGGGGGCAGTGCCTACTAAGGTCCTGGGGCAGGAACTGCTGGAGGTGGACACAGAGGGAGAGGAGGGGAGGGGAGAGGAGGGGAGGGGAGGAGAGGGGAGGGGAGGGAAGGCAGCTGATGAAGTCAGCAGGGGTCGGGCAGGGAGGGGTGAGGGAGAGAGGGGGAGGAGGAAGACAGACAAGGAGAGAGGAAGAGGGGGAGAGAGAGGGAGAGAGAGGGAGAGAGAGAGGTCTTCCATCTGCTGGGTCACTCCCCAGATGGCCACAACAGCCGGAGCTGCGCTGATCCGATGGCAGGAGCCAGGTGCTTCTCCTGGTCTCCCATGGGGTGCAGGGCCCAAGCACTTGGGCCATCCTCCACTGCACTCCCTGGCCACAGCAGAGGGCTGGCCTGGAAGAGGGGCAACCGGGACAGAATCCGGCGCCCCGACCGGGACTAGAACCCGGTGTGCTGGCGCTGCAAGCAGAGGATTAGCCTAGTGAGCCGCGGCGCCGGCCCCTGGAAGAATTTCTTAAAAACTGTGAACCCCTGATGCCCAGCGGAGGTGTTCCCGGTCCTGCGCGGCCCGCAGAGGCCGGCGCGTAGCTGCTGTGCCCCAGAGCCGACGGCTAACCCTGCGGCCAGCCAGCAGAAGGGACCGCGCACAGGGTGTGCATGGCCTGGTGGTCGCCGTGTCGGCTGCAAGGCCCGCGTCCACGGCACCGGGAAAGCACCAGGCTCCAGCCCTGGGAGGCAGCCGCAATGGCGCCCCCGCCCCCGGGGGACAGGGATGGGGCCCGCGTCTCGGCTTCGGCCTGGCCCACGATACGGCTGCCTGCCTCTGGCCACAAAGGCACGGAGTGCGGACTCGGGCAGCCGGGGATGTGGTCACACTGTGTGTCCTCCCGTGTGTGAATTCCTGAAAGCACACGCGGCGTGGACACGGAGGACTGGGGTGGCGTGGCCCTGCCGAGGGCCGCAGCTGTGTCTCTCTGGCTTCGGGAAGGGCAGAGGGACCGGGTCCCTGCCAGTGCCCACCGCTGGGGAGGTCCAGGGGCCCCGGGGCCCCGCCCAGGCTTCTGCAGCCCGGGCGCGCAGGGGACAGCCCTGAGTTGAGAGACCCCACGCGTGCCGGGGCGCCTACTGTGCCCGGGCGGGCAGCCGGGGGCCATGCGGGACGTAGGCGCACCACTGCAGCCCCAGGCCGATTTCACCCTCTGCTGAAGTCCTGACAGCTCCCACCTGCGGGGGTCCTCGCCCGGCTCAGCGCCCCTCCCCCCTGCGGGGTCCTCGCCCTGCTCAGCGCCCCTCCCCCTGCGGGGTCCTCGCCCTGCTCAGCGCCCCTCCCCCTGCGGGGTCCTCGCTGGGCTCAGCACCCCTCCCCCCTGTGGGGTCCTCTCCCCGGCTCAGCGCCCCTCCCCCCGTGGGGGGTCCTCTCCCCAGCTCAGCGCCCCTCTCCCTGCGGGGTCCTCGCTGGGCTCAGCACCCCTTCCCCCTGTGGGGTCCTCGCCCCGGCTCAGCGCCCTCCCCCTGCGGGGTCCTCGCTGGGCTCAGCGGCCCTCCCCCTGCGGGGTCCGCGCCGGCTCGGGCCTGGGCGCCCCTTCCTTCGCCCTCGGGTCACCAGGAATTTCCTGTGTTCCTAGGTTCCACCAAGCGTCTCACCAAGGGTGGGGGGTGGGGGTGCAAGAAGAAAGGCCCTCCTCCGTCCGGGATCTTTATTTGTGCGAGCGGCAGAGTCGGGCGTCCGCCTGCTGGGTCACCCCCAGCTGCCCACCGCGGCCGGGGACTCAGCGGCTCGGGGTCCACGTTAGCAGGAAGCTGTGGTCAGGAGCCACGGCTGGGGCTCGAACCTGAACAGTGGCTCAGTGCCCGTCCAACCCCAGCCCAGGCCCGAGCTGTGATTTTTTTTTTTTTTTTTTTAAAGATTTTTGGCCGGCGCCGCGGCTCACTAGGCTAATCCTCCGCCTGCGGCGCCGGCACACCGGGTTCTAGTCCCGGTCGGGGCGCCGGATTCTGTCCCGGTTGCCCCTCTTCCAGGCCAGCTCTCTGCTGTGGCCAGGGAGTGCAGTGGAGGATGGCCCAGGTGCTTGGGCCCTGCACCCGCATGGGAGACCAGGAGAAGCACCTGGCTCCTGCCTTCGGATCAGCGCAGTGCCATTGGAGGGTGAACCAACGGCAAAGGAAGACCTTTCTCTCTGTCTCTCTCCCTCACTGTCCACTCTGCCTGTCAAAAAAAAAAAAAAAAAAAAAAAAAAAGATTTTTAATTTATTTATCTGAAAGGCATAGTTACAAAGAGGCGGGGGGGGGGGGGAGGGAGAGGTCTTCCATCTGCTGGTTCACTCCCCAATCGGCCACAGGCCAGGGCATTAACCCCCTGCACCACAGTGCCGGCCCCCTACATTTTTCTTGGATGTGAAATGTGGGATTTGGGGGGCAGCGCTGTGGCACAGTAGGCTGAGCTTCTGTCCGCAGGGCCCGCATCCCACATGGGTGCCGGTTCTAGTCCCGGCTGCTCCACTTCCCACCCAGCTCCCTGCTGTGGCCTGGGAGAGCAGTGGAGGACGGCCCAAGTGCTTGGGCCCCTGCACCCGCGTGGAGACCGGATGGAGCTCCTGGCTTCAGATTGGTCCAGCTCCGGCCATTGTGGCCATCTGGGGAGTGACCCAGCGGATGGAAGACCTCTCCCCCCTCCCTCCCCCCCTCCCTCTCCCTCTCTCTCTCCCTCTCTCCCTCTCCCTCCCTCTCCCTCCCTCCCTCTCTCTCTCTCTCCCTCCCTCTCCCCCCCTCTTTGCCTCTGCCTCTCTCCAACTCTGCCTTTCAAGTAAATAAATAAATCTTAAAAAAAAAAAAAAAAGAAATAGATACACGCTTTAGGAAGACTTAATCCACAATTAAAATGCAATATGCTAATCTGAATTTTAAACGGGTGCCAACGTGGGGGGGTGCACCAGCGAGCGCTATGTTAATGCAACATTTTACAAATTCCAAATAAGTGCAGAAATAGCCCAGGGTGCACCGACTGCCAGCGTTTGCCAGACGAGACCCTGTGGAGTCCGCGCTGGCGCAGGCGTCTCCCTCATCTGGCTCCAGCCCGGCCTGCTGGAGCGCGTCGGGAAGGTGCTTCACTTCAGGTTACTTGAAAGGCGGGATGAGAGAGACACGGGGGGGGGGGGGGCAGAGAGGGAGGGAGGGAGAGAGAGAGGGAGAGAGAGAGAGAGAGGGAGAGAGTGAGAGAGAGGGAGAGAGAGAGGGAGAGAGAGAGGGAGAGGGAGAAAGAGAGGGAGAGAGAGAGAGAGAGGGAGACAGGGGAGAGAGACACAGAGACAGGGGGAGAGACAGAGAGAGAGGGGGGGGAGACAGAGAGAGGGAGGGAGAGAGGGAGGGAGAAAGAGGGGGAGAGGGAGAGAGGGAGGGAGAGACACGGGGGCGGGGGGACAGAGAGGGAGGGAGGGAGGGAGGGAGAGAGAGGGAGAGGGAGGGAGAGAGAGAGAAGGAAGGAGGGAGACAGAGAGAGAGAGAGAGGGAGACAGAGAGAGGGAGAGAGAGAGGGAGGGAGAGAGAGGGAAGGAGGGAGAGAGAGAGGGAGAGAGAGAGACACGGAGATGGGGGGAGACAGAGAGAGAGAGAGAGGGAGAGAGGGAGGGAGGGAGAGAGAGGGAAGGAGGGAGAGAGAGATGGAGACAGGGGGAGACAGAGAGAGAGGGAGGGAGAGAGGCAGAGAGAGAGGGAGGGAGGGAGGAGAGAGAGAGAGAGAGAGGAGGGAGAGGGGAGGGGGCAGGTCAATCTTCCAGCTGCTGGCTCACTCCCCAAATGCCCACAACAGCCAGGGCTGAGCCAGGCCGCAGCAGGAGCCCAGAACCCAGTGCGGGCTCCTATGTGGACGGCAGGGACCCAAATACCTGAGCCAGCACCTCCTGCCTTCCAGGAGCGGGATCCAGCATGGAGGAGCCAGACCGGGAACCGGGGCGCTCGAAGAGGGGCGCGGGCGTCCCCGGTGGCCCCGGCCAGCTGCGCCGTGCCCACCTCTGGGGCTACGCTGCCCAGCACTATTGTGGCATGGCAGTAGAGTGAATCTTGGTGACCGGCGTTTCCAACACCTGTTTCCCTCAAGTGTGTGCCCACGCCGAGGGCTCGCTCACCGCACCGTTGGAGACACCTGCTGGGTGCCCGGCTGCCCGAGCTCCTGCCAGCCTGCTCATCAGCCTCTCAGATTGCAGGGTGGGCGACAGAGGCCTGGGGGTGCACGCTGGGGACAGCAGGTGGCCAGGCCGGCGGGACAGGGCAGGCGCGGTTCTCCCTGGGCCCGGCAGGGGGCGCAGCGGGGCCGCAGATGGGCCAGGAGGTTCCTGCGGGGAGCGACAGGAGCGGGGAGCCGAGCCGGCGGATCCGGGCCCCCGCCGCGGGCTGGAACGGACACAGGGGAGGGGGCGGGCTGCAGTCCCCGCGGGATTCCGGTTCACTTAATCTGGATGAGGGCCTGACAATCTGCATTTACAATGGAATGCTAAGCAGAGGGTGCCCCCCACCTCCGGCAAGTGAGTCCCTGCAGGATGCGGGGGTGGGGGTGGGGTTCCACGCCGCGCCCTGGCCGGGGACTCGAACTCACGAACGCCCTCGAGCCTCCTTGATGTCACGCAGTTGGCTCTACAGAGCCGCCCCTCGCCCCGCCCCCTCGCCCCCGACCCCGCTTCTGATTTGCATATTAGCGTAACTCCCACCCCGCCGAGCGTTTCCAGCTCGCCGATGGCCCCCGGCAGTGCCACTCAGCGCCCCGCCCTCGGCCCCGCCCACAACGGGCCCCGCCCCGCTCTCCCGGGCGCAGCCTACCCCGCTGCCTGCTCTGAGCCCCGCCCCCGGCGCCAGCCTCCCGCCACCCGGCCCGCGATTGGTCGCGCAGGTACGCCCGGCCCCGCCCCCCGCTGGCCCCGCCCCCGCCGAGGGGAGCGAGCGCTCTCGGGCCGGGCGGCGGGTTCGGCTGCGCTGTGGGGCTGAGGCGGCCGCCGGGTCCGAGCGCAGGTGAGGGCGCCCGCCAGCCCGTCCGGGGCGTGGGTCGGGGGGCGCAGGGCGGGGCCGGCGACCGGGGCGTGGCAGGGGCGGCTCCGACTTGGGCTTTGGAGTCAGGTGGTGAGGGGGTATGGGCTGGGGAGGGGGCTTCCAGCTGGGGGTCGAGGTTGGCAGGGGAGGGGGCTGGAGTCGGGGACGAGGTTAGCAGCGGAGGGGGCTGGAGCTGCGGTCGGCGATACGGTTGGGGAGGGGGCTGGGGTGCAGTGGAAGTCTGAGGTCGCTGGGGGGTGGGAGTGGAGCTGGGCTTGGGGATCAGCTGGGGAGGGGGTCGGGGCTGAGCTGCGGGCGGCGGGCGTCTGAAGGGGCGCTGAGGATCCGTCAGCTGGGGAGGGGCTGCGGGCGGACGGGGGGGGGGCGGCATCCTCCGGGGAAGGGCCGCAGGACAAAGTTAGGGGAGAGCCGGCGGGGGGGGGGGGCCGGGGCGCGCGGGGAGTGGGGCTGCCCGGTCAGGACTGAGCTGGGGGGGGGGGGGGTCCCGGGTCGGGTTTGGCGACGGCGGAGGCGCAGAGGAGTGCGGCGGGGGCGCAGGGGCGCGGGGGGCACAGGGGCGCGGGGGGCAAGCGCAGGAGCTGCCGGGAGCCCCCGCGCCCGCGCGAGGCCGGTTTCTGGGATGGGGGCGAGCGCCGGGGGGAGCAGAGCCCGAGTTTCCCAGGAGTTTGGGGAGGGGGCGTGGGTGGCGCCTGGTTTGCTGGGGAGGGGGGCGGCGGGCGGGATGAGCCCCGGCCCGCAGCGGGGAGCCCGCAGGTCCGCGCCGCACCTGCCAACTTGCGGGAACTCGGCTGCCGCCCGCGAGGCCAGCCGGGTGCGGGGCGGGGCGGGGGGGGGGTCCTGCGTTCGGAGGGGCGGGGGGCTCCGCGCGGCGCAGACGGGGGGGCTGCGCACGTGGCGCGGTGCGTGCAGCATTGATAATCGCGTTCTAATTTAAGCGTGGCTTTGGGTGGGGGCAGGTGGGTGGGCAGATGAGGAGAGAGAGAGGCAGGCACTGGGAACCTTGGGGTGCGCACGGGAGAAGCAAGCAAGTGATTAAAAAAAGCCCCAAATTAGAAAAAAAAATAGGTAAAATTATAGCGGATGCAGCCCCCGGGGGGGAGGCAGCCTGGGCGCTCCGACGTGGGGGTGCCTGGAGGGACTGGTGCACGCGATACACCTGGGCGTGGGGCCGCGTCCCCAGGGTCCCCCGGGTGACGGCCACAGCTGCCCCCAGGCTGCGCCCAGTGTCCCCCGGGGCGGGGGGATCCCGCCCATTGTCGCTGATAAAACTGATTTTCCCCGTTTAAGGAGCTCAGCCCCCCCCCCCATCCTTAAAAAGCCATCACTCAAAGACAGGTTCTTTGATTTTTTTTTTTTTACAAGATTTTTATTTATTTGAAAGCCAGAGTTGGAGGGGGTGTGAGGGGAGGTTCCTCCGTCCGTCTGCTGGTTCACTCCCCGCGTGGCAGCCACGGCCGGGGCTGGGCCGGGTGGAAGCCGTGGGCCATCGTCTGCTGTCAGGGGGGAGCGGGGTCTGAAGAGGAGCAGCCGGGACTCGAACCCACGCCCCCCTTGGGGATCCTGGCGCCGTCCCGGGTGCGGCTGCGGGGGTCGTGTCTGACATGGTCTGGAGAGGGGCTGGATCTCGCTGGGCTCTGAGCACCGTGGGTGCGCTGCCCTGCGTCCAGTGAGATGCTTCCATCCGCTGGGTCACTCCCCAGATGGCCGCCACAGCCGAGGCTGGGCCAGGCCAAAGCCAGGGGCCAGGAGCTGCGTCCGGGTCTCCCCGGTGCGTGGGTGGGGGGCCCCAGCGCTTGGGCCCTCCCTGCTGCCTCCCCGGTGCGCATGTGCAGGGGGCGGGCGCCGGCGCTCTGAGGTTTGGAAGGTGGGCGCCCTGCGTGTCAGGCCAAGTGTCCACCCCGCGTGGACGTTTCCCGGCCTCCCTTCTCCCTGCCTCTCGCTCGGGCCGCCCTTGGTCGGCCTCTGTCCGGTCAGGGCTGGAGGAAGGCGTCCGCGGGCGGAGGCGGGGAGACGCCGCATCTGTCGGCCCCGAGCCCCCGTCCGCAGGTTGACCGCCCGGGCGTCCACACAGCCGGGCTGGGCCGGGCTGAAGCCAGGAGGCGGGGGCTCCGTCTGGGTCTCCCACGCGGGTGGCGGGGCCCGAGCGCTTGGGCGGTCACCTGCTGCCTCCCAGGCGCGTTCATTGGCCGGAAGCTGGATCAGGCGCGGAGCAGCCGGGTCGCGAGGCGGAGTGCGCCCCTGGGCCCGTGGACCACGCTGTGTGCGTCCACTGGTGGACAGCTGGGCTGCTGCCGCTGCCGTGGCTTTTCCTGGGCGCAGGGGCCACTGAGGGGCCCTCCTCGGTCTCCTGACCGCCACCCCGTCCCCCGCTCGGCGTGGTTGTCCCCTGGGCCGCCATGCTGGCAGGTGGACGTCCCCCAGTCCCTCCCGCTCTGGGGTCGACCCTGCACCTCCTCCCGGGGGTCATCACTCCCTGATGTGGCACCGAGGCCCCGCCCGCCGCTGGGGCACCTGCTGTCCCGGGAGCTCGTCCCCCGCCCCCCCCCCGGCTTCCTGGACACCGCTGTCCCTGTCCCCTCTCTCGTGTGTCTCCTTCCTTCCTGCCTGCCCTCACAAAGGCCGGTTGTGTGGCTGTTGGAAGCCTCAGGATGGGTGCCAGGCCCCGGGAGTGCATGTGAATGAGGCACTTGTGTGCCCAGCTGGGGGCTGGGGGGGGAGATGGCAGTGGGGTCCTGTCTGTGGGCCGCCTGGCTCCCCGGGGTCGGGGGCTCTCGGGGTGGCACAGCGGGGTCCCCCAGCCGGGCTGTGGGTTCCAGGGGCCGCCAGGGGGCAAAGGCAGGAAGACGTCCACCAGGCAGGAGGCGACATCCAGCGGGGACGGTGCCGGGGCAGGAGCGGCGAGCTGAGCTGAGTGGGGCTTTGCTGGGGCAGGAGTGGGCGGCGGCCCCCCGTGTGCGGGCTGAGGGCGTGGCCTCTGCGCTATGTCCTCCTCAGGGGTGGAGCCGTCCCGGGCTCTGCAGGGGAGTGGAGCAGCCCCAGACTGACAGCTGCAGACGGCCCCAGGGTTGAGAGGTGTCCCTCCGTCAGCTCTGGCTGTCTCCAGCCAGCCCCTGTCCCTGGGGGCCGAGGACTGACCCAGTGGGCCGGGAGGGTCCCCCCGTCAGCTCTGGCTGTCCCCAGCCAGCCCCTGTCCCTGGGGGCCGAGGACTGACCCAGTGGGCCGGGAGGGTCCCCCCCACTGTCAGCTCTGGCTGTCCCCAGCCAGCCCCTGTCCCCGGGGGCCAAGGACTGACCCAGTGTCCGCCCTGGTCCCCCCGTGTCCCAGGGGGGGCAGAGAAGCTGAGGTTGGTTCAGGGTTTGGTTTTGCCTCGGCTTTGCAAAGCGCAGCCTGCGAGGGCGTTTGGAGGGTGGGAGGGGGTGGGAGCAAAGGGGGTGGGGGGAGCTTCCGGGGGGGCGGGGGAGAGTGTTCATTTATTTGACAGCCAGAGAGCGGTTTCAGGCGTCGCGAGAGTGGTGGCCCCACACTGCGGGTCCCGGGGCCCCGGCGTCTCACCGGGCTGGGCCCGCGCCCTCCCCTGTGCCCCAAGGCTCGCCCCCACCCATGGGGACCCCGCCACTGCCTCCAGGGAGGGAGGCGACACCAGCTCTCGGGGCAGACAGGCGTTGGCACGGTGGTTACGGCGCTGCCTGTCACACCCGGGGCCCGTTGTCAGCGCCAGGGTTTGAGCCACGACCCCAGCTTCCGGCCGATGCGCTCCGGGAGGGCTCAAGTACCTGGGAGACCCCGGGGAAGTTCCTGGCCTTGGCCCAGCCCCGGATGGTGCAGGCGTTGGGGAGATTTCTGTCTCCGTCTGTCTGTCTATTTCAAGTTCAATAAATGAATGAGGCGTTGCGGGGAGGCAGCTGGTCTACCCCCGGAAGGTGCGCGGGGCCCTCTGATGCCCGGGCCTGCGTGGGGCTCCGTGAGTGGCAGGGGGAGACCCTTGGGTGGCGGGGTTCCCGTGGGCTGCGCGTGTCCTGCCCGCCGGCCCCCCCCTGCCCAGGGGCTCCCCGCCCGCCCCTCCATTGCTCCCCTCCCTCCCGCAGCTGCAGCCGCCTGGCTCAGCCCCAGAGCCCCGCCCGCCCGCCCGCCCACCCGGTTTGTTTTTGTTTTGTGTTGTTTTCCACGGAGGTAAATTACACATAGCGTCTACCAGTTTAATTCATGTGAGCGGCAGGGAGTTCCCATCCGCTGGGCCACTCCCCAAAACACCTACAGCAGGCAGGGCGGGGCCCGGCGAAGCCAGGAGCCGCGGCTCCCTCCAGGCTCGCACGTGGGTGGTGGGGGCGCAGGTCCTCGCACGTGGGTGGTGGGGGCGCAGGTGCTCGGCCCCCACCGCTCCTCCCGGGGGCGGCGCAGCCCAGGCACCGGGGTCCTTCACCAGCGGACCAAACACGCACTCCGTCTCGGCGCGTCCGTCCGTGCGCACGGCTCTGGCGCAGGGCGCGTTCTGGCGCAGGGCGTGTTCCGGGAGCCGCGGGCCCCTACCAGCACCGCCTCCTCTCCGCGGCCCCGCGCTCCCCGTCTCTGTGTCGTCCTGGGATCCCTCCCCGGTCCTGGCTGTGGCCGCGTGGCACTGCCCGTGGGTAGAGGGGCATTGTGTGTGTGCGTCCGGCCGTGAGCCGCCTGGTGGACGCCGTCCTTTCTCTCCGGGAGCGGTGGGGCGGCCTCTGCTTTTAGACCCCGGATGCGAGTCTGTGCCTCGCGCCCTGCGGGTTTTCTGTCCATTTGCTGCGGCCTCTGTGGCTCGGCCCTGAGGGGCTCGGGACATCTGTGTCCCCCCAGCCCCCTCCCCGCCTGGATGGTGGCGCTGGCCCAGGTCTCCCCCGCTGTCCTCTGTGGCCGAGGTCTCTCCCTCCCCAGCAAACGCCTTCCGTCCGCCCTCAGCTTTGACGAAAGCCCCCCCAGCTCGGCCTGCGCCCGCCCCAGCTTGGTTTGGCCGCATGTTCTAGAAGCTTCCCCCGCAGGGGCCCATGGACGTGGGCCGTCCTCTGCTGCTTTCCCAGGCCACAGCCGGGCGCTGGATCGGAAGCGGAGCCGCCGGGATGAACCTGTGTCCGTGCCGGATGCCGGCGCTGCAGGCGGCCCCTCTCTCTGTTCTAACTCCGCCCAAGGCTGCCAGAGTGGGCGTTGTACCTGGCAGTTACGACCCCCGCGTCCCACCTCCGAGTGCCCGGGGTTCGATTCCTGCTCTGGCTTCCGGCGCACGCCACCCTGGGAGGCGGGCGTAGTGGCTCAAGCGCTTGGGTCCCGGGCGGGGTTCTAAGCTGCTGGCTTCAGCCCGGCCCAACCCCAGCTGCTTGGGGAATGTGGCAGTGGCCTGCGTGGTTACCAGTGCCATGGCCACCGCCCTGGGGGCTGCGCGGACCCCAGGGAGGCGGCAGAGCTGGGGGGCGGGTGCCGCCTCCTGGAAGCTCCCGGGAGACCAAGCCCCGGTGGCTCCGCCCACTGGGCAGCAGCCACTGTGGCCCCCTCCCACACGGTGGTCACACGAAGACATTCCACGTGGTTCGTCACCAGTCACGGCCACGTCACGCCCACCGGGGTGGCCGGGATAAAATCGTTGCACAGAGGTCACAGGTGCACAGAGGTCACAGGTGCACAGAGGTCACAGGTGCACTGACCCGTTGGCAGTCACCGTGCTGTCGAGGGTGTGGACAGATCAGAGCCCCTGGGCTGGCGGGCGGGCACCGCGGTGGTGCAGGCTGACGGTGTTAACGGTCCAGGCGGTGGGCTTTCCGCACGTTCCAGCGATCCCACGCTTAGCTGGGCAACCACGAGACACACAACACAGCCACCGACACTGTGCAGGACAGGTGAGCACGGCCGGGTGTCCGTGGGCGGGGGAGCGCCCGCGCCCGGCACGGTCCAGGTGCACCGTGGAACATCACACAGCCAGGAACGCGGGCGAGGGCCGGACACTCGCGACAGCACGGAGGGACCCGAGGTGGCCACGCGCGGTGAGAGAGGCGGAAGGCCAGAGGCCACGCGCGGCAAGGGAGGTGGAGGCCACCCCGTGTGGGCCGGAAGCATCCAGAACAGGGGTCTGCAGACGGGAAGTGGATCTGTGGTTGCCGTGGGCTGGGGGCCCGCGGTGGGGGCGACTCCTGCTGGGGACAGGCTCGCTTCTGGGGGTGACAGAATGTTCTGGAAGTAGAGTAGTGTTGGCACAGCCCCTGGATGTTAAACGCCGCTGACCGGTGCGTCTCAATGACTGCTTAGATCGGGAGAATCCAGGACTGGTCTCAGGCAGCGCCCCGGGGGCGGCCCCTGTGCCTCCTGGAGCCCCTCCTCCGTGGGCCGAGCCCGGTGGGGCGATGGGCACGGTGTCCTGGCTTTGCTTGAGGCCTGACCGGCCCCAGGTTCCTCGGGGGCCCGGGAGGAGGGAGTCGCTGCCTGGAGGATTGAGAACGAAGGGTGGGAGGCGGGGCCGGCTGCAGGACGTGGAGCCCGGGCAGAGAGGAGGATGGAAACGGAAGGTTAGGGGCTGATGGCAGCCACACGGAACTCTGAATTCCTGGGACCGTCTGGAACTTTCTAGAATGTGGCGTGATTGGTGCATCGCAGCAGAGTGAGACTTCAGGTTTGAAATATGGCTAAACCGTGAGTCAGCGCCTCCCTGTGTCGCTCGTGGGTCACGGGCTGAGACCCCCCACCCACATAGACACAGACGTGCACGCGGCCCTGCGCCTCCTCACTGGGTCGCTGGTGGTCCTGTGCACCTGTGACCTCTGTGCCCTTTGACCTCTGTGCACCTGTACCCACTGTGTACCTGTGACCTCTGTGCACCTGTGACCTCTGTGCACCTGTGACCTTGTTCACCTGTGACCTCTGTGCACCTGTGACCTCTGTGCACCTGTACCCTCTGTGCACCTGTGACCTCTGTGCCCTTTGACCTCTGTGCAACCTGTGACCTCTGTGCACCTGTACC